>NC_092628.1:44645503-45245503 GCF_039555335.1 Amphiura filiformis
TGTAAGCAAATACTACTTCAAATATCTGAAAACTGAAACAAACACATAAGCAAATAAAAATGTCAACATCATTATTAACAAAAAGTTCTCAAAACAGAAGTATTGTGAACTGTGAATTCAAAGAATCCTGAAATCAAAGAAAAATCATAAAGATAATACCATTTGATAAAAATTCACATAAAATCAGGCAGGATAAAGCATGATCACATTCTTGCACTCCTGACAGTGTGTGTAGTCAAATCATACCCTGCCACCTCGTCCTCTATTTCCGCTCTGATGATACTCCGATATCATCCACCAATGTTTCATGGCCAGCCGAACATCAGTGTAGCATTCTACATGGGACACTTAAATCTGGATCAATGTGGTTCTACTGGAGTCCAGATTAATGTGGACTTGTGTAACATGCTATTGGACTACCATATATTCCTTAATAAATGCTCCCACCATTTTTTCCAACCAAAATGTTTAAAAATGCTGACATTTCCATGCTATCTTGTGTTAAGAAAGCTTACCATGATCCACACGCGATCGATAATTGCCGAAAGTGACATCGCAAACCTGGAAGTGAATCAGAAGTCATAGATCTAGCATCAAAGTTCATCATTTTGGCGTGATTTTTTAAGCTTACCTAACAATTTTGATGGGAAAGTACATGTTGAATCAATGAGCTTTAAAAAATCCCTACCTACCTACCATATTATGGTTAGGTCGTCTTAATTTAATAGTTTGTATCAAACCCCTGCACGCATTAATAATATCAACCGCTTTTTGCGCATTACTCCCACTGGTCTTGATTAAATCATTTGTTTTCTTATTTTTTATTTTTCTTCAAAATTCACACAAAAGTCTCACTTTTGACATTGTCAGACATAAAAAATAGCTTAAGGGCAGAGTAATGGGAGAGAACATGGACCTTTTCGAGTTTCATTATTTCTGAATTGTATGTCCAAAGTATATAAAACTATACATTTTTGGAAAGGAAATGAGTCAAGGAATCCCATGGTGACGCCAGATTTGTTCAAAATTCTCAAGTTTTTGAAAAAATCACAAAAATTCACTTTTTACCCCAATTTTTTGTGACAACTTAGAAAAAATCCGCTCGAGTAAAAAAAATTCAGTTAGCTTTTCATGAAGAAGAGACATGAACTTAGGGAAGGTTTTTTTATTTTTTTGAAATTTGTCTCTTTTTTCGAAATATTGAAAAAAACATGTGAAAAAAGCCATTTTGTCACTCTATTAAGCTAAAAATTGCACATAATGGTGTATATTTTTGTTTAAAACAAATATTTTGAAAAAATGAAAAAACCTTCCCTAGACTTTGATGTACTCTAAAGGATAGTGCAAAAAGTTTACCCTTTGCTTGCATATTTTTCGAGTTATCTTGTCACAAAAATTGCGCAATATTGTCAAAAGTGAACTCTGAGAAATCGGCGTTTTAGTAAAAAAATGTCAAAATTATGCACAAAACGTCCTTAAATTTTAAAACGGTAAGACTTTCACACTTGTAAAACTGTATCTGGTGCATGGTCTAAATATGCATCTTTTTGCACCAATGAATCTATAATGTCTGCTTTCAGTGCGCCAAAATTCAAAATAATTAAAAAATCTAAGTGGCATTTTGACTGCAAATTTTTGTTTTGTTTACACCACATTTGCTGGCGCTTAACAACACACGAATGCGCCTTGACTGCGTTGGACATACGCCAAGAGAGTTGTGCAGCGTCACGCTGACGCGATTCGCCGCGTAATCACAATATTTCGCATTCAGCGATTTCTGACTCATTATTTCCGCCAATTTACTAAGCTGTCTTGAGCCATGTGACTTTTTAGAGTTGAAAAGAGTGAAATAAATCAAGCAAAAATACGAATAAATATTAGCAAGTTGTATTTTATCAGTTTCGAGTGAAAGAATACATCTTAGTGTTGATAAATATCAAAAAATCTCAAATTCGGTCGTGGACGAATGTGTCTTCCATTACTCTGGCCTTAAGTCTTAAATCTCAGTAAAATTCTTCATCTTAAACATAGTGTAACTATGCATGCATATTCCCCGCATATTCTTGTCAAAAAGCTTGTCCCACAGTTTGATAAAAAAAATTAATTGGGAAAAAAAACCCTAAAAAAACTCATTCTGCATTAGGTTTTCAATTTGGGAAGGGTTTTGAGACAAACTATTAAATTAAGATGGCCTTACAAAAACACACTGATGCACTTTAATGCACATCACTTCTCCAGTGTAGCTTACCCCATTATGAACATGTTGAAAAGAATGATACTACTATCCAGGTCGCATGGAAAGGTAACATGACTTGAGCCATGCTGAGTTTACTTACAAGTTCAAATTAGCGTGAAAAACCGAGACAGGTTTCTTGGGGAAATTCTACGTCAATATTGATGAATCAACGCCGCTTCCTCATTAGATTAGGGCTTATGTTGCGATGGCCATGTTTCTAGTTTTTTCTCCATTTTACAGCAAGATTTTAAGATTTTCAAGAAAAAATGTGGTTTAATCATAGTAACCTTGGCCTTGAAAGATGTGTGTATTGAAATGGAACAAATAAGCACATTAATGTTGTATATACTTAATTTTTTGCATGCAGAATGCCTATAAAAATATAGAAATTTGTAGCTTTTTTTACTAAAATCTCAAAAGAATCTCAAGAATATTAGAACCAATAATAGGTATGTCTGCCCTCATTAGAATTCATGTTTTTCATTTGGATTCCAAATATGGTAATAAAAATTTGAAATGTTAAAGAAAAAAATTAAAAAATTGTGGACCAAATTTGTTGTTATTGATATCAACAGGGAGGAGATTAAAGGAAAATTACACATGCATTATTAGGATGAATCACAGATAGATAGTCTGGCTTTCTGACCTTGGATCATCACTTTGTACTTGTATACACAGACATCTGTAATGGAAAAATGTCATAACATATTTTCTACTGGTTTAATAAATATGGCACAGATACTAAAAAATAAATGCCATAACACAATACATGTACATGGGATCGATGGTGCAATTTTATTTTATTTTAAATCAAAATATGCAGCAGGGAGAGGAGTAGGCCAAAAGTATAGATCAAATGGGAGAGAGGGAGGGAAAATATTTAAATTAATAATAGATGAATATACTGCTTATTTTGGAAAGGGCAACAAGAGGGGGAACGTGTACTAAGCTGAGGGGATGGGGAATGCCATAAAATTTTCTCATAATATAAGTGTTCCTTCAGAACCACCTTGAAGTACTCATTAACCTGGTTGAAGTATGGTGCACACAATAGGACGGCTGTATTCAATCTGGGTAAAACCCGGCGAATTCAAAAACCTTTACCCACTTCATGCAGCGCCATCCTATTGTGTTCGCCATATCTCATGATCAAAAAGGCTAATACATTGTAGGCTCAGAAAATGGATGTAATACCCAGACTACAGGTGTTCGATAATTTGCAATAACTTTAAACAATGAAAACAGACCAAGTGGAAAGAATTGATCGCAAATTTACTTAGATGTTAGTCATCAATTTGTGTTCTTTCAATAAAAGCGGTGCTGATCATCATGATGGTTTTGTCAAATTTATCTACATTTCCAAAGAAATAACCAGGAAAATGTGTCGAAAGAAGCACATATGTCTTGTTGTTGAGGTTACAAGAAACTCAACCATTGGCAGATCTAACATGCTGCAGATGAGATGCGAACCCCCCATCAGATCTGCTAAATCAGTCTATTTACAGGTATTAGCAGCCAACAACCTCTTAATCCATTTTTTCAACATTTTTCATACATATGTCAGTTAGATCTTATGAGAATATATCAATTAGATCTTATGCAAATAAAATGGTGAATGAATGAGTGACTTAATGAATGAATGAAAGACAGACTGAAGGTAGGAAATGAATGTATGAATAAATTGATGAATGAAAGAAGTGAATGAATGAATGAGCGAGTTGATGTTTTCATGCAAGTTTTTGCACCATACAGTCAAACCATTATATTTTTAGAAACTAGACCTTTGTGATGTAGTGTTCATCCGATATTGTCCATTTGATAAGATTAACGTGACATGTCCAGATTTCCGGCTTTTTCTCATTTACGGAAATGTGCATTTCAATCAACGGGAGTGCTAAGATAATCACAAATTGGCATTTACTAAATGCTTTTTTCCAATTTGGTTGTGCAACTACTGCTTAGAAAGAATCTTGCATCACAGAATACATCATGTGGAGTCTTCCTGTTGAATGCCGACTTCTTTTATGCCGACTGCTTTTTGAAGTTTTCGGAGAAATCAAAGGGTATGATTGGTCAGAGGAATTTTATATGCAAGAATGACTGCTTAGGAATAATGGGTACGGGTATTCAATCAATGAATGCAAATCAACAGTTGGAAATGAGAAAATTGTAAGGGCTTTGTTATATTTATGTACTTACAGCCCTTTTGCATACAACTGACAAAACAAAGAGGAAGAAAGAACAGAGAGAGAGAGAGAGATAAGGGAGGGAGGAACAAAAGCAAGAAAGTTGAGAGAAAGAGAGACAAGAAGAAAGCTGACAACATATAAGGGGCAAGGTAGCGCAGCGGTACAGGCACTGCCTCACAATCGGAGGATTGCAAGTTCGAGCCCCAGCAGTGTCACCATGTTGTGCACTTGGGCATGGCACTTTACCTCACTTGCCTCTCTCTACCCAGGGGTGATCTGGGGGCCTGTTATGAATATTGTCCATTGAGCGCCACCCAAAGGTATGAGCATGCCTTGGGCATTGTATGGCAGCTGACATATTCTGATGATAGCAGAATAAATGTGAAACGCTTTGATACATGTGAGAGGCGCTGTAAAGTTGCCAACATTTATTTTTTGTTATTTATTTAGAGAGAGAGAGATAGATAGATAGAGAGAGAGAGATGGTAAGGGATGGGAGAGACGCAAGGTGAAGGAGAGTGGAAAAGGATATGAGTACTGAACTGCAATATATCATAAAATGACATGAAACTTATCTTTATTTTCCCCTAAAGATACAACACTTTCCAATATAGCATTGGAAGATAGATTGTTATTCCAACAAATCAACTAATGCATCTTTTTTAATCTTTTTTTACAGGCAAAGAATTCCTTCCAAGAACGTCTACTACTATCGCTGTCCGGATCACCGTAAGAACTATGTCATGTCATTTGCTTTTTGCTTTGATAAGGAGTGCGACACATACCAATTTGCATACTGTTTCCCGTATTCTTACACAAGATTACAGACATATTTGGAAGCAGTGGAGAAACGAGATTTAGACTTTTATCAGCGAGAATTGATGTGTCTTAGTGTGGTGAGTGTTATGGCTAGGAAGAGTTCACGATAAACCAATTTGACACACCATTTTATATTTACCGTATTTCGTCAAATAAGCGTTACATTTTCCCAAGGGGGGGGGGCGTTTATTCAATGTCAATCGTAGAACGATAATTCCCGTTAAAATCATTAGGTAAACTTAAAACTCACGCTAAAATGAAGAACTATGAACTAAAAACACTGACTTCTGGTTCACTTCAGGTTTCCAATCCAGATTTTCGCCAATTATTGATGCTATTATCGACCATGTGGGCAACTTGGTAAGCTTACTGCACAAGATAGCATGGAAATATCAGCATTTTTGAAACATCTTGGTTGAAAAAAGTGGTGGGGGCGTTTATTTGAGGGGGCAACTATTTGACGAAATACGGTATGCCCTTAATGTTGACATTTTAGGGCTCTATCATTTTCTTTGATACAGCCTACTTTGTGCCCTATCACTTACAAGCATCTTCTCTGGACTTAACTAACTTATACCTGTTTAAGCGCCTGAAATGAGCAGGGCATGTTTTTACAACTCAAGCAAACCCGACTACTACTGACCAAACTTCAGACCATCTTAGGTAGCAATTTCTTTTAACACAATTTAAAGCTTCCCTGATGCACACACTGACCGGGCAGTATCCATTTTCAACCTTGAATCCCGTCACATCCCACAAAGCATGACGAGCTGTATGTGATTACGCTATGCTAGAATTATCCCAGAGGGGAACTGATGCGGGCTGATGTAAGGTTTTATAAAACCTGTTTACATTTACCAAGTTCCGTGTTACAAAATAAATTTGATGTGATTAGTAATTTTGTGAATGAGACCCTGACTTCAAATGAGTAGGATCAAGTTGGTACCAGAATTTCTGGTATCTCCTCCATCATCAAGTTAAAGAAGTATTTCATAATCCTAGCATCCTCTTTTTATGGCATTTTTCAGTAGATATCCACAAAAAAGCTTATTCTCAAAATTTCAGTTGATTCCAATTTTGCGTGTGTGAGTTATCCATAATTATGTGTTGCACTGCTCCATAGACAATGTGTTGTAATTTCATACATTCTGGTGTACCAGAACGTAATTCGAATTTCATGGTATTTTTTGCTAAATGAATTAATCTGCAAGAAATTATATATTTCCAGTGGTATAAAAATCTCAACTTTTTTTGAGAAAAGTGGGGGATGATGCTGTGGATCTCAAAATGACCTTTTAACAACTATAATGGCAAAGTGTTGGAACTATTTACAGTAAACCTTTCCACATTCCATGATCAATGTTGAAACATGTCATACTTGCACTGGTGATACCCAACATTGATCAATGTGGATGGGTTGGGGTTTAGGCAGTACGTAAAAGTGTAGGTGCAACATCAAGAAAAGGGACATTTCAGCATGTAGACGTTACAAGACTGTACTGGAGACAGTGCAAATTCCCATAGGTGTCCCGATCAGTTTAGTCTGCCACTTGATTTTATTTTTTCTGTATCTCGTTTGCCTGATTGTTGTAATTAACACTGCAGTTTTCCATAACTTGTAGTTTTCTTCTAAAGATTTGATACAAAAGTGACTCATGAATCTTACAGGGAATTTGATCAAGGAGTATGGACTATTTTTGGCCTGGTTGATGCGCTAAACCGTGTCATATCACACAACTTAAGAACCAATAAGATTGCAGGAACTTTCTCAAGTGTTTAAGAATACTCAATTGCAAACATGCAAATGCCATACTGGAGTAAGTCCTGAGCTGCAACCATGCTACCTTCTTATTGGTATATTTCAAACCTTAAGTCTTTATGCATTGCATGGGGGTGGGGTAGGATAAATAATATGTTACAATTGAACAAAGTCGGTACATTTGTTTCTTCATTTTGTACTTTTGGCTCATTCTCTCAACCACAGATTCCCTGTTCCACCTGGTTAAGAGATATAAGCTTGAATAGCCTAGAGGGTCCCAGTCATGGATAACCATACTTAGATCTCTTACCAATAAAACAGAACGAGCGATTTCTTTTTCATTTACTGTCATCCAATCTCTTCTTATGGTGCATTCACATGGCATCATGTTTAGTGATTAGGTTTGTGTGGCTCACAATTTAACAATAAACCCATGTACCATTTTGAAAATTAGCTTATCAACCTAACGTTTTGCTTCATGCATATAAATGTACAAACTAATGCACAGAGACACATACAGTTAATGCCGCGCACGAGGGCTATGCGTTTCAGAATACAAAATTGCACGCCAATACTTCACAAATTATCAAGACTTATCTATATTTATTAAACACTGGACAATACTAGGCATGTTTGGATTCATTTTAATTATTTTTTAATGTAGATTACAAATATGGTAGTAAGAATTTTAAAATCAGACATTTTTTTTAAAATTTTGTTATTTTTATGTTTATGTCGAGTCTGTTGACTGGACTTAATTCAAGCAGAGGAGGTACAAACTGCGATTTGTCAGTCATTCTGTATGCATACAAACAAGTTTCAATCTAATTTGTAAGGATGTGACTTATTAGCCAGGCCAGAGAATGGCATACACAGCGTACGTAGAAGCTTTACCAAAAGTCGGTCTTTCCACTTGTCCTACCAATTCATGATCTGACATTATACAATCCTATGCATAAGTTACTATTAGGGAATGTTTTTTAGTCATTTAAAAATAGTATTTAAATGAGGGATGTTTAAAAGAATCTGGATTTTTATACAGTTGAAATTAGTATTACATGTGGTAATTTTGTGAGCATTAATATTTTGTGTGAAAATAATGGCGGTACAGTTTCAATAAGCACATTGAAAAGATGCTGCATTTGAAATCCAGATTCTTTTAATTTTTAACACGTTTGGTAGGCTATTCTCTATACCCTGCAGGGTGACTTGGTAATGTTGTGAAGTGGTGGTGGATTCGGAAAGCTTTTAAGCCGTAGTATTTTAAGTGATTTATACAGTAAAGTCGGGAGCATCCTGTATCCTCCGTTCCTTTACGATGAGATCCTGCAGTAAATCCTTATAACTTGTGACATGTAATTTGTGACCTTCTTTTGTGAAATTGACCCATGGTATGACTTTTCAGTCAAGGTGGCTGGTGCATGGGTGCATTATGTGCGTGTGTCATGAGCAGCTGAGACTACACATGACTACTGTTCTCTTCACATGACATACACAAAGTGTACTGTATAAGTAGTAATTTCCCGTACTGAAACTTGAGAATGTTATGATGCAGCATAACTTTTAGCAAAATCCACTACAGCCCTAATGCTAGAATTGGTTTTTATCAAGTGGTTGTACCCCAGGATTTTGACCCCAGGATGCCTTGTGTGCCAAGCAGTGCATCAATGCCAACCGGTAGCCACATGTATTTTGCTGGCCCAAACGAAACATTGCATGACTTATAGGAATTGCATCATCGCACCATGCGTGCGCATGCATGCATGTGCAGTGGTTTTGCTTTAGATTTGGCATGGTTAGGGATACATTTGTAGGTCTCTTATAGACTGCGGAACTCAGTCCTCAATGATAGTCAGTCATTTATCTTTTGGTCGTTATATGACTATCATTTGAGGGACTGAGTTGTTATAATATATCTTCCGAGGTGCAATTTCAGACAATAGCTGGGGATTAGTGTGGCAGAGGTTATCTATTGAATCCTTTCATGACCACTGAAGCATAGTCAAGTCTGCCAAGGACACTCGGTACAAATTGAAAGACCATCACAAAAGAATGCATGCATGTCAGGTCATCGACACCAATTTGGTGTTTGTTATGACACAAATTTGGTGTCTGTTATGCACCTCGAAATATGTACCTTAAAGTCTGTATCTAGGTCTCTTATCCCATCCTAAAGTAGAATGCAGTCACTAAGTCAGTAGGGTATAAAGATTTTTTTTCCACTTTTTTGATCAATTTTGAAATTTATATAAAAAGTGCATTAAAATAAGTACAAGCAACCTTATTTGTGATGTGATCAGGAAAAATGAGCTGTTTATCAAGTAAAATCAATATATCCCATTTAAAAGGTCACTATATGTGCCATTTTAAATCTTTATTGTGATGAAAACTCAATCACAATATGCTCATTTTAGTGTTGCTCAGAACAATAAAACACAAAATAAGTTGAGCACTATTTTAGCTGTATCTCAAATTCAACAACTCTTCCTATACCTTTGTACAGGAGCCAAGCGTTGTTAATCGGTGATGAATCCACAGTCCAGTAGCGTATATGCGAACGCAAGGTTACGTGTACGCGTAAAATTTGTCATGCCTGGAACATAAACACTCTCTTATCAAGTTTTATTCCTGATATCAACAGAGAAATTACCGATCTACTTTATGTACTTGTAAGATGACAAACGGACATTTCGAAGGAATAGATTATTGTGAATTAGACGATCTTTAGCTTGTTTTCGTTGTTGAAAGGGATTCAATCATGTTTCACCGTTATTCATCACCGATTAACAACTCACGTCCGGCACGTCTGCGTGGTTTACTTCCCTTGGACAGCTAAAGCTGCCCTTGCGAAGTAAACCACGCAGACGATGCGGACGCATCGTTGTTAATCGGTGATGAACAACGGTGAAGCGTGATTTGATCCCTAAATCAATATTAGCAACAAACAACTCATTTTGCTTGATCGCATCGCATCATATGGGATCAATACTTTTGAAAATACAGCTTTAAAAAAAAAATCACAATATTGCACTTTCATTTGCTTAATTTCCCTTGTTGAATACTAATATAAATCCAAGCAAATCAAAATTTCAAGAGTTGAAGTGTATCAGTTGTCTGTATTTTCAAAGGATTTACAAATAAATCACATCTAAATTGAATTCTTACTCATTTTGATGACATATTACAATAAATGCTATTTTTTTTATCCGCAGAAATGAAGAAAGAATTGTATAGTAATAGACTAGACATGGCGTGATTGACGTCAAAACAAGGCATTGACCATGTGATAATCACTTAGACTGTTGATAAATTTGAAGAAGCTATAAATACTTAAGCTTACATAGAGAATAGTACATATGTCATTCAAAACTGATAGTTCGTAAAGTTGACGTACATTTCAACTTTTACAAAGTGAATAACCTCAAGTCAGTGCATACGTGGCTTGAAGTTGATACTTCCTCATTTAGACAATTCAGAAATGCAGGGCTTTGTAACTGGAAGGTAATGGTACTGTATAAATAATTGTAAATAGATTTTTAAAATGCACCCATGAAAGGATGACATTTGGGTCCGATGTGTTTACTACTCAAATTATAAGGGTGAATTCAGGAGATGCCTCCTGATGACCTTAGCCTTGGCACTGTACAATGAAACCTTTTTTGTGTGGCTATGCAACAGGAGGGTAGTGTAGGATGATGAGTGTTAGAAGTCACAACTTTCAAAAGTTTCCAAATGTCCTTAGCCTTTGCATTGTACAATGAAACCTTTTAAATTGTGTTTGTAAGTGGCTATGCAACAGGAGGGTATTGTAGGATGATGAGTGTTAGAAGTCACAACTTTCAAAAGTTTGTGACTACAGGTGCTCTGTGAATTTGATGTGGCCTATATGGTCCTATTACTTTGTGCTTGTTGTGAGTAACTTTCTGTTTGATGGATATAATAACTTATCAAGTCCACCTATGTGCCTCATACCCTTGGCCCATTTTGAACACAATGACTTGTCACAGAAGCAAGTTAGTGTGTTATATATTCCTACAAGTTCTATGATGAATTGTCAGATAACTTACATGGAGAATAGTCCATATGTCATTCAAAAACTGATAGTTGGACATATTCATAAAGTTGATGTACATTTCAACTTTTACAAAGGTGAATAACCTCAAGTCAGTGCATACGTGGCCTGAAGTTGATACTTCCTCATTTAGGGCTTTGTAACTTGGAGGTAATAGTACTGTATAAATAATTGTAAATAGATTTTTAAAATGCACCCATGAAAGGATGACATTTGTGTCCGATGTGTTTACTACTCAAATAATAAGGGTGAATTCAGGAGATGCCTCCTGATGACCTTATCCTTTGCACTGTACAATGAAACCTTTTAAATTGTGTTTGTAAGTGACTATGCAACAGGAGGGTAGTGTAGGATGATGAGTGTCACAACTTTCAAAAGTTTGTGAATACAGGTGCTCTGTGAATTTGATGTGGCCTATATGGACCTATTACTTTGTGCTTGTTGTGATTAACTTTGTTTGATGGATATAATAACTTATCAAGTCGACCTATTTGCCTCATACCCTTGGCCCATTTTGAACACAATGGCTTGTCACAGAAGCAATTTAGTGTGTTATATATTCCTACAAGTTCTATGATGAATTGTCAGATAACTTACATGGAGAATAGTCCATATGTCATTCAAAAACTGATAGTTGAACATATTCATAAAGTTGATGTACATTTCAACTTTTACAAAAGTGAATAACCTCAAGTTAGTGCATACGTGGCTTGAAGTTGATACTTCCTCATTTAGACAATTTATATAATAAGTTACTTGCCTCCTATCCTTGGTCCATTTTGAACACAATGGTTTGTCACAGAAGCAATTCAATATATTCCTGCAAGTTCTATGAAGAATTTTCAGATAACAACTAAGAACTTGCGACTTTACGCTAATTTTGTGGTGGCAGGTCACATATGTCATTCAAAAACTGATAGTTGTACTTGGACATGTTTGTAAAGTTGATGTACATTTCAACTTTTACAAAAGTGAATAACCTCAAGTCAGTGCATACATGGCTTGAAGTTGATACTTCCTCATTTAGACAATTCAGAAATGCAGGGCTTTGTAACTTGAAGGTAAAAAGTACTGTATAAATAATTGTAAATAGATTTTTAAAATGCACCCATGAAAGGATGACATTTGGGTCCAATGTGTTTACTACTCAAGTTATAAGGGTGAATTCAGGAGATGCCTCCTGATGACCTTAGCCTATGCATTGTACAATGAAACCTTTTAAACTGTGTTTGTAAGTGGCTATGCAACAGGAGGATAGTTTAGAATGAGTATTAGAAGCCATAACTTTCAAATGTCTGGAAGTACAGGTGCTCTGTGAATCGGATGTTTTGCCTAATGATCCCATTTCTTTGTGCTTGTTGTGAGTAACTTTCTGTTTGATGGATATAATAACTTTTCAAGTCTACCTGTTTGCCTCATACCTTTGGCCCATTATAAACACAATGAGATGTCACAGAAGCAATTACTAGTGTGTCATAATATTCCTGCAAGTGCTATGATGAATTGTCAGATAACCTACAACCGAGTTAAAATAGTTCGCACACTTGCTTATCTTCTTCTCTCAAATGAACACCATTTCACAACCCCAGTATCTGAGTTACACAAGTCTGCCATGTATTTGAAGCCGACACTCCTCCTTTTATACCATACTTCCCCATCCCCATCACTTGATGTTGTTGGGTCTTGCAAGTCTGCTAAATATGTGGTGTTCCTCAACATTGTATGGGGAGTTAAAGGGGACACAGTTGACATTAAAGGCCTATTCAGTGATTTGCTCATCTGGAGGATCGTAAAAAATCATCAAAATTCAAATTTTGGCACCTTTATGAGATGTGCTAAAATAGCCGGCTTAAGTGGTTTTAATTGACATTTTAATAAGACATTTTACATGAATATGTAATATCTGTACTTAAAAGTAGAGAAGTTAGCTTACATGTTTTTGGGATCACTGAATAAGCCTTTAACATGTTGAACGTATTTGTTTTTATTGTAAAAGGGAGCCCTTGTTGCTGATAATTTTTTAGGTTACCAGCCCAAATGATAAGTACCAACCCAACCCAAAATATGCATGAAAAATGAGAGAAGGTATCACAATCTGACCTGTGACTGTATAAAACCGTTTCCTGTAAGAAGTATCTACAACAAATAATAAAAATTGCACTTGTACTTCAAGGTTTTGTACCATCACATAACCAATGCAGTGCCTGTGTTCCAAGGGGGCCAGTGGCGGCACTAGGAATTTTTTTTTTGTGGGGGCATTGGGTGGGCAAAGTGAATTTCTGGGGGGGGGGGCAAAATAAACAAATTTTGCGCAAAATTGCCCCAAAAAGCAGACATTTACGCAATTTGGAGGATTTTGCCTCAAAACTGGGGGGGCAAGAAAAATATTTGGGGTGCCCCCCTTGCCCCCCTAGCGCCACCACTGAAGGGGGCAAAAGCCCAACCATGGAGAATTTTGTCCTGTTAGAGGGACAAGGATACCAAAAAAGCACAGATCTAAACAGAAATGATTCTTATTTCCAATCCAATTTCCGCTGAAAATAGTTTTCTAAGGTGGCAATCTTGCCCCTAACCCTGCCCTCTGATTATTTATTGTTCTTGAGATGATCAAAGTTGAAATTTGTTGATCAGCTAGTTCACAAAGCTTACTATTATTACATACATAGCAATTCTTAGTTTCCTGACATTTATAAGATCCACAAATTGCATGTACCTTATATCATTTTAGTATCAGGTTTTTAGAAAACAGTTTTTTCAGGAAATAACATCCGAAATAAAAGCCATTAAGGGCTGGGGTATGAACGTTTGGACAGTATTTATTTTGGGACATTAGAGCACATCAGACATATCGAATTGCTTTCTGAATCGAAGAATGTCATTCTGATATCAAATAATTTAGATTTTTGAAATTAGCAATTTAATACACATTTTATGGCAAATCATTAAAATTGATATTTTGATATTTAACAGTACTTGAAGTAAACTTTATAAATCTGATGATTTATACTTAAAGTGTATGTAGGTGGGATGAAAAAGCCGACGATCAATTGAAACATTTGACCTTTATTATTGAAGATATGGATTTTTTTCCCAAAACACCAAAAAAAATTAGGTCTTTTGGGAAAAAATCCATATCTTCAATATGAAAGGTCAAAATTTTCAATTGACCGTCTGCTTTTCCTCCCTGCTACATACACTTTAAGAATATATCATTAGATTTATATAATTTACTTCGAGGACTGTTATATATCAAAAATTTGAAAAAATATCAATTTTTTATAATTTGTCATAAAATTTGTATTATATTGTGATTTAAAAAAATGAAAATTATTTGATATCAGAAAGACATGCTTCGTATTCAGAATGCAATTCGATAGGTCTGAGGTGCTCTCATGTCCCACAAAAAATACTGTCGAAGCGTAATAAACGCTCATTTTGGATCCCTTAATTACATGATACTAAAATGACGTTGACTGAGAGATGACAGTGTGATTGGCTCTTATTCCATAGAAAACATAGAATGGTTTAAAAATAACTATTCACTTTAGTCACCATAACAAGTCATCAGATTAGCATTTTTGCTTTGTTTTGTGTTTCCTCACATCTTAGAAACATTAACCAAGCTAAGTTTAAGTTCTGATGATGATATTTTTATATAAAAATGACTTACATGAAGTAATAAATTTTCATTAAATGTGTTTGAAATCTGCATAGAAACATGATCAGTATAGACAAATCCAGTTGCATTTGGCAAGTATAGTAATTAAAAGACCAATGTACCAAATACCCACTTGTAGAAAATGTTATACATCAGCATGTGAAGACCTTGAATTTGAAATTGACAATAGAGCCGCACAAATCAGATAAATCCATAGATGCGCCGGCGCGTGTCCTCGACGTCGGACGTACGTCTAGCAAATCCGTCAGGGAGTATTTGGCTGGCAACACGTTAGGTGGGCGAATGAATGCCAAGGTCAGGAAAGTGAAAATCGGCTGATGTCCATTGGGAGGGAGGGATAGGTGGTCGCTTCCAAGTTGGATCGGTGGATAATGGTTGTGGCTGCCTTAGGTGTACAGTTTTCAAATCGTTTGAGCTGTGTTGTGCAGTAGAGGATTATGTCTTATCGAGACTCTTGTGATTTGGATATTTTTAGAATCAATATGAAAATCTATTATTCATGGATGAATTGCATATTAATCAACATACAGCAAGTCTGTGTTTTTTGTTAGATTTGGTTGATAGAATCTGAGAGGATCCCTGTGAAATGTAATCCCACTGTGAATTGTTTTAGTTCCATTATCTTTGGATAGTTATATTGGCCTCACAACAATGATGTTCGGTGTTGCTTATGTAACATTTGGTGCAGATGGCTGTTTGGTTATCCAGTTCATTGGTTCGTTTGCTGGGCGGAAGCAAAATCATTGATCTACTCTGCAGCCTACATGTAATAACATATTAACTTCAAACTTGGTAGGATGTTTGAGTATGGTGACCTTATGTGCTGTATATATTTGTGTCATGGTATTTGCATATTTATGAATATTAATGAGCTTATTTGCATCTTTGGCTGAAATTCCATTAATAGAGGCCGTTAGCGTAACGTCATATGCCGCCATCTTGTGGGTACACGATACAATGGTCGTTCGATCTCCATGCGTGAACAGCAAAATGTCGATGCGTGATAACAGCTGCTTGGCAAGTTACGTCCTGCGCGTAGTGTCCGACACATAAACATGTGTATCATTTGTACCCACAAGATGGCGAAAGGCTGTCGGCCTCTATACTCTCTGCAGTCTACATGCAACAACTGATGAACTTCATAATTACGTTTTAAAAGTCTTGCATCGTACACCTTTGAACATAACCTATCTGTCACCACTCGGAGAGTAGCAGCATTTGCATATTTATCATGGCTATCTATTCTGAAAACATAATGATAAAATTTGATGGATTTTTCTCATCATACATTAATTTATGAGTCCCGCTAGAGTTTTAAACACTAGCTTGACTGATTGATTCATGTATCAGGCTCAATCCATCCAATTTTATATCAAACTTGGAAGGATGATCATGATGATAGAGTATAATGACTTTATGTGCCGTATAGCTTTGTGTCAAGGTATTTGCATATTTATGAATATTAATGAGCTTATTTGCATATTTTGCCTGATTCCATTAATCCACTCTGCAGCCTGCATGCAATAACCGATTAACCTGTAACTTGGTAGCTTTATTATTTAAACTAAAAAACTGCAGGGTAGCATATTAACACATTGATCTTATAGGAAATAAGTCAAAGAGACAATTATTGCATTAATATTAATTATCGTAGATCTTGTGGTTCTTGAGTTAAGACCAATATTTTAATACATCAAAATGAAAGTTTAGGGTGTTTTCCCCTCTTGAGACAAATCATTAACATGGGGCAGAAATGACACCCCTTATATCAAGCCTTTCGATCTCCTTTATAGAACCCATACCATTCCTCTTGTGTGTCAGCTTTATTTGTCTCAATATTTAAGTGCAAACACTGCTAAGTCATGCTTCCCTCTGACACGCCTTAATTAAGGGTGGTCTTAATCCTGGAATTATGGAAACTTTTGGGCCTCATGACTGCTAAATTGTTTTTTCTAAAGTATAGAAAAGTATACATATTTAGAATGGCAAAGACTTGATCAATTCATCTGTGAGGTCAACTTTGGGCCAAAATGCACATTTTTGGAGATTTGTTTTTTTTTTGGTTGACCTAACCAAAAATAAAAATAGGTAAAAACATCTAGGAACCATTTTTAAAAAAAATTTTGACCAACTTCACCAAAAATATTTGAAATTTTGGCAAAAATAAGGCTTGTTAAGACCACTCTTAAGGACACTATTTTTGATGTGAAGAGAATGAAGAGTATCAAAGCTATTCAATCTGTGTGATATAGCCTTAAAGCAGCTATCAAAACTCTCTTCAAGATACAACTTTGTTGCGCAGTGTTGATGGAATGACTTGTGTGTTAAGTCTGTGATTGGGACTTGTTGCCATGTTACGACCAAAAAAAAAATGCATTGATTACTACAAGTCTCACTGTATATTATATGCCTTGGGGCAAATTGGAGGTTCCCTGGACGAACAGACTGGTTGGACTTGAATAGTAAATTTTAATGCATTTTATTTAACCTTGATGCAAGTCTGTTAAAATTGTTAAGGGTTTCATGGAGGAATACAAAAACAATAAAAAAATTATTAAAAATATATAAACACAAATTAATGATGTTGATGGTGTCCTATTGGCTACTTAATGTGGTAAGATGACCCCCTGATCACTGGTCAGTTGGAAACATTTTGTTACATTCAATTCCATGAAAAATTAAATCATCAATTTAGATTTGAGATTGCAAGAACATCAAAGTTACAAAGAAATGTATGATGATGTTTCAGCATCCTGCTTACAAGTTGATGCATTCATTAATTCATGTCTTCAATATGCTACATGTTGATATTACCAAAGTTGATACCACTTGTTCTGTGGAGTAAGGACCGCCTTGTCATATGTGCTGTGATCTTCACCAATGGTTCCCATATGAACATTACTTCCCATACTCAAGAGAATTCTTGAACCAATATCATTTAAGTCTTTCAATACATTGGGTCTTTGATCTCAGGCATGTTCACATGCACCCAGAACATGCACAATTGCACCAAAATGCATTTTTGTATTGGTATAGATTTTAATGAAGTACAAACTTGTGGTATTTGGTAAAATAATATTTTAACACCTGCTTGTGGCATATAAAGGGCTAATTCTATTTCTCTATCGACTCAGGTGCAATTAGAACTACATACGACCTTGACTGGGTCCGAAGCGTTTTTAAAAATTCAAATATGACGAATGTACCCTGTGGACATTAAAGCAGGAGATCTCTGCGTCTGAATAGGAAATGGTCACTGGGGGAAAGGTATAAACTCAGCTGTGACTGCAGGGGATGACATTATTACTGTCATCCTGCTTGAAGTTGCTGAGAAAAGCTAGCTATTCATCTTGTTAATGTAACAGGACCTTAGTGAATAATGTGATTGGGTGTAATATCTTGGTCAACAGATGATCCAATTGGAGAGCCAGTGTCTGTGATGTGTTGTAGTGCATAATGGTGTATGAACGATTTCTGACTGTAGAAAGAGCATAGAGAACACTTTAAGATTCTGGGCAGTTATCAGTGATTCAGTCCAAGATTGTGGTAAAATCCCAAGTTATGTGTGAAATGCTTCACACCTAAATGTGTATGGAAGGAAAACCACCTTGCCTGTAGGCTTGTACAGTGGCATAGCCAAGGGGAAATGTTGGGGGAAGCTGATGCCCTCCCTCCTTGAAAAATCTTGCCCCCCTCTTAACTCTGTGGGATGCTGACTGTCCTGATATTAAAGAATCCGAAGCCTTTTTTATGCTTTTTAGCCCATTTTGACAATTTTCCCAGGCAATTTTAATCAGATTTTCCCCCTTAACAGTTGCCTTTCCCTCCTTTACCCCCCTTTGAAAAAGTCTTGGATGTGCCACTGTGCTTGAATCTGCAATGTGCCCTTTCACATGTAAATCCTGAGTTGGAAATAACAAAATGTTTTCCTGCTCTTTCATTTGTATAGCAAAATACCATTCTTATTTTGTTATCTACTGAAGACAGCAATTTTGTGTCAAGAAGATAACAGTCAAAGAATGAACCATGATCTTATACTCTAATATACAAGTGTCACAAATTCTTCCTTTGAGGGTAGTACAAATACGAGTATTGGCATCATATTACAAAAGATTTGATGCCTAATTTGATAAAGATATTTGTTGACGTCCCCTCGGCCTCCTAATAACACTCAAAATATGCTTGTGTTGGTGGGGGAAATGGTGATGAAATACATTAATCCCAACATATATACAAGTCTTTGCTTTGAAGGGCTTCAAAACTATCAAATAAGCTACTAGAAAACATTGAAACTGTGTAGTGCATATTGAAAAATAAACGGGTTATCCATGTAATTGTACATAGACCTTCAATACTCAAAACGATCACATTTATTAGTGCTACTGAAGTATTTTGACCCTATAACGACAAGATAGATGGGATTCATAATGATTTATCAGCAGAATTGAATATCAAGGTTGAAAAAGTAGACATCTGCGTTCTAGACCTTGGTTTGAGATATAGTTATTCATGTGTATGAATATTTCCCTTTGTGTATAATTTGAAAGTGACCAAAATGCATTTTGTGAAATGTTGTCTTTGCAGTAGTGGTGATGTTCATAATACTATGAGCCTGTATTAGTGGATTTTTTCAGAAAAGTTTTTTATACATTTTTTTTTCACTTCAAATATTTTTCTTCCAAAATTTCTTTGGGCAAGAATACATTTTGATCACACCTTTTTGTTCAAGGCAAGAATGGATTTTGGCTTCATGTAAGCTTTATCACAAATTCTAAGGTTTAGTTTTAGGGTTAGTTTTTAGGTTTAGGGATATAAAAATGTTGTGATGCTTACATGAAGGTAAGCCCCAAGGAGGCATTGTGCTTGCATGTCAGAGAGAAACATAATCAACCATCTGATTGATGGATGTAATAATCAATTCAGCAAAGCAGCAGCCCAAAATGTTGTTGTAGTGTTGTTTCGTATGTGATATGATATGATTTTGAAGTAAATGTTGTAATTGCTCAGATGATGATCATCGAGCATGTAGAAGAGTGAAGTTTATATTATTCGCAAAATGTTTGAAAAGGTTGGCAGACGACAATTAAATATCGGGTTATATAAAGGGCACATGAAAAAACTTTTTTTGAAAACTTACTATCAAATATTCTAACATAATGTTATATATATGTGTTGACAAAATATGTGGCAAAATGTTTGCAAAAATTCAGTTTAACAATAACATTTTCACAACATTTTAAAAATGTGTGTTTTCATGTAAAATTAAAGCATTTTTATGTCCTTTATAAAACCTGACATTTAAGGGTAGACAAGGTACTGTTGGTCAAAGCAGCCAAAAAATATTGATTTTCATTATGTAAATCAATTATATTCAATATATTATTGAAAAATAACACTTTGATGTTTTGCAAAAGTTCCTTCTACAAACCATATACTTTCAAACCTTGCTTGATTTATCGTTGTTAATGAGTTATGTAAGTGTTAATGAGTTATGTAAGTGTTACAGGTGTTTCAGCCCTCCTATAACATAACTCAAGAACCACAGGACGTACGCAAATATATCTGTGATATTTGAATTCTACACACTCGCTATGAAATGATCAATGCAATTTTTGCCAAAGCTGATTACCATTTGCAAGATGCTGTGAACTACCATGGAAGAAGAATAGAGCACGAAGTGCGATGGAATTGCAACTCCGTTCGTCGATGTGAGGTCAGCGATCGTCACGCTTGCAACATTTGGACGTAGATGGCAGCAGCATTTTTCTTTAATTAGCATAAGTCTCCACAGCACTACGCATATTTTTTTACGTAGCTTTTAGTACTATCGTGGTGGCAGCGGCATTTTTCTTTACTTTTCCAATATGGCGCCGCCCATGAATCAATTTGGTGCCTGTTGGCGACACCATCGGACGCCATTTAAGCGCAGAGTAATACACAGGAAAGCCGACACTGTCGCCACCTTTTTGTATTGCGCTAGTATATTAGTTGCAACGGCCTGGAACTACCAAATCGCAACACTTTAAATATTAAACCTTAATGTTATTAAAAACGTTTTTACTAAAACCAAAACATTATCTTTGTTTAAAACCATTTTAAAACATTTTGTGTTTGCTGGGTATGTTTCCAACATAATTTGGACGTTATTACTGCAATTGGTCACTTGTTGTCCAATTGAACTAATTAACAACCAATCAACAAACATAATACCTCTTAATAACTCTGACTTTATTCTTTCCTTAACGAGCTGATTGTTACTGATCCACACATAGATTAAATCGATCATTGTCTACTGTTGGGGTCACAGTACTTTCATTGGTTGATGATACGCATAATAGTGTAATATGTTATTTTATAGGCATTGTTTACATCTGCTGTTGCTTAGCAACTTGAGGAAACATAGCAACTAATGGGATGTTGTTTAGGGACGACCTGGTTGTAGGTATCGCATTAACAATGTTACTATACCTTTTTTTTCAGAACATGAGGACTAAATATTGTAATGGCCTTTGTTGTGAAACCCTGAAAAATAAATTAATAAATTAAGTGCAAACCAGACAAGAGATAAAATAAGAATTTTTTACCGGTTTGTTATGACGGCAATTTCAAGGACAAATAATAAAAAAATTGTGCCTGTTTTTTGTTTTGGTGCATCAGAGTTATTTTTACAAGAACATTTTGCATTGCAAATATACAAAAAGCACCAGTTTTGCAGTATTTTTTTTGCACTCCAACACTGAATTTTAATTTAATTTTTGTGTGTAAAAATTAATATATCACAACAATTTTGGAGCATCTTGTGAAATTAACCAAATCATAATGTTTGCAAAATTTAGTCGCTTTTGCAGTTGGTCTACATGATAACAAACTGATTTATCAATTGAAAATTGTACATCATCACAAAATCCATTGAATCAGTAGTGCAAATGTTTATATGCATGGAATGCAGAGATCATCTATAGTTTTAGTATTCTATAAAAAAAAAGATCAATTTTATGAGAAAAATCCATGAAATGGTTCAATTTGTAATTTGCATTTTGCATACATACATATTTACATATTTAAAATACATAAAACAGCGTAATTATCTTATAACAGCATGATTTATTACTCGGAGTTTCACGCCTAAAACGGCGAGTAATAAATCATGCTGTTATAACATAATTACGCTGTTTTATGTATTTTATTACAAGCTCTACTATCTAATAGTATCGAGCACTATCTTCAGCTGTTTTGATTAACTATATATTATATTTACATATTTATATATATATATATATACTGGAAAAGTACATTGACATTGTCATTTGATAACAAACAAGCAAAGACGAGATCCAATGTCAGCCTAATTCATGTGAATCAAACCAATTGAATGTCAGGCAAGCAGTATTCGACACTTACACAACCGCATTGTTTAATGTTATTGATTTTTGGAATTTTACGCAAAATGTTAGTATAAATGAAAATATATAAGAATAATAAATATTCAACTTATTACTTTGGTTTCTTATAGCGTAACGTAACACTAGCTCAGTGCTGAGTTACATGTCCTCTCTGGCACTACAAATTTCACCCAGTTGTGTGTGAGAACCTTGAGGGACTGAATTAGCTAGATACCCAGTGGTCCCTGGTTCAGATCCAGGACAAAGATGAAAATGGTTCTCCCATGTCCAACTCAAGGGAAGAATAAATTGCAATTCCAGATCATTTCTCATCTTTTGATTTTATATCATGTGAAACAAATTGGTAGGATGAAACCACACACCTTTGATACTCTTCATTGTTTCAACCATAGATTGGAAGGTTGATTCTTAATTTATTTTCTGAATGTAAAGAGTTACTCTTTGGGAAAAGCATATATGGTACATCTCGATGTTAGAGTTTAATCTTGAAAGAGGGTAATAAAGATATTTCCACTCTTTTAAGGAATCGGATAGCAACATTTGCACATTATATTTTTGTGGGACCTGAGAGACATCAGACACACCAACTTGTAATGCGAGGAATGTCCTGATGACATCAAATAATTTGAAATATCCAATAATACAAATTTTATGGCAAATTATTATAAATTATACATTTTCCTCCCTTGGGAAAAATGCATATCTTCTCAATACGAAAGGTCAAAATTTTGATGGACAACGTTTCCTCCCAGCTACATACACTTTAAGTACATATCATTATATTTATAAAGTTGCCTTTGAGGACTGCTAAATGTCAAAAAGAGGATGGAGCAAAAACTGAAAACTGCACAGCATAGCATGGAAAGATGTATGCTGGGCTTCGCCAAAAGGGACAGGAAAACAGTGGCATGGATCAGGAGCCAAACAGAAGTTACAGACATAATCCACACAATAAAGATGAAGAAGTGGCATTGGGCTGGCCATCTTGCAAGATCAACATAATGGACAAAGAATGTCACAGAATGGAGGCCTTGGCTGGGCTCAAGACACCAAGGCAGACAGAAAGTCAGATGGAGGGATGAGATAACAAGTTTCATAGGGATCAGGTGGATGGCAAAAGCAAATGACAGGAATCTTTGGTGCCAACTTGGGAGGCTTTAAGCCCTGCAGTGGGCTGAATCTGGCTGATGATGATGATGATGATGATGAAATGTCAAAAATATCAATTTTTAATCATTTGCCATAAAATTTGTATTGTACAAAAAATGTCAAAAAATCAAAATTATTTCCTATCAAAAAAAAAAAAAAATTGTATTCAGAATGCAATTTGATGTGTCTGATGTGCTCTCATCTCCCACAAAAAATACTATGCAAATGTCACTATCCGTTCCCTTAAGAGCATAATTTCTTACCATTACATACTTTGCTTGGAGTTCCTTTATTAGTATGTCCTTTGAAGAAAGACATTTTTCAGTCCTTTAGATTACAAGGCAAAATTTGACTTTGTGACAGGACACGGCTCTAAGAAATCACTGCTTTACCACTGGTACTAATTGTAATGACCTTTTACACCTTGCAGGTAACTTACAATTAATTGCAAAATTGAAGAGATTTCTTAATTAGCTTGATTTGATAACAATTCATTAATTTGCATTAACAGACATAATTATTTGTACTTATTTGAATAGTTTAGTAAATTACAATATATTTTGAACATTATTTATGTATTAAATGTTGCTCAAATTTTGCATTCAAAGTAAGTGGCAGTGATTAAGTTTAATGCCCTTTATTGTTAGTACAAAAGAGAAATGCATCAACAGGCATGACTTGTCCTACAGGTACCATATGCTTTACCTTCTGTACCAGAGTATGCTGGTATAGAATTCAATGAGGATATTCTTAGAATTAAAAACAAAATCATACACATTCATACACAAAATTAGTCATACATTTGACTTTATTTTATTTTTGCGTTCATCATAATTGGCTATTGTTATACGTGACAGGTGGCGTCTTCAACCTGCATGGCTGGTCCTGTATTTTTACAATTGCTGTTCCAGTTGAAATCCATACACCTCCTGTGGAAGATATGACCTTAATCTCCAGCACAGGGAGTATATATTTCAAATTGGGTTACCTGAATGAGTGACTCCATTTGAAATCTACACTCCCTGTGTGGGAGATTAAGTTCATGTCTTCCATAGAGGGTGTGTGGATTTTACCTGGATTAGCCCATTACATGCAAATGAAAACTAATGGCTTGAGAATCAACTTTTAGTTTATCTGTCCAAATCCGACATGATGTATTATGTTTTCATTATGTATTTACATTGCCATTTATACTAAAATGCAGCAAACCTTTTACGAGCGCGACTACCGTGATGTTGCAAATTCGGCTCTAACAACGCGTACGGCGCACAGGTCAATCATAAATTTCCACTCAGCAACAATATATCGCCTTAGCAGCCAATCAGAGACAAGTGCGTTCAACGCAGTATATACGCGATGTATCCTTACAATACGCGCTCGTCTAAGGTTTTCTGCATTTTAGTATAGGGGACAATTTACGTATATGCTATTAAGAAATGCCGAAATTCTGATATTTAATGAATTCCACATTCTGGTCTGACCACAGAACTAAAACCAGAGAACACAGACTCTCTATACTGCCACATATATTGGCGCCATCAGCTATGGGGGTATTCAGATCCTGGCCGATGGTGCACAGAAACGAGTGAAAACAATTAATGCATCTCATCTGAAGCGTTTAGGTATAGCGCATGCAGGTCACACCAATTCGTCCCATACAATATCACATTCACATGACAAAGATTTGCCTCAAGCACATTTCAAGCTAAACCAAATACCCCCAAGTTTTGCCCCATGCGTGTATCAAGATGGCAGTTGAGTCCTGGTTCTCTGGTTTTAATTCTGTAGGTCTGGCAAATCAACAAGTGTGGCATTGAAGCAGACTTAAATACCAGTTTCAAAATTTTACTCTTGTGGTATCAACTCTCAATGTTATTTTAACATATGTTCTTGTTTTATTTCTTACAGCAACAAAGAAGGCTGGATCTGCTGACTATTACCAATCCAGGTAAGTCACTTTTGTTTGTTTGTATGTTTGTGTTTGCTTGTTTTGTCTATGACAAAAGGGTTTGTCGCTTTCGAATTCTAGCCTTGTCGTAGTAGGACACCTAGTTACACCAGATACTTGGATGTTTAGAATAAGGGAAATTTGTGGTCCATACAAACTTTATTCTTGCAAGCCTGAATTGTAACTGAAATAATAGTAGTGCTCAATTGAGCAAACTTCAACTGATATGAGCAAACCTTAGCAGAAGCAAGATAAGCAAACCTCAGCAGAAGCAAGACGGGCAGACCTCAGCAGAAGCAAGATGAGCAGACCTCGACTGAA
The DNA here is from genome assembly GCF_039555335.1 of Amphiura filiformis. Lineage (NCBI taxonomy): Eukaryota > Metazoa > Echinodermata > Ophiuroidea > Amphilepidida > Amphiuridae > Amphiura > Amphiura filiformis. Next base: position 44,671,079 of record NC_092628.1, read on the forward strand.
GCCAGATGAATAAACCTTAACTGAACCAGATCAGAAAACCTCAGCAGAAGCCAGATGAGCAAACCTCAACTGAACCAGATGAGCAAACCTCAGCAGAAGTCAGATGAGCAAACCTCAGCTGAAACCAGATGAGCAAACCTCAGCGGAAGTCAGACGAGCAAACCTTAACTGAAGCCAGATAAAAACCTCAACTGAAGCCAGATAAACAAAATTCAACTGAAGCCAGATGAACAAACCTCAACTGAAGCCAGATGAGCAAACCTAATTTCCAGATGAGCAAACCTCAACTGAAGCAGTTTTTGCAGGCCTGAATGCAAGAATGGTTTACAAGACCGACCTCATATCAACGATAGGTAATAAGAGAAGGGGACATTCTTACAGTAATTTAGATGATATCTTCATTACTGGAGTCTCACAGTCAGTGCCATAGCCAGGGGGGTAGGGGGACAGTTGCCCCTCCCTGTGGAACATCTTACCCCCTCCCCCTCTTACCCCTCCCCTCTGTGGGAAGCTCACTACCATTATTTTTTTTTCCATTCTGGCCATTTTCATTAACATTTTCCCCCAGAAAATTGATCCCCCTCCCCCTCAATAAAAAAATCCTGGCCATGCCACTGCTCACAATTTTACAGGCATTAAGGTGCCTACAGGTTGGTATATTGCAGCCCAACAGTGTGGGAATAAAAAATGTCATTCTTGGAACAAGACAAGAGTATGAATACTAATTTATTGAATCTTCTTCACAAAACGCATTGATGCGTAATCTGTTTGTGTGGGTGTCAGTGCTTAGAATGGGTAGCATTAAGTGACATTAAGTCATTTTTACAAGTGAAGAAACATCTAATGAGAAGAAATGTCTAATGGACATTCAAAGTTCATTGACTCCTTATGTCTGCTCATAGCAGGATATGTAGGCTTCCCATAATGCATTATGGCCAATGCACTGTGGCCAATGCATTGTGGAAGTGATGTGATGTGAAGTAATGCACCAGTTTACCTTTTTAAAAAGTCTGCAAAGCTTTTGCCATTGAATCCCTGATAACGCATCATCATTACAGCAATTCAACCAGATTCAACATGCGCGAGGAAAGATGTTTTTACCTTGATGATGCATCAACAGATAGTTGATTGCAAAGGCTTTTGGAATTTTCCAAAAAGATGAATTGTATATAATAGCTACTTGCATTCAAAATGTGCTGGTTGTAAAAATGTTTTTCTTTAACAGGCCCCTTTAGTTAATAACTTCCACTGTCCAGTAGATGGATAGATACTGTCATTGAATGAATTGATTTGTGAAATTTTAGAAAAGGTTTGGAAAATTTGAGCGAGAAAGAAGTGAGCAGTAGCAGTAGCATTGTCTGTACATGGAAATATATTTGTGGATGGGTAGTTTTGTAGTAACCACAACCCATTGTGGACAGTAACATAATGGGGTGTTAGTGAAGGGTATAACTCGAAGCAAAATCGACCCTCTCTAAACTTTTTACCCTTCATTCTGGGCTCATACCCTCAACCTCTTGTCCTGATATGGTTAATACCACAGAAGTGATCATAATTGAATTTGAACTACAAATGGGTTATTCCAGTTGGATTCCATTACATCCCCTATGAAAAACATGATCTTAATCTTCCACACAGGGAGTGTGAATTTCAAATGGGGTTACCTGAATGGGTAGTCCATTTGAAATTTATACCCCCTGTATGGGAGATTAAGGACATGTGTTCCATAGGGGGTGTATGGATTTGATCTCGAATAGCCCACTGTTATATCCTGGTGGCATATTACTGCAAAGTATGATGGGATTGTGGTAATACCAGCTCCAACATCTACTGGTCAGTACTGGACACTGGGACCTGGACACTCCAACCACCCAGCAACTTGTTCATGCATGGTCAGTTGATTATTTACATAAACTAATAGGAGTTGTAGTTCATTGGCACTGTTAGTGTATAATGGATTGTAATGTATGACACGTTTACAGCTGCATTCACATAGGTACTATATCCTAAGATTTCTTTAATTTGGTGTGAGGGTTCTAATCCACTGGGTTTTTTTTTTTTTAGGTGAAGAAAAAAATATGTTAACTATCAAGTTCTCAAAAGGGACAACATTTATTATGATTTGATACAAGAACAAAAAAATGGCAGTATTTTGACCTGAACTATTTTGTCACCCAAGTTAGTTCTGACTAAATTTCAAAAGCATAGATAAAAACTTTGTTAATATGATACGTTCAACCAGGTTGCCCCTAAATAAGGGCCCATTACATTAGCTTTTAGAAAAGAATAGTACTCTCTTGCTCTGATCAACATGCACCCTCTTAATGAGCGACATACACAATGCTTTTTGTGTACCCTTCATGAGCGCCGCTCTATGCCGAGCCACGCTTCGACATGTAATTGGCCAATCAGATTACTGGTCTGCTATTATGATTGTGGTATACTTGAATTGGTCAATCAGAACCCCACTTCCATGTTTACGCTGTGTACGCTTACCACAGAGAAGAGAGTGGCATTTTCTGAAAGCTGGTTTAGTTGCTATGTCCACTTCAGAGGGCTTGATGTGATATTGGTTAATTCTTGTGTCTCTTTCAAGAGTGCATCTTCATAGTTTCAAAAATCTCAGGTTTTAAATTTCTCAAATTATTAAGAATCTTAGGGTATTGGTGATCATCTGAATACAACCCACAGATGAGTGGATGGTCAATGGCATGTTGGCCAAGGCTAAAATGTTCTTGATGAAATCATTAAGAAAATATACTAAAAATCAATTCTCACAATTTACTTCTCAAATGTTATCAAAGAAACAGTCGTTCTTATGTTCAGTGGCGTAGCATCATAGGGGGGGGGGTCTGAAAATGTAGAAAATCCCATAGGAAAATTGCCAAAATGGTTTGTGCTCCCGATCAGACCCGGTGCCCCCAATCATGGTCGGTGCCCCCATAGGATGACTCACGCTACACCACTGCTTATGTTACAAAAGTCACTCTGATGTCATCTCATATAATCATGTGTAACCAAAAACTCAAATTATGTCCTGCCCACAACTTTTAAATCAAAACTGAATTTTTCAGTTAAAAACCAAAGAAGTAGTACAAAGAAACTTGACAAAAAAAAAAAAAAAGATGAAAAAAAAGACAAATAATTTCTAAAAAAGAAATGGGATATGTTTTCAAACCTGACCAAATGTATTTTTACCTGAAAAAGTACATCACCAAACTGGAATACTGCATAGAAAAATAAGCCGAAGAACTTAATAAAAAAAACACGGACTGAGTGTCACCTTAAGAGCAATGTATTGTATAATTGCTTCATGTCAACGTATGGACATTAAGGTTACAGTTGGGTAACGCCCTCTGTAATAAATTCAACACACGATCTTGTCTAATATGCAATATTTCTATCACATCCTTGTTTCAATTATCTTAACTAGACAATGCAATATATTAACCGTATCTTGATGGCATTATCTAGAGACCAGCAAAATGCACAATTCGGTTTTTGCCAAGAAACGTTTAAAAAGACAAGATCGCACAAAATTATGTTGATAATCAAAAATGTACAAATAAATAAAACGTAAACAAACTACAGATAACCCTATCTAAGCAAACCTGATAAAACTAAAAAAGTTAACTAACATATTGACAGGGAACAGTAGCAATCCAGAGATTCCGTTGTTAGGTTTACTAAATTTTGTTCAAATCGTTGCAATTTTTGGCGAGCCTCCAAAAAGTTATTAATATCAAAATCATGTCAAACAACTATTACAGATACAGATTTGATTGTACGCATCCATAATCTTCTCAGCCACACACCCACAGATACACACATTCACCCAAAAGAAACTGCACTAATTACAGCGACTAATAACTAATTTTTCAATTGCATTTTGCCAATATATGATCAATTCTTTAAGCATGATTTTCATCGTCATCCTAACTGCAGAATTAGATGTCACTCAAAAGTGAAATATTTGCTTAATTTGGATTTTAAACAAGTGCTCTTTTTTGTGGAAAAATAAGATCAGAACATGCAAACAACTTGTTACAGGTATGGTTTTTTCTTAAGAAAGAAAGCAAGAATGCATAATTGATTGAAATCAAAATGTGCAAAAGAGTGCCAAAAAGCGCTACAACGGTTTATACCAGTCCCTTATTGCAGTCCACATTATATAATGGATGTAGTGAAGCCAATGAGTGGTCATTATCGTGGCATTCATAAAAGCTCGGACACCGCAGTCGGTCGTTATCCCTCAGCAAGCGATCAATCGAAACCAATGAACGTGTTCACCAAACCATGAAACTTAGTGCCATTAATTGTATTTAATGTGACTTGGTTGATAAAGTGCTGGAGTTTTGTGAAATCTAAATGAAGTTGTGACAGTGACCTTCATAACCTTTGTGAAAGGATTGTCCCCACAATTTTCAAATATGTAAGGAAATTTAAATTGAAAAAAAGGTTTGCTAGATTATGTTATATAGGTAATGATTCAGCCAGTGGCATATATTTTTATTTGACATGGAGGGAGGTGAGGTTGAAAAAAAATTCTTGGAAGTATAGTGAATCCAGCACCTTTTGATGACAGAATAAGCTGATGGTACAAATAATTTTTTTTGCTATGTTGAAGCTAAACTGTTGAAATATGGTGCAAAAGCTGAATAAATTTGCATGAAGCATGCAAAAATAGGCACTCTTTAGGTTAAAATGGCCAAATATGAGGTTAATTTGGTCAGAAACCCACACACAGGTGTCAACATTGGAGGGGGATGATTGTATGGACCATCCCCCTATCAAAATATTAGGGGGTATTTTATCCCCCACCCCAGGATCTATGCTTATGGATTCAGCATTCAGCACAGGAAAAGTAGATAGATGTGTTTTTTCGATCATAAAATTCTTGATGGTCAGACGATTTTTGTCTGTGGCTCTCAGATCTCTCAGATTTTAAAGCTCTTTATTACATGCAATCGGTCTGCCCACATTTTTCAATTTTTTTTCTGTCATAGAAATGTTGAACAACCATCATTACACCTAGCAACTCATAATACATCATTTAATACAATTTCATGTAAAGTGTGTAAATCCCTTTCGAGCTGGAGCACGATTTCCATCATATTTATTAATGCGGATTTCAAATTGATAGACATAGTGTTTTCAATCCTACGGTGAGCACAGGATTTATCAGTTAAGTATACATCAATAAAGTTGTAGACATAACAGCACTCTCGAACGCATGAAATTTTCATACTAACTTTTATTTTTGTGAATGAAATATGTAGCGTCAAGAATGAGCTTCGCAAATTTGAAGATTGTGTCATAAAGCCCCGATATTATTGTTGAATGAACTTGTGACAGTTGATTATATCAGGTCTGAAACCTTGCATAGAATTGACAAAATTGAATCGCTCGTAAAAACTAAAATACAGCCAGTTTACAGTTTTCCTCCTATCAAAGTCGGATTAGTCAAAGTCAAGGGACATGTAAATCTTGCTAGGATTTGCAAGTTCAACTACATGCTTCATTATGATAGATGGAAATAACACTAAATCTTACCCTTCAACATAACAGTAAATCTCAAATGTTTCTCTGCAATGTTAAGACTAAATCTGACACTTCATTAATAAACCAAAACAAAAATACGACATTAAATGTTTGAAGGCCTTGAGCCTACAGGATCAGGTAGTGGAAGGAACCAACTTCATGTATTTTTAAAGAGACTTTAGTTAAGAAGTTTTGAATGATCTTGAACATCTACAGATCAATATTAAAAGTTGTATTTTATGTAAGGTTTACAAGTTTGAGTATAGCAGTATAAGTTTTCTTACCAGTCTCGTTTAAAAATGTGTAAATATATTACAGAAAATTGCATTTTGAATGGTTTGAAATGTATTTGTCATAAAGTAGAAATACGTTTCTTGATGAAAGAAATACACACAGTCATACATACAAAATATACAAATTTTAAAAAAAACTACTGCCATTTAGTGCACAAGATCACTTGACCACAGGCCTCTAAATAAGCTAAAATTTGATGGTCCTGCAGGTCTTTTTGTGAAGTTAATAGACATGTTGTGTACCAAAAAGTTGAGGCCCCTCCAAGAAATCCAGGGGTCTGTCTGTTTTATGAAACAGCAATGAATTATTAAAATTATTGATAATGTTTTAGAGTACGGTCTTTCTGCAGTTGCTGGTAGAAAACAGTGAGAACTAGAAGAGTCTTTTTACAACTAATTTGCATCCACATTATTTGTAACAAATGGTAGCATTTAGTCTTGTGCGAAATCAACATAGAAATGCATTACCATATGTGACCATCCATCTCAAACCGCTCGTAAAGTCGGCAAATTGTATTTCGAGTTACAGTGCAAAATGTGCATAAAGATTGTATTCATATTTACCTAATGTTTGTCCTACATGTTTCTCATTTTAGTGTCAGTCAAACACCAATCTTTAATCCCATTGTTGAAGAGGATAATAAGCTTATACTTATGTATAGAGTTAGTAAATATCTCTAGTCTTTGTTTGCTTTGACCAAATCCTGTTCAAGTGGTGGGTTAACTAACAATCAACAATGAGAGGATATTCCTGAACCTTGTTGACTTGGGGATGATTTGAAGTGACCGCCAATTATGACAATTTGATATGTAATACCAGCTATGTGGAAAAAGAGAAATAATATAGCACCAAAATAATGTACCCTTTTACTGAAGGAGCAAAGTTTAACAAGCCATAACTCCGCTTCTGGATATTGTTTGAAGTCTAATGATATATCATTGTAAAGCTTATGATATATATTTTCTAAACACGGAAGAAAACAAAATTGACCAGGGGCCGACTACGAGCGTTTCGACGTGGACGGTCACATATACATATTTGATATTCACAGAAACACATAAGGTAGAAGAAAGAGACACACTTTAAAATATAACATAACATATCTAAAGTTTTAGAATATACAAGAGGAGGCATCACTCACCCCCCACCCTCCTTGGGGCTTTATACCCTTACATATGGTCGATAACCATGTGAACATCCACTGGCTACTACTTATTTTTCTTCAGCTACTTTCAAAATGTTGACATCTCTGACAATTCAACATCACGCATTCAGTTTCACCCCGTACCTCAGAGTTAGTCAGCCAAAAGAAAAATGTTGATGCCTTTACATATGGTCGATAACCATGTGAACATCCACTGGCTACTACTTATTTTTCTTCAGCTACTTTCAAAATGTTGACATCTCTGACAATTCAACATCATGCATTCAGTTTCAGTACCTCAGAGTTAGTCAACCAAAAAAATAAATGTTGATGCCTTTACATATGGTCGATAACCATGTGAACATCCACTGGCTACTACTTATTTTCTTCAGCTACTTTCAAAATGTTGACATCTCTGACAATTCAACATCACACATACAGTTTCACCCCGTACCTCAGAGTTAGTCAGCCAAAAAAATAAATGTTGATGCCTTTACATATGGTCGATAACCATGTGAACATCCACTGGCTACTACTTATTTTTCTTCAGCTACTTTCAAAATGTTGACATCTCTGACAATTCAACATCACACATACAGTTTCACCCCGTACCTCAGAGTTAGTCAGCCAAAAAAATAAATGTTGATGCCTTTACATATGGTTGATAACCACGTGAACATCCACTGGCTACTACTTATTTTTCTTCAGCTACTTTCAAAATGTTGACATCTCAGACAATTCAACATCACACATACAGTTTCACCCCGTACCTCAGAGTTAGTCAACCAAAAGAAAAATGTTGATGCCTTTACATATGGTCGATAACCATGTGAACATCCACTGGCTACTACTTATTTTTCTTCAGCTACTTTCAAAATGTTGACATCTCTGACAATTCAACATCACACATACAGTTTCACCCCGTACCTCAGAGTTAGTCATCCAAAAAAATAAATGTTGATGCCTTTACATATGGTTGATAACCATGTGAACATCCACTGGCTACTACTTATTTTTCTTCAGCTACTTTCAAAATGTTGACATCTCTGACAATTCAACATCACACATACAGTTTCACCCCGTACCTCAGAGTTAGTCATCCAAAAAAATAAATGTTGATGCCTTTACATATGGTTGATAACCATGTGAACATCCACTGGCTACTACTTATTTTTCTTCAGCTACTTTCAAAATGTTGACATCTCTGACAATTCAACATCATGCATTCAGTTTCAGTACCTCAGAGTTAGTCAACCAAAAAAATAAATGTTGATGCCCTTACATATGGTCGATAACCATGTGAACATCCACTGGCTACTACATATTTTTCTTCAGCTACTTTCAAAATGTTGACATCTCTGACAATTCAACATCATGCATTCAGTTTCACCCCGTACCTCAGAGTTAGTCAGCCAAAAGAAAAATGTTGATGCCTTTACATATGGTTGATAACCATGTGAACATCTCATAAAATAGATGCATTTGTAGGATTGTAGAAATTAAACTTGATTAGATTTTTTGATTGACAAATCCAAAAATACTCACTAGTTTTAGACTTTACGCCATCTTGGCTGATGGCTTCTTCAGAATGACCATTGGGATCCACTTTTCCCACGGGATTGACCGCTGCTTCCGGTGATTTTCTCATCCCTCGGTGGCTTAGTTCTTATTAGTGGATCGTATACATGGTCTAGAGAGTAACTTAGAAGGCGGGGGGACAAAACAGTCAACAGGGACATCGGGAGTTACTCTCTAGACCATGTATACGATCCACTAATAAGAACTAAGCCACCAAGGGATGAGAAAATCACTGGAAGCAGCGGTCAATCCCGCGGGAAAAGTGGATCCCAATGGTCATTCTGAAGAAGCCATCAGCCAAGATGGCGAAAGTCTAAAACTAGTGAGTATTTTTGGATTTGTCAATCAAAAAATCTAATCAAGTTCATGTGAACATCCACTGGCTACTACTTATTTTTCTTCAGCTACTTTCAAAATGTTGACATCTCTGACAATTCAACATCACACATTCAGTTTCACCCCGTACCTCAGAGTTAGTCAGCCAAAAGAAAAATGTTGATTTGAAGTGTACCCGCGTTACCTGGCCAAATGGAGTAGTAGTGGGCACGGTGAATTCCTGAACATATGTGGATGTCATTTGCTATTCATAATTCAGCACATTACGACTAACTTAGTCACTCTCTCCACCATCTCAATGTTATCTTAGCAAGTTCAAAAACCCTTGTGTTTTTACAAGCTTGTATGTTTGGTTCAAGCCATGCATTTGGTGTGAACAAGAGGGAAAGGGCCTTTTCCAAGTTGAATGGTCAGCTTCTGAGGGCTGGGCCTTCTTAAGTTTGCTTTATAAGTAATGTGATTGAGCCAAACAAGGTATTTGTCGGGCGATCACATATGTGACCATCCACCACGAAGTGGTAGTAAAGTTGGCCCTAGGTAATTTTCTGTTTATTGCAGATTTGGAACGAGTGCAGATGCAGGTTTAAAATGACACGTCAACCAGCTTCAACGGACATCTGGAAGTGAAGTTATGGTTCATCAAAGGTCAAATTCCTAATATATTTGACATAGAAATCCATATACTGTTTTTGATTGTATCTCAAAATGGAAAATGCCGACTTTACGACCAGTTTGTGGTGGATGGGCACATATCATATTCCAAGTTTGGCAAAGAATATCATCTCAAACACTTCAAGTTTGGTCTTGTTTTTTCCTATTTTTTATAACATAGGTAAACTGTGTTGCTGTAGAAGGCTGGCTAAATAAAACCTGTCTCAATACTAGGTATATTTGTACTTATTTTGATAAATGTTTCACATCAATTTCAAATTTTACCAATATTGAACATTTTTTTAGTTTGAAATTTCAAACCTGTTAATTGTAGTCTGAATCTGTTAAACTGACCATTAACTATACATGCTTACTTGTATTGTCTGTTGTTAACGAGCCTGAGTACTTCAAAACACTACAAACAACTTCACTGTGCATGCGTGCATCCCACGGGATGTGATGACGCAATTGCCGTAAGTGATATACGGGTTCGAATTCGCTGGCCCGGCCAGCATAAGACCCATGGCTAGGTGTCGGCAACCCAGTGCTTGGCATGCGAGGGGTCTCTGGTTCGAATCCTACCCAGAGCAAACAACTCAAGTTTGTTTTCTCTCTTTATTGCTTCCTTCTTTCCCTTCCAGTCGATGAAAAAAGCCCTTTTGGCATTAGGGTTAACAAATAAGCAGCAAGTTAATAAAATATTTACAACGTACCATACTTTAAACCAGGATTTGTGGTCTAGGAATTGAACATGAGACCTATCATGCATCTCTACCACCAATTACCATGGTCAACCTAATTAACACCCATTTCCTAATTAGTGTCCCATGTGGACCTTTCTTATAGACGAATCCAATTTCACACATTCCTACTCCTCAATGGCAGCCATAGCCGCAACGGGGACCCAGCTATCTCACCTAAAATGTGAAACGATGCAGCCTGTATTTTAACTATTCTATCACCCGTGTTACACGTAGACAAAAGAATGATGACAGTTTACAACACAAAAGAATCTAACATCGAATTTTAAGCGGGTTTAATCCACCCAATTGGGCACTCACAACACCTGTTTGGTGCATGCGGGGAACCAAATATGGCTGACCAAATCCTTACCATGACTTGTTGGATTCGTCTATACTTGTGCATGTTAATGTTCCTTCCCTAAGACCCCCCTCCCCCCTCCCCACCACCACCAAAAAAAAGCTATTGTCTCAAATTTGCCACGTTTGTTCGTTTTCCGGTGTGCATTTATCACATATAACTTGTTTCCTTCAATTTAAAAAGCAACACAAAATACCAGTAACAATGTTTATAAATTAGTACAAATATTTCATTATGTGTATAAGGAAGTTTTAAAAGTTTCAAGCATATCATGCTTATTTTGATTCCTGAGTTTGAATTGGGGAAAAAAAGAGGGGGGAAAATGCATTGGATTTTAAAATCTTAGCAAGCTATTGTTTTTTCCCTTAGCATTAGTGCACTAATATAGCATAGAAACACACTATTTTCCACTTCATTTACTGCACTTGTAGCATGAAAATAGATAGAAAATGTAATTTATATCACAGAAAAGTCACCTGGGTCCTGAAGTACAATAGCTGACATTCGTTATTCTCTTTCCATCACTATTGTCTTCAAGTACATATTGTTTTGCATAGTAAATAATAAGAGCCCCTTGTAATGACCTACGTAAGTGGCAGTGATCAGACATGGTGGAACTCTGGTTTTATTACGAAACAGGCTCTCAGTTCTACACACTGAATCTACAAACTTGCTCTTACCACAGTTGATCATTTTTTATCAGTAGTTTTGAAGACTTTGGAGGAAAAAACTCCCACAGGTTGTACAAAAGCATTGTGAATTATTCAAGTTACCAGCGTTGCGTGCCTGGTGTGTGAGTCACCCCTCTTTGCAGCCATCTTCAAGAAGTTGTTATACGATGTGCACGACATCGCAAGATATCCTCATCTTCTCGCCCAAGCGTGAGAATGTTGTTTTTACGAGATGTTGATAGCCAAATCAAATATTTCCCTCCCACCCGAATGTTGTCGACGATGTCATCGTCCCCAGACGAGAGAAAGAGAGATGCGTATATCAATACCCCATTAGACTAATGGGATACTACATATGAAACGCACTTGAGAAAGTCACTGCCTGGAATTCATTGATGAACAGGAGTCACTTTTGCACAATGGGTATTATTACATTAAGTTTTGTGTGCTTCAAAAATGATGATAGGAGCAAGTACAAACTTCACTACAATGCTTGTTTAATAATGGATATTTGTGTAGTGCGTGATGAGATAGGTATACTGGAGGTTAGTGGCTTGTTGTAAGGGGAAATGTGGATGGTAGGATTGTTTAAGGAAGTAAGGAGGAAAGAGGAGCATAAAGGGTGTGCTAAGGGAGAGAAAGGAAGGGAAGGACTAAAGGAGGAAATGATAGAAGATTTAAAGAGAGGGGGGGAAAGTGGGAGCTATGTATGTATGTAGGTTGTAGTAGTTTGTCATAAAAGGGAACTCTATATTTAATGCTTGAAATAGGAATGGGGGTAATTGGGTAGTGGTAGGGAATGGGCCATTCCTTTTTATACCCTTACACCCCTGTGGAAGACATGGCCTTAATCTCCCACCAAGGGTAGATTTCAAATGGGAGTCATCCATTCACATAAGCCCCTTTGAAATTTACACTCCTTGTGTGGGAGATTAAGGTTATGTCTTCCAGGGGGTGTATTGATTTCAACTGGAATGGCAAAATGTGTTTATGAGAAAGGAAGAAAGAATCAGGAAATAAGGAGGTTGACTTGATTGGAAAGTGGAAGGTGATATGCATGTGGTCACATTTTGATCGAAGGAAAGGAGAAAGGATAGATGGAAGGTGATATGCAATGTATACTACACATGTCAAAAGGTAGTGCCTTGTTAGAGGGGGTTGTAAGAGGGAGAAGGAATAAAGATCTGGGAGGGAGGGGAGGATTTTTTTTGTGATTAAGAAAGGGAAAGAAGGAAGAGGTTTTATAAAATTGAGGAAGGCTAAAGGGTTCGCAGAAAAGAAGAAATGGAGATGGAAAAAAGTTTTATTGAGATTTACGGTTTAGGTTATTCTCACGTCTGACCAAATCAGATGTGAGATTATTGTGTGGTGGATTTGGAAGAAAAAAAATAAAACAGCGAAAGAAAAAGAAAGATTTACTCAACTCCAGCAGGAAAAATGAGCAAAAAATGGGCAAATTTATTAATGTGCGCGGGGGCGTTGAGACAAACTGTTAAATTAAGATGGCCTGATACATGCATTGATAAGTATGGAATGGCGCTGGAATGAAATATTAATTTTCTTCTGGAAGATCAACCAATATACAAAGATCACAGTGAATATGCATCCTTCATTGTGATTTATATCTGGACTGTGAAATTGAAATGAGTGCTCATTTACATTACATCTTTCCATAACTTGACAAATATAAATAACCATTTGCACACATAGTTTTCTCATGCATGACATATGTTTCGCTTTTGGATAAAAACAGTTTGCAAAACACTGAAAACAGCCAATCTGGCACCTGAATATCTTTTTACATTGCCTTTGTTTGTTATAATTAGTTTGACTTAAATTGCAAATTAAAATTTATAAGTTGATTTATATTGTATATATTTATATTTATATATTTATATCTTGGATGATGAGTTAAGGTGGTACTACACCCTTGATAAATTTGTGACTATTTTGCATTTTCTCAAAAATAATAACACACTGGTAACAAAAGTTATGTATATTATAGGGGCAAGGAATCCAGTTACTACACTGGAATTTCAGTGACTCAAGGCGTATGTTATTTATGATAAGAAATGAGGAACCGCTAGAATGTACCTCATTTCTTAACATATATAATGAACCACTTGTCTTGAATCACTGAAATGTCAGTGAAGTAATTGGATTCCTTGCCCCTATAATATACATAACTTTTGTTACCAGTGAGTAATTATTTTTTGAGAAAAATGCAAAATTAGTCACAAAAATGATCAGGGGGTGTAGTACCACCTTAAGTCTTTCAAAAAATACTTAGAGTCCTTATAACCTCAATTTTCTGTGAACTTGTCCATTTCCCTCTTGGCATATTTGATACCATTCACAGAGACATTCTTAACCATCACTTTCTATTCACACATTTTAATGTGATACTGTCGGGTGATATGTTGCAAGTGTTAAAATTCAGTAGACATTGGCAGCATTCCTTTGAGACTTTCTTGTGAAGGTTCTTTCTTTCTTTCTTTGGAACACTCAAATTTGTTAAAGGATGTTTTACTTTTTCAATACTTTGCACTCAACTCTTAACCTCAATTTGGCTATTCGAGTTGAAATACACAACCCCCTGTGGAAGACATGACCTTAATCTTCCACACAGGGGGTGTAGATATCAAATGGATTCACCTGTGCACACAGGGAGTGTAATTTCAAATGGGTTTACCTGAATGGGTGATTCCATTTGAAATCTACACCCCCTGTGTGGGAGATTAAGGTCATGTCTTCCATAGGGGGTGTATGGATTTCAACAGGAATAGCCTATTATCATTTCCATCCAAGTGAAATAAAATATTTATAAATGATGTCTTGGTAAAATGACACAAACATCACACCTGTTATCCAGTTCTCATACACACCCCATCATCCCGTCCTTACCCCTACTTGGTTTGATGAAATAGGCAAGGTGTAACCAGGGCTGTTCCGACCATTAGGCCAGGTTAGGTGGTTGCCTAGGGCGGCAAACGCAGAGGGGCACCAAAAAAAAGGGCGAAAAAAGAAAAAACAGGAATGGAGAAAAAATGGAAGAAAAAATGAGGGCGGATAAAAAGAAAAAATAGGTCAAAACTGATGTGTTATCAAGGGGGTAACCCCCCTTAACACTTTTTGGTATGCTTTGGTTTGGCGGCAGGGAGAGAGGCTTTGTCTAGGGCGGCAAAATCCCTAGGAACGGCCCTGGGTGTAACTTACACAGACAACTGTTAATACATCGCTATGTCTGCTCAACAAGCCACTGCGTTCTTCAACTTTTTATATGTCCCTGTTTACAAGTAATTCAACACTGCACTTTCCTTGCAACCAAGAGTTCCTCCCTGCCCCATTACTGACCCGACCCATACAGAAGTGTGACAAACATACAGCAGTGTTCACACATAATTAAACTAACGTCTTCAGGTTCTCATTCGTTGTCAACCACTGCGTCAAACTCACCGGACGTTGTTACACTTTCTTCTCCTTGCCGCACCTAAAACAACACTCGGATACGAATACGGAATGCGTATAATGACAAGGTGTCGTCTCATGTCGCACATCCCTGACAGAATGAGGTAGTTTATATTAGGACATGAAGAACATCCCAATGGTCATTGACCATGACGTATCGGTATCATATTGAAATGGGTATCATGCTAGTAACCAAAACTGCAAATTCATTTTATTTTCGTAAATTGAATCATATTTCCCATGATATTGTAGAGAGCAAATCTCCCTTTCTCGCTCTCTTTCTGTCTGTCTTTATCTCTCTCTCTGCTCAGTTTTCAATAAGAAATAGCTAATTTATGGTTCAGCCATAACTGTTCTGTGATAGTTAAAGGGTAACAGTGATCCGAGGTAGTTCAACAGTAGTATTGATCAGAGGTAGTTCAACACTCAAAGTGGTCAGAGATAGTTTTACATTTACAGTGATCAAAGGTAGTTCAACAGTTACAAGGACCAGAAGTAGTTCAACGGTAACTGTGATCAGAGGTAGTTTAACATTTACAGTGATCAGAGGTAGTTCAACAGTTACAGTGACCAGAAATAGTTCAACAGTTACATTGATCAGAGGTAATTTAACATTTACAGTGATCAAAGGTAGTTCAACAGTAACTGTAATCAGATGTATATATTTCAACAGTAACTGATCAAAGGTAGTTCAACATTAGTTGTTATCAGAGGAAGTTCAACAGTAACTGTGATCAGAGGTAGATCAACAGCAACTAATCAGAGGTAGTTCAACAATAACTGTGATCAGAGGTTTAACAGTAACTGATCAGAGGTAGTTCAACAGGAACTCTGATCAGAGGTTGTTTAACAGTAATTGTGATCAGAGGTAGTTCAACAGTAACTTTGATCAGAGGTAGATCAACAGTAACTGTGATCAGAGGTAGATCAACAGTAACTAATCAGAGGTAGTTCAACAATAACTGTGATCAGAGGTTTAACAGTAACTGATCAGAGGTAGTTCAACAGGAACTCTGATCAGAGGTTGTTTAACAGTAATTGTGATCAGAGGTAGTTCAACAGTAACTTTGATCAGAGGTAGAACAATAACTGGTCAAAGGTAGTATAACAGTAACTAATCAGAGGTAGTTCAACAGGAACTATGATTAGAGGTAGTTCAACTGTAACTGATCAGAGGTTGTTCAACAGGAACTGTGATCAGAGGTAGTTCAACAGGAACTGTGATCAGAGGTAGTTCAAGAGTAACTGTGATCAGAGGTAGTTCAACAGGAACTGTGATCAGAGGTAGTTCAAGAGTAACTGATCAGAGGTAGTTCAACAGGAACTCTGATCAGAAGTAGTTCAACAGTAACTATGATCAGAGGTTGTTTAACAGTAATTGTGATCAGAGGTAGTTCAACAGTAACTGATCAGAGGTAGTTCTTCAGGAAATGTGATCAGAGGTAGATCAACAGTATCAGAGAAAGTTGCACAATAACTGTGATCAGAGGTTGTTTAACAGTTACTGAGCGGAGGTAGTTCAACAGTAAATGTGATCAGAGGACAGAGGTTGTTCAACAGTAAATGCAATCAGAGGTACAACAATACCTGTGATCAGAGGTAGTTCAACAATTACTGTGATCAGAAGTAGTTTAATATTTACAGTGATCAAAGGTAGTTCATCAGTAATTGTGATCAGAGGTAGTTCAACAGTAACTGTGGTCAGAAGTAGTTCAACTGTAACTGTGATCAGAAGCAGTTAAACAGTTACTGTGATCAGAGGTAGTTCAACAGTAACTTTGATCAGAGGTAGAACAATAACTGGTCAAAGGTAGTATAACAGTAACTAATCAGAGGTAGTTCAACAGGAACTGTGATCAGAGGTAGTTCAACTGTAACTGATCAGAGGTTGTTCAACAGGAACTGTGATCAGAGGTAGTTCAACAGGAACTGTGATCAGAGGTAGTTCAAGAGTAACTGATCAGAGGTTGTTCAACAGGAACTGTGATGAGAGGTAATTCAACAGTAATTGATCAGAAGTAGTTCAACAGGAACTGTGATCAGAGGTAGTTCAACAGTAACTGATCAGAATTAGTTCAACAGTAAATGTGATCGGCAATAGTTTAATAATGGCACTTTACTGTTTAGATTAGATGTAGATTACAGTAATTAGTGAGTAATGGTAGATTATTGGTGCCAAATTGCGATCAATTGTGCTTATTATTTGAAACAATAATTGTCATACTGCTGAGTTTTGAAATTCTGAACAGAAACATTTAATATTTCAAACTTATTTCCGGAACTCTTTCCAAAAGAATCCCTTAAAAATAAGGTTGATAAACAGTGTATGAATCCTAAATCCTGATTGAAAATATGAGATCCCTATCCTTCTCTTTCTAGTCTTTAACACTATTAATATTTCTGAGCTGTGTATGTGAATATAGCCATGATTTTATGATAAATAATAAATTGGTTATATTTATTTTAAAGCTATATAGATTGAAGAAGCTATGACATGGATAACATGTAGGATCTAGCAACCATTGCTGAGATCTTTGGCTTTCAATTTTTCTTTCTTTTTTCCCCTTTCTAATGCTTTTCATTTGTTCAATAGTCTTTTTTTGTGACTGTTTTCTTTTTGTCGTATTCATGGTCATTTAGCGCAGTTGATAGGGCATCAGATTGTAGTGTGTGAAGCAATTTCAAGCCGGAGGGGGGGGGGGCTTGGGTGGAAAAAATAATAGAGGCCTTGCATGTGACGTATCATCCCGTAAATATGGCGGACTACTCAAATGCATTCAACAAAAGCATGATTGCAATCTACCGTGGCAGTTCGTCTCACACACATAACCCTGCACTACGATCAAATAGGTTGATGACAACATTTGATTGAATGGACTGCACTCCGCCATAACTACTGTGAAGGACACCGGCTCAAATCCTTTGTTTGGAGCCAATCGATAATTTCATGCAGGGCCTCTATTGTGCAAGCTTGAACAAGGAACATGCTGCCCAATTGTATTGGTTTACCCTTATGGTACTCCGGGAGATGATTCTAGTTGCGATGGTTGTATGTAGGTAGACTTGGATACTGTACTTGAGCTGCATCCCTGAATGTTGTAAAATGGTTTATAAGGCGTGTCAGCGATAATCTGTAAAGTGTGCTGAGGCCTTAGGATTGGCACTGTGCACTATAAATCCATAAATGTATTTTTTATTGTCATTATTAAGTGGGTACTACACCCCTGGCCAATTTTATGCCTATTTTTGCATTTTTCTCAAAAATTATAGCACATTGGTGGCAAGTAAGATGTGTATATTATAGGGGCAAGGACTACAACTACTGTACTGAAAATTCAGCATCTCAAAGCAAGTAGTTATTGATTTATTGATTCAATATTGGTTTTCCCTCATTTTTGACTGTAACCCCACAACTGTTGTCTGTGTTGAAATAAAATTTACAGTGCAACAGTTGTAGGCCTTGCCCCTATAATATACATATCTTACTTGTCCCTAATGCGCTATAATTTTTAAGAAAAATGCAAAAATAGGCACAAATTTGGCCAGGGGTGTAGTACCCCCTTAAGTACATCTTTGAGTGTAATAGGCATCTCCAGTTGGTATCATGTATACCAGAAAGAAATGTGAATAAAATATTTTGAAAAAGAAACAATATCCAAGAAAAATAATAGGACAGAAAAGAATGAATAAAAAAGAAATTTGATAAAAACAAAAAGACATTGAAAATGAAAAAGAAATAATATTTATTCTTGATTCTACCTGTTATCTGTGTGAGAAGATGAGAAGTGAATGAGAAAAATGAGAAGTAGGTGAGAAAAACTGTATAACTTGTTATTTTACGCATAGTTAATTTTTGGCGATTTTAATTTGAACTGCTCTGAATAGTTTAGCGGTTTCTTCTAGTCTCTGTTTCAACAGGTACATATTGAAGCTATGCGTTAAAATTATTTTTACGGGGTTTTAAATTTGCAGTTGCTTGTTTAACCACAAAAAGCATGAAAATTAGATCCTGGGAAAATTACCCATTATGTAAGGGTAAATCAAAAAGAAAGAAAGGAAGCTGAAGAAGCAGACTAGCAAGTAAAGTAAGATATCAGTCGATATGAAATTGTTTAACAAACCGACAGTGTACGATATGGAGACAGCGAGTCGCGTCAAAACAGTACACTCATTCTATCCCATCCTTTCACTGACCAAGTTTATTCCCAGTGAGTCAAGGGCGAAAATTAATGAATTAAGGGTGGGAAACACAAGTGGTATGCGCTGTTCCAGTTGAATTCCATACACCCCCTATGGAAGATATAACCTTAATCAGGGAGTGTGAATTTCAAATGAAGTTACCTGTATGAATGACTTCATTCAAAATCCACACCCTCTGATTGGGATATTAAGATCATGTCTTCCATAGGGGGTATGGATTTCAACAGGAATAGCCGTATGCATGCAGAGAGACCCACCAAAGCCCAATCTGATTTAGAACCAAACTAGGCAAAATAGAATGCGTCACTTGGCTCGCTCTTACTCGTCCTGATATACCCTAGCGACTCGACCACAATTACTAATTGCATGTGAGGGCTATGGCTGACTTGACTTGAATCCAAGCAAAATTGTTTTGACGTCTTGAGTCGGAAATTTTTTAGTGCATTTGTGACGAGAATTATACGTCTAGCCATTGGTAACATTAGTAAAAGTATAATATAGCTATGTTGTGGATGGTATTTGATTTCATTTATATCATTAGTGGCTAGAGCATTGTAATCAAAAACCACCGGATTCTTTTTTTTTTTTCATGGATGTAGAATTCAATCAGCAAGTCAACAATTTCAGAAATCTCTACAGAGATTAAAATTGAAATCTTTACAGAAATTAAATTGTTCAATTTTGTTACTATTTTTAAAGAAATTAAATTGTATATAGTTTTGAAACCATTTTCAAAATGTACATAAATACTGTATCAATTGTGTTACTATATTCAAAGAAATTAAATTGTATATAGTTTTGAAGCCATTTTCAAAATGTACATGAAAGCTGCATATAAGTAAATAAGAACAAACATTCTGAAAAAGTGTAACAGATGTTAGAATTGGTGTCTTTATGGGTTTCCACAGGGACATATCTTGGCAAACATAAAACATTTTTCAGAAAAAGTTTAAATGTCAGGTTATGTAAAGGTATAAAACATTTTAATCAAATTCAGAAACATTTTTGAAAACTTGCTGCAAAAGATTTTAACATAATGTTATTTAATTATTTACAAAATATTATGTTTGCCAAAGTAATTTACAATAACATTTTTTAAATGATATTGTAGTGTTTTAAAAACATTTTCATAACCTTTATATAACCCAACATTTAAATATTATTAAAACGTTTTGGCTAAAATCCAAAATGTGTCTATAATGTTTAAAAAAACATTTTTGTGTTTGCTGGAAGGACTGTAAATAAACAAAACTTAAAGACACATTCAGTGTGGAACAAAATTGTTGATATTTGCATGCATTTATAATATTGCAAAGTGTGTGTTTCAGAGAGAGAGGGGGGAGTGGGGTGGATGGGACGGGGAGCGTCAATAGATTAAGTCATAGCCATTCATTATGCCTTTCATACATATCAAAATGACATTGGCTTTGTTGAATAACATGCTACTTGCTGATGTATAATTGTCCTCAACCAAAATAACACACAATGATATTGTGTCTGTTTCAGACATCATTCGCAGAAATTTCATCTGTGCTTTTTCCCAAATGCATGTTTTTTCCTTTGAAAGTGCATGTCTTTTCCTTCAAAATTCAGCTAAAGTGTCCAATTATATCTTGATTAATAGCTTTTTGGGATTTAAACTTAATGAATGTAACCACACAGATCCTTGTGGGAGACCATTAAATGTGTATTGAAAGAGTCTTCCAGAATAAAGAAAGATAAAATAAAATAAATAAATGTTTTACTTCAATAAAACTAAAAAATGACTGTATGATTTCCAGGAGGAGACCTCTTACAGGCGAGCTAATAATAAGATAAAATGTCACGTTCAAGATCGAAGAGCACAGCAACAACAATGGAATAATGACACAATATAAAACAAAATCAATCTAAAGTAACCCAAAAAAGGAAAAAACATGTTGGAAAATTGCCAGATATTTATTCACAGAGCTTTTAAAAATCTTCCCACATTTACCTACCATTTAGTTGAGTGGAAATGATTAAAGTGCATTGTTAAAGGTTTACACTTGATGCATTTGGCTAAAAAGTACTTTTCTCTTTCATTTGTTGTTTTTTCTCTCTGTGTATTTCTCTCTCATAGTCTTTCTTTCCGTCTTTTTCTCTCCCCTTCTCTCTCTTTCTTTCTCATTCTCTCTTGCTTAGTCTCTCTCTCTCTACTCTGTCTTCCACTCATTCTCTCTGTCTTATTTTCTAAGCCTCTGTTTCCAATAGTGGCATCAGATTTTTTTTTCGGGGTGGATTTCAGGGTAAATTTCAGGGTGAACAAATAAACAAAGTTTGTGCAAAATTGTTGCAGAAATTTTTGTCATTTTGGGTTTTTACTGGGGGCATCTGGGGGGGGGAAGAGTTCTGACTGGGGGAATTTGCCACCCATATGCCCTCTATGGTGCTGCCACTGTCTCTTAACATAGCAACAAGAATTTATGAAGTGCCATTTCTTGTAGATGCTAAATCTATCTGTGTACCTACTCTCTCTATCCAATCTGTATAAACAGTAATCCATATTGATCATTTCAATAATTTCCGCCTGTTCCAAGCAGATTACCGTAAAAACTCGATAGTTAGCAGATGTGCGTACTAGCGAGCGCGCTTTAAAACATGCAAACATGAAGAGCTCCATCTTTTTCGTTTTGAGCAAACCATCGATACACATAGTTCATACGAACAAGTAAACCTGCAAATGCGTGTCTCAACCCCATTAGCTCAGTTGGTAAAGTGCGGACTTTGGTACAATTTCATGTTTTCAAAGCGCTTACGATAGTAAGCACATATGCTAACTATCGAGTTTTTACTGTATGGTACCTACATGGAGTATGCTGTAAGAATTCACATAGTTACAATTTTGTTATGGCAATACTACATAAATTTTGTTTTTATTATGTTTCTAAGAATTTCAACCCATTACTACATGCTTTATGTTTTGATTGAGAATATATGTTCCCCACCATGTCCCAGTATTTCCAAAAGAAGGCACCTATCAGGCATTCCTCTTACCAAACCAACAACCTATATGCCAAAGCATTTCCTCCCTAAGTTGCTATATCATAATACTCCCATCTCCTAAGACAGACACACAGGCAGGCCTCTCTTTTATACCTCTCAGCAATAACCACAAAATATGTCTAGTCAAATTTATCTGAACCCAAGCCGCAATCACGACGACATGGAAAAGAAACATTTCATGTCTATCTGTCATGGAGTCTCATCAATTGGAAACCCAAAATATGAATATCAAGCTAATATCGCTGACTTTTAACAGCTAGTTGACATTCAACAATAGGAGAAAGCAAGCAAGTAAAATGCATTGCTATAAGCAATGAATGAATAGATGTAGGGTGGAAAAGCTGCCGTGTGCAACAGATTCATGTTTTCATTGTGGTTTGTGGTATTTTTTTTTCCAGTTTGCTCTTGTGTGTTTTGTGTTATGTGTGTACCTGTTTGTCATTTATTATCAGGGGGCACTGCTCCCAATAAAAAACAAAAAACAACCATAACCAGCACTAATCCTTTACAAGAAAACCAACCATTATGCCATCTGATTATATTGCTGCACAAAAATGACAATTGATTTCTTTTCTATAAATATATTTTTCTACGCTAAGAATAAGCTGTTTCATTTTAATTTAAGCATTTATCAATTGTCCTTTTCAAAAAATCCCATAATTCCTTGCATTAGACCCCAGGTGTCATGATTTGACGTCATACCAACTTGCAATGCGCAGTAGCAATATTCGCTAAACGATGTGTGCATTGGTGTGACGTCAAATGACGACATCTGAGGTTTAACCGCAGGGAATTATGGGATTTACCAAAAAGGTAAATTAATTGGCAAGCATTTATCTTTCCATCATATCATAGCTGCATGATTATTAAAGGGTTTTTTTGTACCAATTTCCACCCCAAAAAAATTAATAAGTTTAAAAAAAACCCTGATATTTTACAGGCAGCTACAAATCACAACTATTTTTGCCTATCTGTTTATATTTTACTAAAGTCACTACACAAATAATAAAAATATATTCTTAACATTTATTCTGACCAATTTTCAAAAATACAGCAGTATTGTTGTCCAAACCTACCATTTTAGAAACACCTCATAAGGCAGCTTTTAAAGTGGCAATCATTCACTCTTCCACCTGATGATATCTTTTCATGCTTGCTGACCACAAATCGCCCAGGGCTACCAACGCTGACACTTGCGTAATGTGATTTGAGACCCAACCACGCAGCGCAATGGGTAATCAAGTTTATTTCCACGATAGAGAGAGCGAAAGAGAAATGTTCTGGTTTGATCAGTACCTACTGCTTTGTGTAAACTACAAATGCATCTTGTTTTGTTTTTAGGTATGATTATTAATAGCTTCAGTAGGTGTATTTTTGAAAGATTTTTTTCTATTTTCTTATTTTTTCCTTCTTTATTTGAATGCAAATCATTCCAGTAAGAAAAGAAATGTTCCGAATTGGTCATGCTTTAAGACTTGTAATATTTCTGTTATTGTGATAAAGAAAGAAAATGTTCTTTTGTCAACAATAACAAAAATATTGGGATCTTTTGGGGGAATTCTGCATATTATTGAAGGCTTCATATAATGTAGTATTGTTGACTGTGATAATATTTTGAGGTTTTTAATCGGCAATTATTCCGTTTACTTAACCCTACTGACCTTTACCACTCAGAAAAAGGAGTGAAAGGTACTTTTAAATAAAATTATTTTTAAACAAATACCATAATGTTTAAAAACTAAAATATAGTTTAAATTTGAAATGACAAATAGAAATTTTATATCCCTAATATTGATGAATACGATTTAAGGGTGGCAACCCAGTTGAATGCCTTGTTGCCCACTTTACCAGATCCAAATTGTGACAAGTCTTGTGAAATATATTCATCGAGTACGCGCATGCACAGTATTTGTAGATCTTGTAGTAAGTCCAAGATTCAGAGAGTGTCAACGGTTGCTGTTAAAGCTCCCGCCAAATGTAGCAATAGCTTGATCAGTCTTCATCACACATGTAGCAAAGTGAGATTTAAATGGATTTATAACATATTTTATTCCTTGTTTGTTTAACTTCCAAATATGGTCACCAGCAGCTGGTACTATATTAGTTATAAATGATAGCCATATTAACCGTCCAATTTCAAATTGAAAAACGGATCAACTTGATCAATTTTGAATATTGCGTATGTAGCTATTAAATCCACTTCGACTTTGGTTTTCAAGAGAGTTTGATACTTAACTTAATCAATGAGGTTTAAAAGTTTTCGGTAGGTTGTTGAAACTGTTTGGATATTTTGAATATTGCGTATGTAGCTATTAAATCCACTTTGACTTTGGTTTTCAAGAGAGTTTGATACTTAACTTAATCATTGAGGTTTAAAAGTTTTTGGTAGGTTGTTGAAACTGTTCAGATAAGAGGCACCAAGGAAGGTTTAAAATGTCAAATTCATGTGAAAATATGTTTATGCATTAGTCTATTCACAGCTTCGTTAAAGTAGTGCTGTCGTTTCACACTTTGTAGCTGTTAGTTCCAGATTCTTTGTTTCAAATAACATTTCAAATTATGTGTGTTTCACAGCTTTTATGGAGAAATAGGCTTATTTAAATCAAGTGAGAAATCCAAGAAGTGGATCAGACTACAAAAGGAAAAACATAGTTAAACTTTCAACTGCTGTCTGTGTATGATAACCCACAATAGCTGGAAAAAAATGTAAATTTGGTTTAAAAAAGTATGCCTTATTTGGTACAATCTAGGTATTAAACGAACTCATATTTTGAAGGATTGTGACCAATTTTAGAATTTGTTGTCACTTTTGGAGTTGTTGTCATTGTGCTGTAATTTGTTGTCATAAGCAAGGTTTATGTTATGCAGACACCCTGGGTTTTTTTTACCACATGGTTGCCAAGTTTTTGCTCCTGGTGTGTCCAATATTTTACACTTCAAAATATAGGACCAGCAGCTCATTTTAGCTCCTGGTCCAGGCATACTTAATATAAGGCTTGGTCATAAGTAATGCTTTTAAAAGAAAGCATTTTTAAATAATGCATAGTGTTAGGTTTTACCTTCATTTTTAGGAGAGGTGTGGCAAATTTTAGCAAACATCAGTAAAACACGAAGAATGAGCTATTCCAGTTGAAATCCATACACCCCCTATGGAAGACATGGTCTTAATCTTCAACACTGGGGGTGCATATTTCAAATGGAATCACCCATTTATGTAACCCCCATTTGAAATTCACACTCCTTGTGTGGAAAAATAAGGTCATGTCTTCCATAGGAGGTTATGAATTTCAACTGCAATAGAGCCAACACACTTGACTCAACCTAAAGAAACCAAAATTCCATCTCAACTCCGAGCAGAAATATATATAACAAATTGCATAGTGTTAGTTTAATTTTCAACATGGTAACTCATTAACAATTAGCAATAATCAGCAGCACAGTGTCATTGACTCTTGAATTGTCATCTGATTGGCATCATTGAAGATGCAATAAGCAGTTTGTTCTTTGGTACGAATATATATATATGTAGCAAAAGAAATCATTTCAAGGATTTCAAGAACATTTAACAATAATGGCTTACTTAGTGTCATTAACCTTCTAAATTTGTATTTAAAAATCTTTTTCCTTAGTAGAGGTTAAGTCGGAAGTTCTCGTTTTAAGTGAAAATGGTGTAAAAAAGAGACAATTTAAGAGTTTTGTGTGTTTTTTTAAAGAGATTTCTGTTAAATTAATTAGCGAGAAGATTGCAGTGATTGATTCAAAGGTTGAAATTAGGCTATTCCATTTAAAATCCACACTACCCCTGATGAAGATTTAGCTAAAGTCTTCCACAGAGGGAGTATAAGTTTCAAATAGAATAGACAATTGGGTAACTTCCATTTGAAATACTCACTCCAGTTGTGGAAGATATAGGTAAAGTCATAATACAGGGGGAGTATGAGTTTCCCCCTGTGAAAGATATTTCCAGAATCTTCCACAGGGGTAGTGTGAATTATAAATGGAATAGTCCATTGTCATTTGTCGTTTCGTCTTTTATTTTAATTAAGACATTTGAAAGTAAAGTCGATGATCGTAACAATACTGCTTTGTTTAGACTTCATCAATCAAACTGGGCTGTCAGTTATTGTTAGATACAAGTGAATGCTTATAATTTGTTAAAATTGAACATGATTTTAAGTTTTATTCACTTGAAATATTCTTGTGGTTTGTTTTGTGGCTCATGAGTAAAGCTTAAAGGGAATGATTTGCAGTGGCGGTGCCAGGAAATTTTTCGGGGGGCATTGAGGGGCAAAGTGAATTTCAGGGGGCAAAATCAATACATTTTTTGCGCAAAATTACCGCAAAAGGGTGAAATTTTCGTAATTTTGGGTTTTTACTGGGGGGGGGGACAGGGGGGGGGGGCAAGAGTTCTGACTGGGGGGCATTTGCCCCCTCATCCCCCTCATGCCCCCCATGGCGCCGTCACTGATGATTTGAGATATGTTTTAGGTTAGGCAAGGATTAAGTGTATGATTAGGGTTTGGTTAGATAGGAATTGGAGATTTAAACTACACATCCAATTTCTCACTGGATGTACTCTGGAGCTACTCCGGATTACCTCCAGGGCTACTCTGTAGCGGTGTACCGTAACGCGAGTCAAAAATCCGTGGACTACTCCTATCCGGTTTTCCACGGTGTACCTCCCGTAGAGACAGACTATAGCGGAGTACCTCTAGAGGTACTCCGTAAAAAAAATGCGTGATGATCTGTTGCCAGATTTAATGCTATTTTCTCAATTTAGCTTTATTGTATGCTTTTATTAGGCTATATTAGGGAGTTTTGTTCTTTCTTTCTTTCTTTCTTTTATTATTTTTCAAATATATGTTAATAATATAATAACAGAAAATAATAAACAAGTAAATAGGCCTACATAAATACATAAACAAGTTCAGAAATAAGCAAGTAAGTAAAATTAATGATGTAAATAATTGACTAAATAAATTTATCAATGAATAAACAAGTAAATAAATAGGTAATTAAATTAACAAGTAAAAACTACACAAATAAGAAAGTAAATAAGTAAACATGTGCATTATTTAGGCCTAAATTTAAAAAAAAATGAATAGTACTTTCGTGAGGCCTAGGCCTATGTAAAATAAACTTTGGTTGTTATTTAACTTTTAATTTGATTACCTGTTTGCTTACTTGTTTTTTCATTTGTTTGAGTAGGCCTGCATTTTGTATGTTTTTAAGCATTTTTCTCTGCATAGTATACTTGAATGATTGGTCATTTTATAGCTAATATTTATTTTAGGACCCCACAATTTATTATTAATTTTATATTTATTATTTCTTTATATGTATTATATTTTACTTATTTACTATTTAATTATTTAGTAAGTTATTTAAATATTTACTTTTTACTAAGTGACCAATCATTCAAGTATAATAAGCAAAGAAAAATGTTTAAAAACAAACAAAATACGGCCTACTCAAACAAACGAAAAAACACATATCAAACAGGTAAGTCAAATTAAAAGATGAATAACAACCAAGTAAAAAAATATGAAAACTGTGAATAACATAAATGAAAGATGAAAGACTAGTAGGCCTAAGGCCTAGCCAAACAAATCAAAACCAAACTGTATTGCAAGAAGGTGTATTATAGGCCTAGGCCCACGCCTTGCAACAGTAAAGTAAATGCGGTGCAAAATGTTAGGAAAACAGCGTAAAAACAAGAAATTCAAGAAGTATAAATTATGAGTAAATTTTAACTGTAATAATAAACCCGGGTACAGTAAATAAACAAACAACAAAGTGGAACCGCGAACCGCAGTAATGGCAGTATGCACACAGGAAAACAACGTCACACAAGCATCTCAAGTTAGCAAAACTAAAAACATAACAAGGAACACAAAATTAAATAATGATTGAAAATGATTTTAAAAACAAGTTGAGAAGAAGTCGTTACTGGTACTGTCGTTAAACAAAAGAACACGTTTCTACAAAGGAAACAACCACTAAGAGAAACAAAATGTCTCCGTGACATCGGCAAGTGATTCTCGCTCCGTCATGACGCCCTATGCAAACGTGCAAACATGGTCAATCAATTAATCAAAACAACCCGCAAACAACCAACGTTCGCTTTGCTAAAAATAGCTACAATCCCCGAAATATGTCTTGAAACATTAAAGCGTCTTTAGGGAAAATAAGTCCCCCACTCCCCGTGCAATGTTGAAACGTGCAAATGTGTTCAGCGTGTCTCCAAAGTGTCGCAACATTGAATGATGGGGGGTGGGGAAGGAAAAGTGTTAATTGATGGCCCAGCTTTCTTCTAATTCCAAATATTGAACATTTTTATCCACATTAAAAATCCACCTTTGATTTCATTCAAGATGCCTAAAGCGTTTCAAGGACATTTTTCGGGGATTGTCTGAGGCAATCGCTAAAATTAACATCTGATTTTAATCTTTTGGCTATAACTTTAAAACTACTTGATAGAATCACTCCAAATTTTCAATAAATATTAGTTAGTGCATAAGCTATGATGTGGATATAAAATAAAACAACTAATTGTATCAATTTTGACTATATCGCCCTGCACTACAAGCAGGTTGCACCCATCACCTGTGTATGTCTACAATCATAGATTGAATACAATAGCGCTCTTTTCATACATACTAATCTTACAGATGTGAGTGATCACTCAGCATGATATAGTTCAATGCATAGGTACCGCGTGAAAAAATTTCCATGACTATTTATTAATAGATAGGCTATGACGTGGGCACAAAATAAAAGAACTAATCTTTTATTTAGATAGTGGTCAAATAATTCTTTTGTACTGCATCCATTTGCATATCTTCTGGAGCGTGCCTATAGAGGAGATGATTTGAACTAATGGCCTTATGTGCAAGCACTCTATAAGTAAATACTTATGAAAACGTATGAAACTTGAACTTGGGGGTGTGTGGGGGGGGGGAGGGGGGTGGGTACACGATAATCGATTATCGATTTTCCTCCACCACCCTCACCCACACAAATATACCCCCCCCCCCCTAATCATCCTTAGCGACTGCGATTGAACATGACAGTCTGTGATCATCATTTCCGTGTTAGGTTTTAGAATTTAATTGAATATTGACAATTAATTGATCATTGATTGTCGGTTATCGACTGTCTATTACCCCCCTCCCACCACCAACAACAACTCAAACACTGCTTAACAACGACATCTACCGGCTGGCGTGTTAAATAAAGACTGTGATCACGAACTATCTGACAATTGCTATATTGCCCATATTCATGACATTTAAAGATGTCCGGATCTATGTGTGTCTTTATTACAATTAAAAAAAACAATCAATTATCATGCCATAGATAAATTAGGGTTTTAAAACTTATTTTCGTGTTTCACAATGTCAATTGTCATGAATATAGAAGAAAAGTTTACTGGTTTGAATAAGTCACACACAAAAAAAAAGGAAAAAAAGTGAAACTGTTGGGGCTCGAACCACTACCCTTTCGTTTCACCGTCTGAAGTACTGTCCATTACACCACGCTGTCATGTTGAAATAATTACGGGATTCCGTGATATATGGGTGCGCATTGCATTCTCGTGATTATGAAAATGGTAAATCTCGACAGACGATTTACATTTGCTAAAATCAGTAAAATGTAAATAATGTTAGAGCTAACAAAGCGTAAAATAGTAAAATTAGATGTAGTTTTGAACAAGCTTTCAAACAAAACACTTTCCAAATAAAAGTTGACACCAAATCGGCCTAAATTATGAATTTTGTCAGCGGTTTACCATTTCTAAATTAAAGAAACTCCTTGTATTAATATTCAGTATTAGACTATGGTAAACCGTCAAATCACTTTGTGATTCAATGGGACGATTTACAATCGCACTTTTACCATTTCACGCAAATAAAATGATCAATTTTAAAGATATTTCTGCATGAGTAGGCCTACTTCATGAGCGTACTAATGCGATTTTTTTATTGGTTCGTTTTTTTGTTTTTGTTTTTGTTTTTGCTTTGCTTTGGGGAGGCGTTGATCTGAAAAAGGTGAAAAAGGTCGTTTTTGACTATATTGCCCTGCACTGCAGCGTTCACGTGATACATATCCACTGAACTATATCATGCTGATCACTCACATCTGTAAGATCAGTAATGTTTGAAAAGAGCGCTATTGTATTCAATCTATGATTGTAGACATACACAGGTGATAGGTGCAACCTGCTTGTAGTGCAGGGCGATATAGTCAAAATTGATACAATAAGTTGTTTTATTTTATATCCACATCATAGCTTATGCATTAACTAATATTCATTGAAAATTTGGAGTAATTCTATCAAGTAGTTTTAAAGTTACAGCCAAAAGTTTAAAATCAGATGTTAATTTTAGCGATTGCCTCATACAATCCCGAAATATGTCTTGAAACATTAAAGCGTCTTTAGGGAAAATAAGTCCCCCACTCCCCGTGCAATGTTGAAACGTGCAAATGTGTTCAGCGTGTCTCCAAAGTGTCGCAACATTGAATGATGGGGGGTGGGGAAGGAAAAAGTGTTAATTGATGGCCCAGCTTTCTTCTAATTCCAAATATTGAACATTTTTATCCACATTCACAATACACTTTTGATTTCATTCAAGATGCCTAAAAGCGTTTCAAGGACATTTTTCGGGATTGTAGGTACAGCGCACTAATGCGCTGACGATTCTGCGTTAGGTGAGTTGTTTACCGCTGCCGGTCAGTGACCCGTTTGGCTGCGGTTGTACACCGAGCTGACTTCGGTGTTACTCCAGGGTTGGCTCGTGGCTGACAGCTATCAGATGTACTTCAGAGTAGCTTCTTAAGAGTACCTTTGGAGTAGCTCCGATATGGCGTATCTAGAAGTTGGCACTAGTGTAGCACGGAGTTGGCTTCTAGACAGACAATGGATGGAGTAACAGCAAGTAGCTCTGATATGGTGTATCCACGATGGGTTTGCTAAGGTGTAGCTTCTTGAAGTAGCTTCAGAGTAGCTCTATTAAGGTGTAGCTTCAGGGCTACACCAGGTGTAGCCGCGAAGGTAATCTGCCGCGGTGGTAAACCGTGAATGAGAATCTGGATGTGTACTTTACATGGGAGTTAAGACTAACGGTGTGCAATATCGCACTAGGTGACAATATCGTGAGAAAATATTAATTATCGCAACAGGGACTGTCTTTTGGAATTTTCAAGAGAGCATTAAACAGTTCTTCTGCAGCTCTCAAGGAGAGCTGTTTAGAGCATTTACAATAGAAAGTAAGGAGAGAATGCTCAACTAAGGAGAGCTAAAAATCACTCCCATCTATCAGATTTAAGGAGAGCAGTGGAGAGTGATTGCTCTCGCTCTCCTCAAAAGGCAGTGACCCTGTCGCAATGCAATTATTCTCACTGCTTCATCTATGACCCTACAATAAACTATAGACTCAACAACTCACAAATGAAAGCTGAATAAAGTGGCCAATAATATTCCAAGTTTGTAGTCGAAATTTGTCAAAATTGCACGGATATCAGGCTGACAAGAATAGCGTTTGAGATTCCTGGTCTTAAAATTTATCGCGATATGATCGATTTTGCAATAAATTTTGCTTCAATATCGCGACATGGAAAACCTTAGCGATGCCTACCCTTAGTTAAGACTAAGGTTGGCATGCATTCTCAGGGGTTAGGGTTATATTATATTAGGTGTAGTTAGGGGAAATTTAATTAGTCTTTAAATTCTTATTTGTGCTCATTTGAATGTATTTTTAAATGATTAGAATTAGATTAGATAGAATAGATTTTAAATACGGTTATAAAATTCAGATTTTTTTTATCATTCTTGTTCTTGTCTTTTACATTTAATGTTTTTTTTATGTAGGGACTGAACAAGACAGAGAACAAGATAACACTAAAATGTGTGTGCATTTTAGTGTCATTGCTACTCAAACTGCATGTTGTATAACATTTCACATACACACACCTGTTAAAGGGTCCAACATAGCTAACTTCCCTAGTATATAGTAAGATGAACCACCTAACAACAGAAAACTTTCCTATGCAATGACACAACTCCTAGCCCCACGTATCAGACAAGGTGGTCTGTATAGCTATTCAAGCATTCCAAGCATGCTATGCCAAGTGCAAATGAGGGAGCTGTTTTCAACCAGGCGTACAACCAAAAAACGACTGCAACTTAAGACGATAAGTGCACCTTAGCTGCTAGACTCCGGCATGTGGTCAATAAGCCAAATCGCTATTGTACATTCCGGTTTTTTTAGGACACTTTGCCCTTTGACCTATCTGGAAAATTCGGTTTTGTGCGTACAAATATAATTTAAAACTTGTTACTAGAATAAAAACAAACTTAAAAAACATTATTATTAAATGAATTAATTATTTAAATATTTTTAATGATAACATTATGACAATAATAAATAAATTATTAATAATTACAGCAATTTTCCCGATAGGTCAAAGGACAAAGTGTCCTAAAACTGCAAAAACTGTCCCACAATGCATTGCAAACTTCCAATGCCGATTGGGCTTATTTCATACACTCACCTGGCATTGTGTATTTTGAAAACATTGCCCATTTCTGTCCATTAGTACACTGATTCTATGGTTTCCCAGAGTCAACATTTCAACAAAAAATTTCAAATTTTTTACAATTTAACATGTTTTTAAATTTAGAATTTCTTAAAATTTCTTGAAATTTCTTAAAATGTGGTTAACTTTTCTTGTAAGACTATACCAGTTATTTACTTATTTTTATACGCGTAACAATTTTGAGAACTAATCTGAAAGATTTTTAATAATTTGGAGAACATTTTTCAATCTTTACTTCAATGGGCTATTCCATTTAAAATCCACACTACCCCTGTGGAAGATCTTGGAAATATCTTCCACAGGGGATATAATTTCAAATGGAATGAACACGATAGGCAGCTCCATTTGAAACTCACCCTCCCTCTGTGGAAGATTCAGGTTGAATCTTTCTCAGATGGTGTATGAAATTCAAATGGAGCTGCCTAATTTGTTCATTCCATTTGAAATTCATACTCCCTCTGTGAAAGATATTTCCAAGATCTTCCACAGGGGTAGTGTGGATTTTAAATGGAATAGCCTGATGCTAATTGCAGATAAGAAAAAGTGAAGAGACATAAGCATTTTTATTTTCTCAATCCAATCTTCAGACTGGTTCCAAATATGAAATTAATATTGAAACAATCGAAATATTTGGAAATATTTTTGAAAAAAATAATGGAATTTGTTGACTGATGTCACATACAGACAAGATGCTAATACAATCTACTGTCTAACAAAGGTCATTTGGGGAAACATAAAGTAATCACATTATTTATTTTTCTCACTTTTTCACCTCCATGTTGGTGGGTTATTTCCCTTGTTCTCTCGTCTTCTCCGTCGTCTCCCTCTCCATCCCTCTTCCACTTGTCTTGTTCATCTCATACATTTTCATGTCCTTTCTTTAGTTATCACCTTGGTTCCTCACGTGTGACTCAACGCATACTAAGTAAGTCACCGTTTCTTAACCAGGAAAGTAGTCCTGGCTCTCTCCCACTCAAACTAAACTTCGTAGCCAACAAACTCTGCAGCATGAATTTTCATGAGATAGGGAGAGAAAAAATAGTCCCGGCTTTCTGCAACGTTTTGCGTATTTGTACACTTGAGAAGGTAATTTGAATTAGCAATTTATGCAGCCGCAGACTGATGAGATAGAAGCAAGCTAGCATGGATGGTAATTTATGGCTAACATTGTAAGCAAGATGCACCAGACTAACAAACCTTTATATTAGTTCCATTACTCCTAGCGGTCAATGGTCTCTGTCTGTATGGGTGGGTGTCGGGGTGTCTGTGTGGGTATCTGTCTGTCATAACTGCCTTGTTAAGTCCCAGTCTTTCTATTTCTGTTTCACCTCTCTCTGTTCATCTTTTCTTTCTCCCTCTACCTTGCACCACTGCCTCAACTGAATCCTTCTTAGCCATTTTTCTATTTCTGTCTGCATATCTGCTCTCTCCTCTTTAGATATCTCTGTCACTTGTTTCTGTCTCCCTGTGTCCTTTTCCCACTCTACTATCTTTCCCTCCCTCCCTCCTTCCCTCCCTCCCTCCCTCCCTCCATATCTCTCCCTTTCCCCATTTCACACATTCACCTAAGATTTGTTTTCTCATAAATTAAACATAATTATCTTAAAATATTTTTGAAATGGATAGTACATATATATGTGCATACTTCATCCTATCAACAAAATATGAGAACCAAATCCCCAACCAAAGATGTGAGACAGGGAAATTAATTTTGTATGAAAGACACTGGAATTTTGGGAATGCTTTGTATAAAAACCATATCAATAGTGGTTCAACATCATTCTTTATGGTACTTGGTAATTATGAAGTCTGGAAATCTTTTTGTAAAAATGGTAATGTGCATTGAAATAGTGGTAGGTTTTTTCAACTCATTTTCATTTGTCTGTGACCTGATCTGATCACAATTGTTGTCAATAATAAAATTGTGGTAGGTCTATATTGCAAATTGTCTATTGCCATTTGGTCTAATACCATTTTGTCTAATTCCCGTTTAGTCTATATTCAATTGGTCTATTACCAGAAAGGCTAATTGCCACTTAGTCTAATAATCATATAGTCTAATGTCCATTTAGTCTAATATTGTTTGGACTAATAACTGGTATGTCTACTAACCATATAGACTTATAACCATTTGGTCTAATATTTCTTTAATAACCATTTGGTCTAACAACTGTTTGGTCTAATAACCGTTAGGTCTAATACTCGTATGGTCTAATAACCAGTTAGTCTAATACCATTTCATCTATTTATCAATAAATTAAATGCTTGTAAGACTAATGGTTTGTAGACCAAATGAATATTAGACCAAAAGGCTATTAGACCTATTGGTTATAGACCAAATGGGTATTAGACTAAATGATTGTTAGACTAAATGGTTTTAGACTTATTGGTTATTAGACTAAATGGTTATCGGACCAAATGGTTATCGGACCAAATGGTTAAAGGACCAAATGATTATTTGACGTAGTGGATATAGACTTAATGGGTTTAGATGATATGGATGTAGACCAAATGGATATTAGACCAAATGGCAAATCCCCTTGCAAATTATCATGAAAACATCAAAATATGTGTCCAGCCTGAACAGCTTCAAACAGACTCTTACAATTTTCTACATGTGGAAGTTTGTGTTCAGGATGATAAGCTTGTAATTATGAACAGAAATCTAATTAAACAAAAGAAGTTTTGAAACGTTCAATAAAAACTAATGAAGAAAAAGTTTTCATTTGTCTTGCAAATATTTTCAATAATGATCTGTTACTATCCTCAGGCAGTAGTGACTGGCTGATTGTCTTTTTACACCTGGATGACTAGAAAACTTTTTGGGGCTATATGTGACACAATCTGGTCCATGGGGGCCAAAGGCGGCAAATTTGAAACTGAGATAAAGGTAAAAATATGGATTAAAAAACAATAAAATACATAAGAAAATAGGCATCAAAAACTTCATAACTTTAGAACCAAGTATGCTAGACATTTGGTGTTTTCAGTAAATGATAGCGTATTGTATGTATAATGTAATAATTACAGTAACTCAATTTTCAAAAATGCCTCCTTTGGCCCCATGGCCCGAGCCCCCGATCGTGTCACATATACAGTGTCTGGTAGATTTGAGATATTCTGTTAATAATAATAAATATTAATAATTAAGAATGTGCAAGTTCTTTATTGCACATTTGTAGCTATGAAGTAGAAAAAGATAAAAGAGGAGGAAAGAGGAGAAAAGAAGAGTTGAGATGTTGCTTGCGATAGATCGCTTCTTCCCATTGGTTGCTTTTGCAGAGATTTGGCTGTTCTATCTCGCAACCTCGTACACGAAGGGGACACTTACCGTTGCACTCAATGTGGGAAATCACAAAACATGCCATAAAATAAATACCTCTTGATGAAACAATTCCAAAAATTTTAACTTCTTATCAGGGAAATCAACTTCAAATAATAACCAAAGACAAGGCAAATTGGTATTTTCTGTGCTGAGAAAATTGGCTTGAACTGAAAGGCCCTGTACAAACCAGTGGGGATTTCACGACTATAGAATGCGTTCTTTTGTTCTGCGACAATGCGGCTGCTGCTGTCCACCGTGTGATAGATGGCATGCAGAAACCACTGAAATTCAGCACTTACAAGCTAAACCACAGCCACTGATTAAGAATGAAATATAAGGCATGTTTGTTCTTATTTTAATGCATGTGTAGATTCTATAAATGTGACGTGTCATGTCAAAAGGAGACACTTTTGGGCAGGATCGTAAATGGAGAAATAGCCAAAAATCTGCCGGTGGGTGATTTTTTCACACTTTGGGTTTGTTGCTAATTTGTGATGTTATTAATGTTAAAAATATTGTCTGATAGTTTCAGACCAGAATATAACTGGCATCTTGTATTTTTTGTGACATTTTTCAAGTTAATTCCAACTCTCAATGATTGAAAATAATATTTTTAAAGGCGATATCTCAATTTCCAATTTTATAATACCATACTTACGAACTCAATATCTTCGCTTAGGAATGTACGATTTCATTGGGGAAAACGGCGTTGTGGAGCAAAATATCTCTATATTTAAGATATGTAAAAACCGCAAAATTCATAACCTGCCCAAAAGTGTCTCCTTTTGACATGACACGTCACAAATAGTCTCAAGAAAGTATGAAATACAAGTAGTATAGGGTTTTCAAACTTTTTAAAGTAAAATTTGTAGCCTGTTGACATTAAACATCCCAAGGAAGAAGTGTCATATTTCAAGTTCCTCTGTTGCTGTGAGTGTCTAGCATAAAACGATTGGAGAGAAGGAAAAAATTATGTTTCTCATTTCAGTTCAAATTGGTAATTTTCATGTTCCTTTTTTATTTTGACAAAATTTGGTGATGCCTCAACATAGTCCGTTTAGACAATAATAACTGTGCGCTATCTTTTTGAGGTAATTGCGGGAAATCGGAGGGGTTTGTTTTGGGCTGAGGTAATTTTCCGATGGAGGGCGAGCTCCTGAGGAAAAATACAGAGGCCTTACACAAACCCAACGGTTTTACACAATGACCGCAACACAGATGGTACAAAGTTATTATTGTCATTCATTACTGGCATTTTACAATTTGCCGACATTACCTCCCATTTGTGATGGATGGTCACATATATTGAATGAAATTTAAACAAAATTTTCTGCAAAAAATATTGCCTTGTATATTGGTTAATTCCCCTCTTGTATAACCTCTTTTTTTTTTACGGAAAAATATTGGAAGCATTCAAGTGTACATCAACAAATCACTTTCCTTCTGAATTCAGGTTTTATTTGTTCTTCTTGCCTGGCAATAAACATTTCAGAATTTTTGAAGTGTTTCAGGGTCTTTGACAGCAATGAATGGCATCTCTGCATTAGGCTCTACACTCTGCCATACCATGACCCTTCAGAGTGTTAACATCATGTAACAGCAGATTGTTCTCTTTTTGCACATTTTTATTTATTCACTATTTCCTTTTTTCCCCGATAACTCAATTCTCATGCATGGTGAACCTTTGAGTGTTAACACCACACTGCACTTTCCTTATTTTCCTTCCTGCTTTAAATTGAACTTCAAAAATACATCTGAGAATATATCACATTTGTACTTATGCAGCATTTTCAGATGAATCAACTTTGGGTAAAACCACTCGAGTTGTACGTATGTAAAGTAAGAGAGCCAGCAAGCGTGATGTAGAAAAATGTCCCGTTGTTACTGGGGAACAATCTTGAAAGGATGCGTCGCGTGTAAAGTGGACAGCTGAATGGGTGCGAATATTGTGTGTATTTGTGTGAGTAACAAGAATTTGAAGCTTTCAATGGGGGGTTTTAATGCACAGAATACAACAAAGTGTGAAGTTACTATATTGCAAGTGTATAATTGCTATCACAAGAACCGCTAGACCAATCCTAGGCATGTTTTGTACTCATTTGAATGGAATTGGCATGCTGGTTTTGAATATTGATATAAAAATGTAAAATTTTAAAAAATTTTATATAAATTTTTAAACTTTTGGGTGAGTTTGGTACATACGCAGTGATAGATTTAAGGGTTGAGTATAATCTCTGTTTGCAAAGTTTAAGAGGAGGCTTTGAAACATGGTGATGATTTGTGAATGTGACAGTTGTACAAATAAATGTGTAGTAGTTTGAAGAGTGAGTGATATAGATGTTTTGTATTACAACTTACAACATAGAGAGGTTAGGTAGAATCATAGGTAACCATTAGTCTTTCAGATCTCACACCACCAAATCAGAGTCCCATAGAGATATGTGCTAAATTTGCCTTAAGAAAACGTCATTTTTTCTTCACAGGAGCGACTCAGTTTTAAGCGACAGCTATGATGGTTGAAATCAGCCCTTGCCTGATCCCTCTGGCTGGGAAAAAATATAGGTTGACCGTCATTATTTTTTTTACGACTGGCCTCGAAGTCTACGATGTCTGGGAATTGCCTATTTTACAGGCAAAACCATGCCAGTGTTTCTGTAAAGAAAAGGCTGCTTAAAATCATTAAAAGTTATTTGATCTCGCCCATCTGTGGTACACTTGCAGGAAATAATATTACTAATCATGACCAATCCAAATTTGGCTAAAATTATGCAAATTTCTGCTCATTTTAATGCTTAAATTGAGAATACATGGGTTTTTCTAAGAAGTGAAATTAAGGGCGCTAAACGATATAATTCTATTTGGTGGTGTGAAATCTGAATGATCCAACATGTTTCTGATTGTCCTTAATTTCAGACTATTTTAATCTAATTAACTTATTTTTAGCATAATTTGAGCAAGAAGCTGGTTAAAAAAAATTTCAAGCAGAATCATTGTGTCTCTGACATGTGCTATCTACTGAAGATAGCATTGTGATTACCAAGTTAAAAGTTCATCAAGACTTAGGCTTTCAGAAATTTACAGTCAAGAGGGACAAGAAGCCAGGCAGAAAAGGCTGCTTAAAATCATTAAAAGTTATTTGATCTCGCCCATCTGTGGTACACTTGCAGGAAATAATATTACTAATCATGACCAATCCAAATTTGGCTAAAATTATGCAAATTTCTGCTCATTTTAATGCTTAAATTGAGAATACATGGGTTTTTCTAAGAAGTGAAATTAAGGGCGCACAACGATATAATTCTATTTGGTGGTGTGAAATCTTATGCCTCTGTGACACATCTATAGATGGACTGGGTCAACGTATGTCGCTGTATACTAGTATATTTGATCCGGTGGCGAAATCACAAGTCTGGCAGAAGATTTGGGGTGGGGCCTCACAGGAACGTATTTGGAACAAACATGGCCGTTTTGTACAATTTCCATTTGTTTCCCTATGCGTTGTGACCGGTAATAATCCTGCAGTTGTCTTATGTATGTCCGATATGCATTTTTTTTAATGGAAATCGCACATTATTGCTTTAGGTGTCCATTCAAAAATATAAAATAACAATATTAAAAAAACACATAAGGGAGCTCATGGCATTTTGCACGTGAACTATTTCATTTGTAAGAAAACAAAAGAAACTGCATACATGTTTTGACCATATTGGAAACCAAACTTCCTATCAACAATTCAAATTATTTGCTTGATCACACTCCCTGATGTATAAAAAATTCAATTTTAAACTTGAACATCTTGTATCATTTTTTAAACAAATACATTGAGTTTGCAGAAACATATCAAATTGATATCATTTCCAAAACCAAATATTAAATATTTTACTACCTTAGTTAAATACTTGAGAATATAGCGAGAGTTGGTATATAGACAGAGAAATGTTAAATTATTAAATGTTATAATATTTTCCAATGGAAAGTAACATTGCATATTATTTTAAATGAGACTGTGAAAACATGGCCTTTTAATAAAAACCAGTGAAGACTGGGCTATTCCATTTAAAATCCACACTACCCCTGTGTAAGATCTTGGAAATATCTTCCACAGAGGGAGTATAAATTTCAAATGGAATGAACACATTAGGCAGCTCCATTTGAATTTCATACACCCTCTGAGAAAGATTCAACCTGACTTTTCCACTAAGGGAGGGTGAGTAAAAAATGGAGCTGCTAATATGTTCATTCCATTTTCATACTCCCCCTGTGGAAGATATTTCCAAAATCTTCCACAGGGGTATAGTGGATTTTAAATGGAATAGCCCAGATTTTAAATGGAATAGCCCAATCTTTCATATATTGCATCAAACCAATACTAGGCATATCAGTACTTATTAAAATAATTTTCATTGCAATTTTTCATTGAAAATGTGAATTTGTTTGGAATTTACATAAGAAATTGACTGATTTGTTGAATATATGCATATATAAAATCCAGACAATGCAATGAAACGTAGATACAGGAATATTATTCCATTGTTATTGACATTCCAGATCAAACGTAATCTATTCCTGATTGAAATTTGATGTGCATGTTTCCTCATCATATCCCATGGCAGCAATTTTGGATGCTCTCAAAACACAGATTGTCATATTTTTATAGCTATAGTTGATTGGGTGCTAAATAAGCAGTTTGTAATATATGCCAATATAGTCATTATTATAGAGAAAACCAATACACACAATATTGCTATCACCTCGAAATAGACTGGCACATTATGCTAATTTAAGTCACTGTATGTAAGTTTGCTAAAGGTCACCGGTTCGAATCCGGCCGGATGCACTGGTTTTTTGTTTGTTTTTTCAATGTTTATCTGCACTGACCTACTCTGGGGAAAGATTAAAATTTGTTCGTTCTTCTCACTACACATAAGTTTGCTATCTACCTCTGATATAGGCACTGATAAACTCACTACTCATACATTTGCTCTTTACCCTAATAAAGGCACCGATAAACTCACTACACATACATTTGCTATCTACCCCTGATATAGTCACTGATAAACTCACTGTACATAGATTTGCTATCTACCGCTGATAGAGTCATTGATAAACTCATTATAACATGCACTTGCTATCAAACCCCTGATATAGGCACTAATAAACTCACTATACATACATTTGCTGTCTATCCCTGATAAAGGCACTGATAAACTCAATATACATATGTTTGCTATCTACCCCTGATATAGGCACTGATAAACTCACTACATATATACATTTGCTGTCTACCCCTGATATAGGCACTGATAAACTCACTATATCATTTTTCGGCCGGATGTGGCAGTGACGTCAGCAGCAGTTTTGTGTGCGCATCTATGCGGCGTTTTAAAGCGTGTGCATATGTATGCCAGAGCTTTGAGTGAATGCTAGCAATTTGAAGCTGCGCCCAATGAAATGTGCACTGACGTCCCTGCCACATTATGGTGAAAAATGGTTTCAACAACTCTTCCTATACCTTTGTACAGGAGCCAACCGTTGTTAATCTGTTATGAATCCACAGTCCAGTAGCGTATACGCGAACGCAAGGTTACGCTACACGTTAGGCAAGATCGGGGAAAATTTGCCATGCCTGGAATTTATGTGTAAACATGAACTCTTGTATGTTGGAGGTAGTGGTTAAACATTACATTACCTCTTTATTCTCTAGTTATATTGCTGATATTAACAGAGAAATCATTGATCTTTTTGTATTTTAATACAAGGTTGAGTGGCAATGACAAACGGACATTCCGAATTAAAGAATCATGTAAATTAGACATCTTTAGCTTGTTTTTGTTGTTGAAAGGGATTCAATCATGTTTCACCATTGTTCATCACCGATTAACAACTCGCATCCGGCGCGTCTGCGTGGTTTACTTCGCTGCGTGGTTTACTTTAGCTGCCCTCGCGAAGTAAACCATGTAGACGTCGCGATGCATTGTTGTTTATCGGTGATGAACAATGGTGAAACATGATTGAATCCCTAAATATACATATGTTTGCTATCTATCCCCGATATAGGCACTGATAAACTTACTATACATATGTTTGCTATCTACCCCTGATATAGGCAATGATGAACTCACTATACACAGATTTGCTATCTACCCCTGATATAGGCACTGATAAACCTACTATACATATGTTTGCTACCTACCCTTGATATAGGTACTGATAAACTCACTATACACAGATTTGCTATCTACCCCTGATATAGGCACTGATAAACTCACTACATGTGTTTGCTATCTACCCCTGATATAGGCACTGATAAACTCACTATACATATGTTTGCTATCTACCCCTGATATAGTCACTGATAAACTCACTATACATATGTTTGCTATCTACCCCTGATATAGTCACTGATAAACTCACTACACATATGTTTGCTATCTACCCCTGATATATGCACTGATACACTCACTATACATACATTTGCTCTATACCCCTGATAAAGTCACCAATAAACTCACTACACATAGATTTGCTATCTACCCCTGATATAGTCACTGATAAACTCACTACACATATGTTTGCTATCTACCCCTGATATAGTCACGGATAAACTCACTACACATAGATTTGCTATCTACCCCTGATA
The DNA here is from genome assembly GCF_039555335.1 of Amphiura filiformis. Classification (NCBI taxonomy): domain Eukaryota; kingdom Metazoa; phylum Echinodermata; class Ophiuroidea; order Amphilepidida; family Amphiuridae; genus Amphiura; species Amphiura filiformis. Next base: position 44,713,651 of record NC_092628.1, read on the forward strand.
TAGTCACTGATAAACTCACTACACATATGTTTGCTATCTACCCCTGATATAGTCACGGATAAACTCACTACACATAGATTTGCTATCTACCCCTGATATAGTCACTGATAAACTCACTATACATATGTTTGCTATATATCCCTGAAATAGGCACTGATAAACTCACTATACATTGCTACCTACCCCTGATATAGTAACTGATAACCTCACTACACATAGATTTGCTATCTCCCCCTGATATATTTACTGATAAACCTCCTGCACATACATGTGCTATCTACCCCTGATAGAATCACTGATAAACTCACTGTACTCAATGAGTACTGGGAAATAAACATTTGTCAGTCCTGTAAGCAGGCCTGCACTAATAATCCAAGTTTGCCGAACACATGGTGAAACAATCCAAAGTACTGACCCGTACATTTGACTTTCCATGGGTATCATGTGAGTCTACCATCGCCTGTTTAGTCCAATGGATATAACCAATCTTGTCTTATCTAGCTCTGAACAAAGTATAACCTATCCTATGAGGCATTTTTCTTACAGATTCATGATAAAAATTTCAATTGTTATTGTACCAATAAGAAAGAGCTATATTTATTAGTCTAGAATGAATTGATAGTTTGTTCTTATTATTAGAGATGTTCAAAAATATAGGCCATCTAACCCAGTGTTGAGATTAGTTGGCTCCCACATCACCCCTGAAACAAATAGTGCTTGGTTATGGTAAGACTATTGGGAAAGAAACTGGGCCAATGGCTGCCTGGTGTTTGACGTGTCAACTATGGAGTTCGGAGGAGGGGAAGTATGAAGTTACTTGGAGAGGAACTATTTGGAAAATGTAGCTTTTGAGAAAGGGCCAGCATTTAAAGCCATGTATCCGTAATTACTTAATTTTTATATATTATAAAGCCATTGATAATTTCTAAAAAACAAAACAAAATTTAATTTAATCAAAATATGATGACTTGAGATGTCAAACATTTATCTTTTAAATAACAGATAATAAATATGTAATCAAACAATGGCTTACATAAAAACACACACAGAATTTGCCTGAATCCAATATTTTAATTTTTTAAATCCATGAGTACCAACTGCAGGTGCAAGATCCAGACATTTTGAATTAAAAAAAATTACATAAAAATCCAAATTTTGAAATTGTAAATTTCTGTGAAAAGATTGTTATTGAAAAGTAACATTCATGATTTTGGTTTTATAAACAGATTTAAAGCTGTTTTTAGTATATCTTGAGCACCAGTAGTCATATGGTGGATTATTCAAACGTAACCAATCATTAACCTTCTTTGGAAACTGTAAAAATATCAGGTAGAATCAACAGATTCAGATTTTCAAAATTAAATTTAAACAAGTTGAGATTTTCACAATTACACAGTCATATTTGAAGTCTTCTTGAAAAAAAAATGCACAAAATAAGTCAAAACATGCCTAGTACGGGCCTAGTGGTTCTTCAGATAGACCGTATTGATTGTTGCAATTGGTTGGTTTCTCATGGTAGAGTGGAAAGTCTTAAGACAAATCAAAACTATAGCATATCCATTTAACACCCATTCTTTACAGGTTCCTCATATCATAGATTAATTACATATCTAATGATGTCTTTTACCTAACGGCAATGTTAACTGGATACACCCAAATGTTACAGTTATCCACACAAGATTTCTTAATCCGGATTCTTAACTGCCTAAGTCGGATCAAAATCTGGATTACACTAGGATATATTGTTTTGTGCTATCCACACAAGATTTCTTAATCCATATTCTCAACTGCCTAAGTCGGATTAAAATCTGGATTACACTAGGATATATTGTTTTGTGCTATCCACACAAGATTTCTTAATCCAGATTCTTAACTGCCTAAGTCGGATTAAAATCTGGATTACACTAGGATATATTGTTTTGTGCTATCCACACAAGATTTCTTAATCCAGATTCTCAACTGCCTAAGTCGGATCAAAATCTGGATTTCTTAATCCAGATTCTTAACTGCCTAAATAGGATCAAATCTGGATTACACTAGGATATATGGTTTTGTGCTATAAATGCATACGGCATCAGTTGTAACAGTAAGCGGGACCAAGATGAACATTTTACAGGTGTGCATAATTTTGACCCAGTATCTGGCCGAGTGATGTATATGTAAACTGTGCAGCATTGGGCTATTCTAGTTGAAATTCTCACACCCTCTATGGAAGACATGACTTTAATCTTCCACACAGGGAGTATGAATATCAAATGGGTAGTTGAACATGTTGAATGGGTGATTCTATTTTAAATCTATACACCCCCCTGTGTGGAAGATTTACGGTCATGTCTTCCATATGGGTGTATGGATTTTAATTGGAACAGCCCATTTCTGGAGGGGCTGTTAAAAGATCATTGGACTATTTTGGCTGATTATTATGAGGTTTAGTTTTGAGTTAATGTTTCAAAAAGAATGTGGAACACTGGCATTTTGGTCAAATGTTGGCTAGGTAGATTGTTAAAAGCCATCTGGGTAGCACTCTGCCTTCTTCCTAATGGCTGCTTATAACAAGTGTACATCTAGGATTCTGAAAATGGAACCCCCCCCCCCAAAAAAAGGCAGATGTGGCAAAAAGAAGCCATCAAATATTTTAGACTTGCAAATGATTTCTTTTCTGATATGAAGTAAAATTTGCGAACATTTTGGACTAAAATTGTGTGTCCCATAGCAAAACAAATCGGTGCTGCAGGCGCAAATGCTCGTAGCTCATAAGGAGTTGATGAAACCCTTTGAAATTCAACTCTGTTGATAGTCCATCTTTTTGAATAGTCTATGGTCTGACACACAAAGTCGCACATCCCTGTACCTACCTGTCATCCATTAAGAACCCACTTGGGCCAATCGGACCTAAATAGATCCGTACTAATCCACTCTGCATCATTCCTGTGGGTCAGTAAAATTGCAGGTATATTTATGAATCTACATCAATCTGCATTCTAAAACATAATCCAGGTTAGCCTCATAATATGCTAGTATACCTGTGGGGGTGTCTATACCAGTACCCTCAGAGGTCCCATACTTAACATGCACATAATGATGATATCGTGCAAGCGTGTTAAACCTAATACAATGAGGTGTCGCTAGGAGCTAACACATCCGACGACAATAGCATGTGGTAAATACTGACAAATTTATGAATATTCAAAATGGAAACATCTTTTTTTGATGATTTGATAGTGGAGGATGTGACTTTTATATGGAAGAGGCAAACTGGGGTACTATTAATCTGATGTATCAGAGAAACCAGTAAGTGTGCTACTTATGGTACAAATTTACTAATTGGGCTAATAGTGACACTATTGTATTGGACTTAATGATATTAGACTTTATTTCAACACGGAAAGCCCAATTCAACAAAAGTTGTTCTTCCTTGGGGCCGTGCATATACAAACATACATGTACAAAATAACAAACAATTACAAAAGCTTATATTATCTAGACTTACACATACAAAAATGTATTACACACTCAAAATTATTAATTGTCAAAAGCCAAAATGATACTTATGGTTACATACTTACCATGCTTACAGGCATGGCTTTATGATTTTTAAGATTATTTTGAAAGTATACAATGTTAGAGAGTTTTGGATATTATTTTCTAGTTCATTCCAGCTTACAGCACCTCTATATGACAGACTGCGCTTTTTGTACTCTGTTCTTGGCAGGGGAATAGTTACATTACTTTGGCTTTGACGAAAATTATAGCTATTGTTTACATGACTGAAAATATGACTCAAATAAGGAGGTGCAAGATGATTTTTAAAAGATTTTGTAGGTTAAAATTAAACAATTTGAGTTTTGTCTGTCAATTAATGGTTTCCAATTAAGTTCAGCATGGACATCTCTGCTAGGCGTGTCCCATTTTGCACCACAGATAGTTCTTGCAGCCCTGTTTTGAATAACTTGAAGTTTCTTTGACACAGTAACACCACAATTTCCCCATACAACATTACAATAATCTAAGTGTGGCAGAACAATAGCATTATACACAGTACATAAAATATGGTGCTTAACCCTTTTCAAGCTGGTATTGACTGCAGACGACAAGTTCCAAATTTTCTTTAAAAAATTAAGAAATTAAAAATTTCATTAGAATGAATATATTTGGAATCAGCATGAAAAATGCATTAAAATGAGTACAAACAAGCCCTGTATTAGTTCAGTTGTTCTTGAGATAGCTCTTGATGGTAAATTCATTTAGACATTTGATGAAAATTGTACATCTGTACATCGTCACTGGGCGGGAAAAACCTCATATGTACATTTGGCCCTTGAACATGAATAAAGCCTTGTAGGTGTAGACTTTATATTGAAGAGTTTGCTTTATCCATGTTCAAGGGCCAAATGTACATGCAGAAAAAAACTCATTTACTTTTGGCCCTTGAACATGGATAAAGCCTTATAGGTGTAGAATTTATATTGAAGGGTTTGCTTCATCCATATTCAAGGGCCAAATGTACATATGCGGGTTTTCCCGCCCAGCGACGACATGTGCATTGAAACAGGTTGGTTTCAACATTTATCACTTGAAAATATCATAGGGGGCGCTTAAGGTTATACAATATCTTTTCAGGCTTTGTCAGCTCAAAAAATATATTATCATCTTACACGTAAGAAAACATGCATACCAATCATGTGAAATAAAAAAAAATTCAAAAAATAGTGTAAAAATGACCATTTTAGCTTATTTTGTCACCTTCAGTCATCTCCTATTGTTAAATTTGTTTACCGATGCTTGGTAACAAATTTGATTGACAAACAGTAGCTTGTCATCTGTCATGCATAACACAATTATCTCTATTATAAAACATACTATAAAGATGTCAGCCTCATGTCAAATCATCTGCAATTGCAAGCTCGACCGGCCCAAGACGCACTCGGCCTCAAAGACACTGCCCAATTGTAATGCAGCCAGAAAAACCCGACCGGCCCTGTATAGTTTTTGAGGCCTGTGATTGGTGGGGGGGGGGGGGCACCCAGGGGGGGGGGGGGGGGGGGGCCCGGGGGGTGGGGAACATCTCCAATTTTAAAATGAAAACCTTAGAATACTGACTGGATGAGTCGGCTAGATAATGGTACTCATTTATTAACATGCATGTGGTGAAATCTTTTATATTATTGAGAACACCTTTTCAAGCTTTTTCATGTCCAAAATTGATGAATTTTGATCCGTTATCGGACAGCATGTTATACTCATAAATACTGATTGTGTCGGGTTTTGCGTTCAAAAACTCATCTCTTTTTCCTCAATGATTACCCAAGTAAGAAGAATGTAATGTGTATTAATGAACGATGACGTTTGAGATGATGCTGGACTGATCGTATAGGCCTATGTATACTCTAATATCAAGTCTAGTCATGTTTAAGTTTAAATGGAAGCAAACTTGGGTCAACAGGTTTAATATGAACCTTTTAGCTGTATCATTTGGCTTTATGTGGCTGTTGGGGTGGACTTTGGGTGGGGTGGGGTGGGGGAGGTTGGTTGGGGTGGGTGAGAGTGTGTAGACCTATGTATTTCCCTTGGGATAGACCTACTATTTTAGTCCCAATTTGTAGTGCTAGTGACATCACTCTATATATTTAACAAATTACTCTTATCATACAATGTATTCTTCATGCACTCTAGTACCCCCCCCCCCCATGTGGCCCCCTCCCACACACTCGAAGTTGAGGGGGGGGGTCAAAAATTTAATGAATCATTGTTTTTATATTGCGCCTTATATATATCAATTTCCGTCATGTAGGCCATATTATTAGGCCAAAAAAAGACTTTGAAGAATGTCTCTCATGTACAAAAGTATAGGAAACTGAAAATTTAAAACCACCTTTTTAGGGTGAAGAAAGCATTTTTTCAACAAAATGTCTAAAACAGGTTTTTATGTCAAAAATGGTCTCCTTTGGGGTGCTACATCTGCTAAAATATTTGTGGTTCTAAAATTCTAACTACTGTCAAGGCCCATGGTGGGGTGCCTGCCGGTTGGTGGGGTGGGGGAGGCAGTGGATGCCAAGCACAAAAAAAGGTTAATTATTGTCTTATCTTTCTGCTTCACATATATCAACATCAGCCATATTGTTCATGTAATAAAGCCAAAAAACTTTTTTTAAGAGTGTCTCTTGTACATAAAAGTATAAGAAACTGAAAACTTTAAAGCATGTTTTCTGGAAGAAGGAAGCACTTTTTATTAAAAGTGTAGAACAAGCCAGGAGCTTTGAACTGTTCTTTTTACCCTCTGAAATGGCCTTTACTGTCAGTGGTGCTAAATGTGCAGAAACCATCTGGCTTCGGGGGGCTTCGCCCCTCGACCCCACCAGGGGCCCTTAAGCGGGCCCCCGGACCCTCCGGCCGTGTTCATGAGAGCTTCGTCACTGCGCTTCGCCACGCTTCTCAAGTTCAGGATTTTTTGGGTCAGCCTGTGACATCTCTGCCTATACTCTAATAATTATCAAGTCATGTGGAAGCAAACTTGGGTCCAAAGGTTTGATATGAACCTTTTAGCTGTATCCTTTGGCTTTGTGTGGCCGTCAGTCGGGGTGGACTTGGGGTTGGAGGTGGGGAGGTTGGGTGAGTTTGTGTACAAACATGTATGTATTTCCTTTGTATGCCTATACTAGTTTAGTCCCAATTTGTAGTGACATCACTCTGTATATGTTTAACATACCGAATTTTACAAAATCTTCTTATCATACAATGTATTCTTCATGTACATTAGTACCCCCCATGTGGGCCCCCTCCCACATACCCAAGAGGGGGGGGGTCAAAATTGGATGAATCATAGCTTTTATATTGCGCATCACATATCAATTTCAGCCATGTAGGCCATTAGGCAAAAACAAAACTTTAAAGAATGTCTCTCACTTTTAATAAAAAGTGCTTCCTTCTTCCATATAGCTCCGGGGGGCCCCTCGACCCCTCCGGAGCTTAGTCCCTTAGCGGGCCCCGAAACCCTTGGCCGAGAGCTCTTTTGGGGTTGCCAAAAAATACCTACCGTATATTTGCCAATTTGGTAAAATTTTTGATGACCAAAATGTAGGCAGTCATGACCACAGATAGTTTGTTTACCCGGGTGGGGATGTCAGTATTTTATTCAAAAATACTGATTTCAATACAATTTTAGTCTGCTTAGGGGGTAAGGTGTATCGGTGGTGGTGGGGGGTCATAAAATGCCACAAAAATGTTATTGCCCGTTTTATTGACGCCGACTTTTTATAAAGTTGGAACCCCCTCTTCTGAAGAAAATGATAGCCCCTTAATTACTAAACAAGTAAACGGTTCGGTTATTCATGCAGAACATTTTGCGATTCTTATTTCACAAAAAAAAAATAGGCCCCTAACAAAAACAAAATAGTAGGCCTACAATAACATCATTAAAAAGTGAAGTTACTTCCTTTCCCCTACCCCATGATCGTACATCCCGACCTCCATCATCAGGCACGATTGTTTTATGCTCGGCACTCGACCAATCATGTGAATGAGAGGGAAATTCGTAAAAAAAATATAAAAGGTAGGCCCACCTTATGGACCCGGGCCCATTAAAAGCAAAGCCGAACGTAACAGAGACCTTAGGCCTCAGGAGTCCGGGAGGCCTATAAAAGTGCATGGGTCCGAAAAAAACGAAAGGGCCTTTTTACGGGCTCCTCCGACCCTCCAAACTCCCCGGCCAAACTGGACCCTTTACCGCTCCCTACTCCCCCCATTTTGGGATCCGTGCAATGGCCAACAGCAGTATATACGAGGGTCAAGTTATCATTTGATCTTTTACAGGAGGCGGAGGGGGCTTGATTTTTACACATACGGGCCTATTCTCCTACCCCGCGCGCAACATTATATAGGTCTAGGCCTATTTCATTGAAGTTTTGCAATAATTTTCATGCTCTTTTGCTATTGTATTTCTTCTATGATATATTTTGTTCTTCTTTAATATAAAAAAAATATACATATTTATTGCTTTACGTAGGCCTATTTATCTAATTTCCTTTATTGTATAGGCTATAGATTTATTTTAGAGAAAGGGAGCTCTCCAGTGGTGTAGTCATAGGGGCTGAGACTATTATAATAGTCTCAGATAGGGGCATATTCCCCAATCGATCTGTCTTAACAATTCCCGTAGGAAAATTGTCGAAAAACGGCTCGTGCCCCTCCCCCAATCAGACCCCGTGCGCCCCAATCATGGTCGGTGCCCCCCCATGTGATGACACCCACACTACGCCACTGATCTGTGGCGTAGCGTCATAGGGGCACATGCCCCCAATCAATCTGAAAATTTAGAAAATCCCATAGGAAAATGGCAGAAAATGGCTTGTGCCACCAAATCCCCAACCAGACCCAGTGCCGCCCCTCCCCCATCATGTCCGATGCCCCCCCAATATGGTGACCTACGCTATGCCACTAAGAAGAGAGGGTGCAGGAGAAAGAAGTGGAGGCGGAAGAAAACGGCATAGAAATTGGAAACAGTTGTTTGTCATAGTGGCGCAAATTGGTATTGGGTCGAGTTAGTCTTGGCCATGCCGTTAGTGTCACCCGATACCACGTGACCTCTTATTTATCATGTTTATGAAATGTGTGTGCCGGAGAAACATCTCGAGGAAATAATACAAAATTGTAAAATGTTCACCATTATGCTGAAATCATGTAAGTATTTAATTGTTGGTTGCAATGTCACACTAATCAATAATTACCATGCCAATTGTGCAATCAACAGATTGAAAGATAAAGCTAATACAAATGATTTTGTTCACGTGTATGACTTGTCATGGCCGTAACCCGAGTCTTGAAATCCGTGAAAATGACAGCATTGATGTGACAAAACGCACAGATATTTCATTTGTGGCGAATCCTAGTGAAATTCGCATACCACGTGTGGGTTAAGAAATGATCATAGAAATAATGTAGCTAAGAATTCTGGCGATAACATCAGACACAAAACGAATATTATTGTTGCAAAATGACAATAAAGTGGTACCAGATTTCAACTCAAATTCTGTCAATGCATAAGCTTATAAAATGAAATTCACACAAGCTGTGTTTTAAATTGATAGACACATTATTATTTTGACCTGTTTATAATCTGCAGCCAAATCGAGAGAGAAATCGGGGCTTGTGTCAATAAATTATGGCCTCTGTCACAAAAAATCTTCATGCTCATGATACGTGAACAAAATTGAAACACTTTCAAAGTACATTTGTGTATGAGCTAGATTAATAAATAATAATTAATAATAATGCTTAGAATGTTAGCTTCGAGATGACCTATGATTTTTAGGCCTACGATGTTTATTTTCTGAAGAAAAAAAATGGTTTAGGTGGCTGCGTAACAGCCAATTTGAACCTAGAACCATCCCAATTCAGCGTAACCTTAATAGGGGAAGGATGCTAATTAGGTTGCATAGTATGGTATATTGAAATAGTTTGAATTTTTTACTGTAAAGTTGTGTCCGTGTCACAGCATAGACCTTAACAATTTGACAAATTTGTATGGGCTATGTTGGAGTAATATCATTCCCAAAGTACATATAGTTGAGTTCAATTGATGTGCCTTTGAGAACAAAATTCAAATGAGAGAAGTAGTGAGTAAAGTAGAGAAAGAGAAGAATAAATGTGAAAGGGAGAGGGAATAAAAAAGAAATGAAAAGAAAAAAAGTGATGGGAGAGATATATAGAGACATAGGGAAAACCGGAAAAGTGAGATTGGAAAATTGTATTTTCATCGCAGATGAGAATGAGACTGAAAATTGAGCGCTGTGCATCAAGCATAAATGAGCGCGAACACAGAAGTGATAAACAATCAAGCTGATTGACTGATAAACGGTCATGACAATAAGACAGTTGACTCTTTGGTCCTTGGTGCATACAATGGGAGGAGACCTCACCTCTTCTACACAATCGATCATCGCCATGATCGTGTACCCGGACCATTTACTACCTTTCTAGAGGTGAAATAAAGTGTACTTAACAAATGCCACTCACCTGTTGAAGATTATTTGCATTCTAACCACCTGTTCCTTAATTTCACAAGTTTTAAATTTAATTAACATTGAATAATCGCCTGGACATTTTTGTGGACATTGATCAAGGCAAAATGGTGCGCAGGTGCTTTGTACGAGGCCATCTTGATCTGCATGGATGGGGCCATCACTCAACAGGACACGGCCTGGGACAAGGACAGGTTGAAACTTTTAAAAGTCTACAAGTTTTTTTTACTTGATAATCTGTAAAACAAAGTAAAACTAAAGATCACAACCTGATGGTAACTCATTGGAAGGATCTTCATCTGTGTGGATGGGGCCATCACTCAACAGGACACGGCCTGGGACAAGGACAGGTTGAAACTTTTAAAAGTCTACAAGTGTTTTTTACCTGGTAATCTGTAAAACAAAGTAAAGCTAAAGATCACAACCTAACAGTAACTCATTGGTACAAAGCCATCTTCATCTGTGTGGATGATCATGGGGCCATACTCAACAGGACAGGGTCTGGGACAAGGACAGGTTGAAACTTCCAAAAATCTACAAGTTTATTTTATCTGGTAATGTGTAAAACAAAGTAAAACTAAAGATCACAACATGATAGTAACTCACACTTGCTCTCAAATATCAAACTTTATCTGAACTGCAAAGTAGATAGTATTTTTGGGATCAAAAGTTTTGGTTTCAATTTTGTAATTCTCTAAATGAAGAGCTTTTTGCCAAACCCCTAACATCCATTTGAGCAATTTTGAGAACACATAAAAAAAATCACTGATTTAAGGGGTTTGCAATAAAAGCTGTTTTTGGCAGGATGCCCATCCTACCCAATTATCCCGCCAAAAGCTGCTTTTGTTGCAATCCCCCTTACATCATTACTTTTTTTGATGTTTTCTCAAAATTGCTCAAGTGGATGTAAGGGGTTTTGCAACAAAGATCTTCAAATACAGATTGTTTTTCATCAATACAGATATCCTGCTTGGACTATTCAAATGAAGTCTGTTTATGTGTATAATATGTTGGTTCAAGGTAGAATATACGTAGCCAATAGTTTATGGTAAAATTGGACCATTGTCCATTAAATGCTGCAATTGGGAAATTCACGATTTCAGTAAAGCAATTCCATCTTGCATTACCTTTCCGGAAACATGTCAAAAGTGTTTCTAGGCAATGGGCTGTTCCATTTAAAATTCACACTACCCCTGTGGAAGATTTTAAAAATATCTTCCACAGAGGGAGTATGTTTTTCAAATGTGATTGGTTATAGTTTATCATTTTGAAACCCATACTCCCCCTGTATTTGGCTTTACCTATATCTTCCACCACTGGAGTAAGTATTTCAAATGAAAGTTACCCAATTGTCTATTCTATTTGAAACTTATACTCCCTCTGTGGAAGATTTTAGCTAAATCTTCCACAGGGGTAGTGTGGATTTCAATTGAACAGCCCAATTTAACAAGTATCAATGATCTCAGCAATTTCCTGTGTGTAGAAATCCCGGTAGAAATTAGTCAAATTACACCACTTTAGAGGAATCAAAATTGAATTGCACACATGAGGAAAATAGTTATGAGAATTTATTACAAATCTCACTAAATGTGATCATTGAATCAAAATTGATAATGTAGGAATTTGTTCAAATTCTAAAAACTAGCAACACGTGAATTGATGTTGATTTCTAAAATTCTGTTTTCAGGGGAATCGTAACGAGAATTAATATCCTCTGATTCTCACTATAGACCACAATGGCCTCATCCCAATGGCATAGTTCAATAACCTCAATTAAACACTCATGTGCAAAATTTGACCTCAAGTTGCAGAATATGAGTTTTAGTACCCAAATTGTCAAAGATCATTCAATGGATGTACAAATTTATTGGGGTTAAAGAACTGTGCCTTTATAGAAGAGCATGTTGTGGATCCTAGTGTCTTGCCCATATCAAGCCATCCCCAGTGCACTACAGATCATGATTACTCCCTATACCTTGTTTTTGCAAGTGCATGCAAATTGTGAACACATTAAGTGACAGTTTATATGTGGCTGGAGAGGGCATCGAGAAGCAAAACACGATCACATATCGCCAACCTGTGACGAGGCCCGCGTCTACTTACCATTCGTAACAACACATTTGTTTAACCCCATATCTCCACAAGTTTTGAGCCAACTCAACTGGCCTTAAGGAAAAAAGCAAAAATTTTACAAAAGTTTTTTAACAAATTTTGATTGTTTTTTGGTTATATTTGAAATCTATACAAAGAATGCTTTCAAATGAGTACAAACATGCCTAGTTTTGGTTCAGCAGTTGTAGAGATATACATGGAGAGTTTAGGGAAAATCTGTATTTCATGATGGAAGTGCGGAGCTGCAACATGTGAAGCATTAATGTAGCTAGCTGGCTGTGATCTGATGAGGGTCCATTAATCTTACTAAGTAGCTAATGAATTGCACGGCATGACACTAACAGTTACCTATCGCTGATACTCGTACATAGTGAACAGCCTGTTTTGATCCTTTTCTAGCTCTTAAAAAACTGCTTATTTCAATCAAGATGTTACAAGCTACAATACTCAAATCGTGTATGCCCTCCCAATATTCAATTTTTTTTAAATTCTATTTTTTCTTTTAAATGTCTAGTGTTAGAGGGGGCAGAGAGCAGAGTGCCCCTCTGGAATATCTATTTTCAGGTAAAAATAATGAGCCAAATGTACTCTGACTTGGGTTCAAAGCCAATTTTTTCCACTTGTGAACATAATATTAAAATGTGACACGATCTGGTGCATGGGGGCCAAAGGCAGCAAATTTGAGACTGAGATAAAAGTAAAAATATGGAGTAAAAAAAACAATAAAATACATAAGAAAATAGACAAAAACCTCATAACTTTAGAACCAAGTATGCTATAAACCCTTGGTATAAATGATAGCCTATTGTATATATAATGTAATAATTACAGTAACTCAATTTTCAAAAAAGCCTCCTTTGGCCCCCATGGACCATGTCTTGTCACAAATGAGCCCCAAAATTGCTCAAAATATGTAGACGAAAAATGACATTAATTGACATCAAAGCCAGAACTGAATCGCAGCACACAAGTTGCGCTTTTCACACTCTTAGTTTCATATAATTGGTTTATCTTCAGTGAGCTGTTCTCATTTTGCGCTTGCCTCGTGGATCAAGCAAATCAGAATCTGAGACAAATAAGGCAGTGTGTCAAATTAAGAGACCTAAATATGTTGAAGTGGACCTATGAGTCCCCAAAGTCCTTGGAAATGCCAAGGCCTGTAGCATCCTTTTGTTTTAGAGTGGAGGGACAAGTAGGTTTTTTCTGGTGTAGAATAGCAACAACATAGTGATGAAGCTTAAAGGTTGATTTTGTCATTATTTTTTATCATGTCATATGTTTTAGTGTATGACACAATAGGTATGTACTGTAGTTTTGTTTATCTTTTAAAAAAACCATACAATAGGTGATGGAAAAAAACGGTTTTATGGGCCAGACTGACCCAGATTTTAAGAAAGTTATTGGATAATTTTTCCTGTACAAATAAATGCTGACCCAAATTTTAAAAATTTCAGATATTTTTTTTGTATATCAAAATATTGCAAGCTATTTACAGATTTTGGAGATTTTTAAGGTCATTTGCAAAAAAACTATTAAAAAAACACACCAACCAGCCCAACAAACCAACTTTACTTGAAAAGTCCGTCTGCCTGTCGCCCTAAAAGTCTGTCGCCTTAAAAACTCTTTTTCCCTCCAAAGTTTGGTGTGCAAAATTGGTAGAGCATTCTGTAAAAATAAGACATACGAAGCTGTCCTAATATGAAGCCACTATAATAGAGATCCAGGAAGCTTTGAGACCATTAAAATTAGAGTTTTTTTTAAAACTGTTTTTCCACCAACTTTTGGCTTTGATATCAATTACTGTTTATTAATGTTAAAATCTAAAAAAAATAACATTTTTAATAATTAATCAAAAAGTGGTAATAATAACAAATAATACTTTTTGATTATAATGCCCAATTCTTACAATTCTTAGATTGGAATATACTATAATGTTGTTAACAAAATCCTGGTAATTATTATTCCAACTAAATCATAGTTTTAATCAGCCTCAATTATTTGAAAACATATGTTCCAAAACAATTTATCTGTGAGATAAATCGCCTTGGAACGTATGTTTTCAAATAATGTTAAATTTGTCACCAAAATTCACTGTCAAGGTTTAAGTTGAGAGATTTAGGAGGTTTAAGTTAACCCAGTTAACATACCATCTAGATACTGATTTATTTTAAAAATCTGCATCAGTATTTACCACATGCATGCCATCAGACACACAAGATGGTTGAGCATTGGCATGAAGTGGAAATAATAGGATGGCTTTTTGAGTTGAAAATGACTCATTTGTAATTGATCTCCTTTTCTGTTCATTGTTGATGAACAGATTTCATGACTGGAGTGGGTTTAGCTGATTTTGGATTGGTATTGTAGCTCAATGTAGTATGCATTAGGGATTGGTAGAACTGTGTGTGTGTATTTGCAACTCACTGCCACTCCACTTCAGCAACCATTAAAAATGCATTTACGACTTGTTGTCTTTTTTGTCATCAGTTGCCAAGTACAATGGTTAGGCATAAATAGAAAAGTTGTATTGCCCTTGAAGCTCCAAAGTCAGAGTTTTTTTCTTTTCTTTTTTTATGATATTAAAAAATGCAAGTTCACCATAAAATATTTCGATAAAAGATGATTAAAAAATTTGTCAGGCTTGTTTTTGGAATATATCGCATAAATTTCTAAGCAGGCAGAAGATTTTGCGAATTCTATACCAATTATATTAAAATTAGAATATGGAAAAAAAATTACAACCCTAAATTTTCAGGATTTTGGGTTGGAAAAGGGCAATACACCTTTTTTTGCATAATGCAAATAAATTATTAATTATAAACATTTTTGGTACTTAATTGACATTGCAATGCAAATGATCTAGATTGATTAAAACAACTTATGATATTAGTGTGAAAACCTACAGAAATAACAAAAATCCCAATATTGCACACTTTCTGTCTGTGTAGCACAATGTATCATGGGATATGCTAAATGTACAGCCCCTTCATGCAATGTATTATGGGTAGGCTTTGATACCGCCTCGGTTTATAAGACCTGCCCATTTAGGACCGATCAAAGTGTAATCCTCATAGAGCGTCTAGCCACCCAATTCATTGGTTTAACTTCACCCTATGGCCATGTCTTCACCCCCAAATAACACTCACATTTTCTCTTGTTTTTTTGACCGTGACATTATCCTGTAACTTGTAACATTTACCACTAACATGTTGTTCGATTTACAAAAAACATTTGTAATGAAAAAGAATGGGCAAATATTTATTTGTCCCATTACCCACTACATAGTGCCTTTAGATGCTGAATCATCCATTGGGGTGTCTACACAATGTGTGCTAAATTAGACTGATCCGGACTAATGTAATCCAGGTCTAGCATGCAATGTTGTATGATGTGCAACTTCTATTATGTGCCTATGAGTAAAACATGCACCATTTGACTTATTCAAGATTTAGATGAGTTGTCGATATGGATGTATTTATGGCCAAAATAGGACTACATGAATTCAGATTATTCTACAGTCGAAGTGATCATGGAGATGACCCAATGGGATTTTAGACCAAGTGTGCCCATAGCTACGGAGACTGCAACTAAAAACAGCCACTTTTATTAACTCCCAAGTATAGTCAACCAGTTTATGATTTAAAAAAGATAAAAAATTACAGAATTTCTAATCTTAGTGACCATTTTTGAAAACTCCATCATATATAAATCACATTGAGTACAAACATGCCTAGCATTGGTTCTGTAGTTGTTGAGATACACATTTATGTTACTTATAATAGTAAAGATCTTATAAGTCTAAAGAGAACTTGTAGGAGTTAACCAAGGGTTGCGTGTGCATCATTAGAATGGAACTTGAAATGTCTTGTAAGGGGGATATGCAATAGAGACGGATATGTAAAGCTAAGCTATATCTGCCCTGTGTTACTTCTTTTTTTATTCAAACAAGCAAACTTTGTTGGATTAGAAATTTACTTTGGTTGCAAATCAAGTTTTTAAAGCAATGTCATAAAAAATTGATTATTAATTTTTCCTCACAGATTGTTAGTTTTTATCAACAGATATGTGCCCTTTTGAATTTGAGCTGTACAAATAAGGTATCCCACGAAAATTGATATTTTATCCCAACACCTATATCGGCAATGTATGATTAGTCCATCAATTGTTAATGAGGTTGATTGGTGCAGTGTTATGCGCACACAACAAGATATTTTGCAAGTTTGACTAATATTTTGATCGTATGAAATAATCTTATAATTAAATCATAATTCTGTGACATGGAAAAACATTGGCATGATCAACAGGAATTGTTTTTATAATTCTGTGACTTTATCAAAAATCTCAGATTTTGTCACAAATAAAGCACCTACAGGTCTTGATTTATGCAGGATATGTTAATTCAGTACTTAACAAATAAAAATTGTAGTTTTGAAAATAAAAAATGAAGACATCCTCCATACCAAATGTTACAATATTGCAATTGGTTGGTTATATGCAATGTGCTTGTGAGAAACCAATTAAAGAAATTGATACTAATAAAATGATAATAGCTGCTTTGAGTACTGGGCAGTTGAACACAGTTTAACTACTAGTGCTGATCATATACTAGTAATCAGTAGTCTCTTTGGTTGAGATTGCTTGCTTTTCAACGTGTGTTTTGTGTCCCCTGCAACTTGAGACTAATCTGGTTACTTACTATTCCATAATTATTTTCCAGATGGGTAATATGTATAATTTAAGATTGAATTTAAACATGTTGATCATTTTTTTTGCAATAGCTATAGGCCTATGCTGCATAGAAAAGTGCAAGGGCACAGATAGGCAGAAGCACACCCACACACAAACACACCCCCACTTATGAAAAGCGCAAGTTTGCTCATATCCACGCCCCGGGATCCACGCACATCACATCATACTTATTATTACGGATAGCAGCTATTTTATTCTGTATGCAGCTATATCTTTATTACACTCACTTGAACAAGTCTTGGTGGGCCTTGTAAAAAGTGCATTGTCAGACAGGGCACTTGTAAGTGGTTAAATGAGATGAAGGAAGAAAAAGAAACTGATTTAAGTTATTGTGACAAGTTTAGGGGATGAAAAGACAATGACCCTGTCTGTCCCAGGGAGAGTTATATCACAGGGGAAAAGAGTGGAGAGAGAGTAAGAAAAAAAGAGCTGGGAATTTGTTACAAACAAAATGTAATGAATACCTTAAAAACATTAAGGTGTCATCATGTTATGTATTAAAGTGCGAGTTTGCTTATTTTGTTATAAGGCGTTATAAATTATTTAAGAAATGTGCATTTCATACTTAATGCTCTGCATGCTAGCCATGCGCTTCAACGGAAAAAGTTCAAGTTTTGAAATATTTTCTCATAATATCAAGAGCTATCTTAAGAACTACGGAACCAATACTAGGCTTGTTTGTACTCATTTTAATACATTTTTCATGCTGATTCCAAATATGGTCATGAAAATTTACATTTCTGAATTGTTTGAATTTTAAAAATTTTTTGGAAACATGCCGTCTGCAGTCGACACCCGCGTGAAGAGAGTTAAATTTATGTGCATGTGTGTATTACAGTTGAGGGTGTGATTGTAGCAGTGGGGGTTGACAGAGGTTGGGGTGTGTGGGGGTGTGCCCATAAATGTGTAGAACGCATTAATGGTGTGAAATGTATTATGTACACTATTATACACTGCGCATGATGGCAAATTTACACAGGCAGAATATTAGAGCAATAATGTTCCTGCTATATTAGCAAGCTGTTTTGAGACAATTTTAGCTTTTGCACATGTTCTTTTTGTCTGCTTCACATATCTTTACAATTTTATTCTCTAACCTGATGTAAGAGACATTTTAAAATTTGCCCACCTGCAGGTTAAGTTCTCCTTATGTTCAACCACTAAATGAGCCGTATTTATTCATCACATCACCCGAACTGTACTAAATATTCACCGCTATCAACAGTACACTCAGCCAAAAAGAACAGTTTTTTATGTCTTGAAGCCATTATTACATCATGTTAATGGGCACATAACTGAATATTAATGACCACTTCATGTCCATACATTATTCAATCTTGTCAGGGCTATGCCTATATTATACGGTATGGTTAAATCATCGGGATCTTTTTGGAATTATGTGATTTTAGCTCTATGGTTGGAGATGTTATGAAAACACCCATTAAAAAGTGAGTGTGTTTTAAGGCTTATGATTATGTTCACTTACCGGCTTCTCCTTATGTATAACATGGGATATGGAGACAGACGAGTGATTGACAGACTGAAGAAGACAACTGGACATATAGGGAAGAGAGACAGTTTGTTATTGGGGACATAGAGAGAAAGGAGGATAGGAGGGAGAGAAGGGAAGAGAAAGAAAACAGGATTTAGAGTGAAGAAAGAGAGAGAACAAGATAAAGGAAGCAAGCGAGAGAGAGAGAGAGAGAGAGAGAGAGAAAAAACATAAAAAACAAAAACAAAAATGCATATGCTCCAGAGCCAGGGGTGGGGAGGCTAGCAGGGGTGGGGGCTCAGCCCTCCCCAATTTTGGTGCTCCCCTATAATTCCAGGTGAAGTAAAAAACTATCAGATACCCATTTTTTGCAGAACTTTCTGACTCTGACTCTGAGGCGGGACCCCCCCTCCAGAACAGGTCACCAACAACATTTAGTTTTGTCAGCCCCCCCCCCCACCACCACCACCACCACCACCACCATGTTAAAAATCTTCCAGAGCTACTGAAAGGGATAGTGACAAAAAATTGAGAAAAAAAGAGGGATAGTAAAAAGCAAGATGGAAAGCAAGAGAGACACACAGAGACTACAAGAAAGATAGATGGGGGGAGGGGAAGAGGAAAGGGCCCTTATGACCACAACATTAAGAAAATAATATACAATGCTGAGATTTTTAAATCTCTCAGAAGTGCTCAATTATAACTCAAAATAACGAAACACTCCAAAAACAACAAGCAAGCCAAAAACAATTATTATACAGTATAGTTTTGGATATTCATAGGCATCTTGATCAGTACAAATTTTTGTTTGTGATGCACCGATGAACATCCCCCTCTTACTATATTTTCAGCATGCTTGCAATCAAGCTGGCTACACTAAGTGCCATAATAAAAAACACCACCTGTCTAAGTCAATTGAGTAAGTAATGTATACTAGAGCGGCAATTACAAGCTTTTTTAGCCAGTATATATTAGACAACTCAATGATACCCAATATGGCTGTATTGATTTGCTGATGATCGGATGACCACTTATACCATCGTTCATCTGTACTGAGATCAAGGGCTGGACTCAACAAGATACAGCCACAACAATTTTTAAAGCATTGTTTGTATCAGGTCTGGAAATTCTTTCCAAAAAAGTTAGATTTTTCAAAAAAATGTTAGGACTGTACTACACTTCTGGATGCTGACCATCAGCACTTGCGGATGCAGAGGTCTTTTCTACAGACACAGACCCCAGGTAACATTAACCATAACGCTGTCCATGGTGTTTTGCTCTCGGAAGTTAATGAAGAAACAAAAAGGAGAGAAGATGAACAAAGAAGTCACTTGGTACCCCCGGGATTCAAACCTTGGACCCCTCACATGCCAAGTACACAATGACTGACCGGTAGCCACAAGGGTTTCGCTGGCCCGGTCAGTAATTCCGTGCATATATAGGACTTAAAGTGACTGTGTCATGGCACCACGTGGGATGCATGCATACGTAGGGGTTCTCCTTATGGTATTTACAGTGTCAGGGTTAACATAGGCTTCAATCTAGGAAAATACATGTTAGATAATTATTAAAAGTGTTTTTTCTCTTTTTGTCAGAAATATTGGAAAACAGACGATTAACCATCTGTTATTTTACATTTTTTCTGCATCCCAGCCTGATTAAATAAAGAACAATGTATATCAGTATTTATCATTACTCAGATTTTAATAATTTCTCATAAAATTTGTATTAGCTTATATCGTGAATTTCAAAAAATCTAAATAATTTGACATGCAGAAGGACATTCCTCATATTCAGAATACAATTTGATATATCTGATAGGCTCTCATGTCCCACAAAAAATACTTAAAAAACGTTGCTATCCGATCCCTTAATTGGCAACAAGCAGAACAGTTTTAGCATTGGACATGTATATTAAACATAGGTCCAATATTTCATGAATTTCTTAAAGTTACTTGAACTTTACATTCTAATATGATTGTATTGATCGCTGATTATTGAATGATCAATTATACCAATGACGGTTGGACCATTAAGGGTCAGTAACCTGAGAATGACAAAGAGTCGTTATATCAGAAGCCCATGTAAGCGATCAAATGTTGCTGTGCATAAAAGTGTTTAAATAAGCTATCCAATAACAGTGATGAACTGTGAAAGTAGTTTTAACCTTTCATATCCAGCTTTGTATCTGACTTTTCAGAGTATATTTCTAAAAAAGAAGAGAGAGAAGAAAAGAAAATAAATATGAGGAAGAGCAGAAAAAGTAAAATAATATTAAGAGGAAAATTATGGCAAAATGGTTTTTAAGAAATCTTGTGTGTGACCAGAGAGGATATCTTACACTCCCCATAATGCATTTCTTTCCAATACTGATTTGCTATTCAGTGCAACATGGGTTGATAGTGGCAAAAAACATGTCAATAATTAACAGAGCTCATCTAGATCTTGCAATTGAGGTATTTCTTGTCACTATCAATCCATGTTGCACTCATAAATATGAGGAAGAGCAGAAAAAGTATCATACACAAAAAAATTCCACCATATTAGTCCATGGTGAAAACACCATACACACGTCCGCGGTTGGATAGCAATAAACAATGTCCGCAGTTATAACGGGGATGTGTGCATGCATACAGTCTGGTTGGTGTGTACATCTCTCTTTTACACATGCTTTTCTTGCAATAACTACATGTAGTGATACTGCAGCAGATGAGACCCAAAAGCTTCTTTTGGTCTCTCCTGCCTGTAGTTGTCTTCATACAAGTGTGAATTTAAAGCTTTCCCCCCTCTAATCATATCCCCTTCTCAGCCTCCCAATTAATAAACCAATCACTGCTCGCCGTCTAGTAAGAAAGGTGAAAAACGTACCATTACATTTTGCACAATCAGTAGTGACTTCAAATTTCTGCACTTTTTTTTTTTTTAATACTCAAGGTGGATAACCAGAAAAGCGTAAACTTCAAACTTTTTTTTTTCCTTTAACATATTGCCCAGTCAATACACCTATGCCTTTTATTAGTGTTGAGTTAAAGTCTATGGCCTTCACACATTGTTCACATGCAACACTCTATTTGTCATGTAGCCACGCACATCCATAAAACGGCTAAGATTACATTTTTACAAAACACCAAAATCGACTGGCTCGAATGTTCTCCGAGTCCTCAAACACCAAGGCTTGGTTCTAAAAATACATTCATCTGGGGCCCGTCAGTCGGAGCGTAAACGAGGAGACGTATCGTGATTCAGCAGCGGTAAATGTCACTCGATAATTCTGCTAGCCCTTCTGCATATATATGGCATTGAAACACAGGGTTAGGAACTTAGGACAGCACTTTAAGTTGGTACTAATGTTTCATGCCCACACTATCCGATTGTTACTGACTGTAGATTAAAGGAAGATGCTTCAGCTTTATTGTGTGCTTTTCCTGATTGATTGAAGGACATTGACCACCAGTGGCAATGCAATGCAATTGTGTGATGATGATCATTGCTAATTGTTAGGTTTTAAGGGATCAGTCAGTATTTACGCAAGGGGGGCATGGGAGTTCTGACAAAAAAATCAACAAAAAATTTTGTGTTTCTCCCTCGCATCTGCTCAAAACTTTTGGATTCACCTTGTTTTCCCCCTTTTTCTCCATTCAAAACTTAACATTTCCCCCTCATGGTTCCCCCACAAGACCACTACAAAAATTTGGATTTCCCCCTTAAACTCCCACTTCCCCCCCCCCCCTGGTGTAAATATTGAATGGTCCCTAAGGTCCATGGGGCTATTCTATTTGAAATCCATACACCCCCTATGATAGACTTGATCTCTTACACAGATGTGCCCCCCTCGGTCGACTAAAGCTCTTACACAGAGGTGTGGATTTCAAATGGAGTCACCCATTCAGGAGTCACCCAATTTGATATTCACACTCCGTGTTGAAGATTAAGTTCTGTCTTCCATAGGGGGTGTAACTTAAATAGCCCATTGCCTATGTGGCATATCATTCAAGTACTTCAAAACTATATTTCTTATTGTAACAGCAAACAAAATAAAGTTTTCACCAGTGTAACTAGTTCAGTTTTAATAAGAAAGAGTGTGGATGATAATCTTGATAAAGTAAGGACAGGCATGAGAATTCTCAGGCTTTTTCCCTAATTTATGCATTTTTATTAATTTTTTTAGCCTGTTTTGGGCCTTTTAAAGCTGAATTCACACACTTTTTCAGGCAGTTTTCAAAAAAGCAATTCTCGTGCCTGTAAGGAAGAGCCTCCACCAGAACACTCATTGCTGCAATATTTGATAATGATATAACATCTGACACATGCAGAAAATTACCTTGACAGTGAAGCAAGTTTGTTTATTAAGGGACCAAGAAATTGTAACAAAAAATGATTTTCATTCTAGTCTTGATTTCATGCTCGGATACATTAATGTCGGATTAAATATGAACATGCACTCAACTGAAACAATATAAAAGACTATGCAATCAAGCAGGAGATTGCCGTATAAGTCTCTTGCTGGGCAATATCAATTTCATATTTTTGTCTGCATTTAATATTTTTAAATACACAAGAAACTTTATACAATTTCTTGGTTCCTTTGAGATGTGATGATATAGCTGCTAGGCATATGTCAACACGATCTAGGCTCAAACCAGTTGTATTTAAACACTGACAACAGACTGTTCAATTCAAAACAAGAGATAATTTCACAGCTAAATCTAGGATTGACTTAACATTTTATTAATATTTTATTAATAATCTTATTTGAGTAAAAGTGTTAATAGTATAAGAATAAGGCAACAAAAAAAATGAACATGTTTTACGGGCCCGACTCATTCAGATTTGGCATTTTGGGAGATTTTTAATTTTGCTAAAATCATGTAAAAAATTCAGGTTTTTGGTTTATTGATTTTGACAGAAATATTTTTTAGAAAAAAATCAGGACATTTTCAAAATATATTTACAAATAATCATCAAATTTTTGTCAGATTTGTCCAATTTTCTGTGATATTTTAGGGTCCTTTTAGCCTAAAAAAAGAAAAGATCTGCCCGTAAAACTTTTTTCGTCACCTGAGGTATCTTTTGTACTGTCTGACATGCATCTATCATCTCATGTCATGTATGATACCATTACTTTTGGTTCTGTTGTTCTATATATTTCAAATATTGGTATGGACCATTTTATGAGACAATAGATGTGGGACAGAGGTTTAAAATAATACCTTTATTCTCTAACTTTCACATGTTTTCTCAAAATAAACTTTACTGATATATGGATGATTGGTAATTCAAATACACATTTCAAATACACACTGACTCAAAGTTCCCTTACTTGGTAAAATCTAAATTTTGCAAGAAAATTGTCAAACTGGTCATAATTTCTGCAATTTCCGTCGCTAGTACTCAGTACTTTTTAAAGATTTACTTAACAAGGTCCCTCCCTTACCCAAAGCTGTGAACCCCTGAATGATTTTCAAACTATAGTCGACACTGTAATAAAGCTTTTACCTCTTGCCTCTCTTTGGTGTCCATTTTCCAAGGCTGTTGAATTTTTACCGGTCCTTATTTCCATTTCATGATATGGAGACCGATACTTAGGTGTAAATGAGATGCTTATATGCAAAATGGTTACACTAGAATGTTCATGCCACATCATGATGCAGGGCAGGTCATTGGTAATGTCAAGACTGAATAATTTTTGAAAATGAGGAAAGTGCCATGTGTATCACAACCCCTTTTACTTACTGGAAGTGATGGTTGACAGTGTAGTTAGCAATCTGATACTAACATCATATTGGTGAGAGATACTTAAAAAAGTCCTGAGGTATAGATATAGCTGTAAAACTACATAGAAAATCATTAACATCCTTAATATGTTGTCACATTGTCGTTATACAAACATTGTGGCACACAAATTACAAGGGGTCAACAGTTTGCTATCAGTAGTATATAGCAGATGAGGAAGGAGGTGCATAAATAGCAGAAAAAGTAATGTGCTATTAGCAGTAGATAGCAGATGAAGAAGTGTGTTATCAGGGGTAGATAGCAGAAAAGAATTGTGCTATCAGCAGTAGATAGCAGATAAAGAAGTGTGCTATCAATGGTAGATAGCAGATGAGGAGGTGTGTTTTCAGCAGTAGATAGCAGATGAAGTAGTGTGCTATCCTGAGAAGAATAGGTATATTTGTCTCAGGTGCTATCAGTGGTAGATAGCAGACAAAGAAGTGTGCTATCAGTAGTAGATAACAGATGAGATGGTTTGCTATCAGCAGTAGATAGCAGATGAAGTAGTGTGTTATCAGCAGTATATAGCAGAAGACGGTTACACTAGAATGTTCATGCCACATAATGATGCAGGGCAGGTCATTGGTAATGTCAAGACTGAATAATTTTTGAAAATGTGGAAAGTGCCATGTGTATCACAACCCCCTTTTTACTTACTGGAAGTGACGGTTGACATTGATGCCAGCAATTTGATACTAGCACTATTTGGTGAGAGACTTTAAACTTGGAATCATTACAGTGTCGGACAAAATTTAGATATTTTTGATATATTTTTTTTAAATGGATCAAAATTGAAATGCTAACAATTTGAAGGAAAATAATGAACTTTTTATTAATTAAAAAATACACACAATATCATTAATTGGTTTATATGTAAAACAAGTGAATATTCAAACAAATACAAAAATTCTATCATTTCCAAATGACAAGCATGATAGTGATCAAGTTTTATAAACCTGAATTCATTTTTTAGTGTCCCGAATTCCATACTTTTTCCCTGTTTCGGCATGTTTGTGCATTTTTGGAGGTTTTCTCAGTACTTTTAGTTTTTGTATACTGGATTATTCTCGAGTCTAATATTTCTCTATAGAAGTATGCCTTTCTTTATTGCAGATTTTATTTTTATCTGTACAATTCTGCAACCCAGTACAACTGCACTTTGGTGTATATTGTACATACGCAAGAAGAAGATTGCAAACTGAAGATGGTCCAACTCTTCTTGGGTAGAAATACTGTCGTACAAAACAAACAAACAAAAAATCTTAGTATGAAATAAGTTTAAAATTTCTAGAATTTTTTTAAAACAGAACATTGAACTGTATGTATATCATAACCATCTTCAAAAAAATGGTGATGCTAAAAGAGCTTAAACATCATTTTTTAAAAACCCTAAGTGAGCTTTAATATTTACCAAGTCATCTATATATGACGAAACCATATCTTTTTGACGACTTTTGTGCAAACTATCTGTTTACTCAGAAATAAAACGGGATGAGCAAATGCAACACTATATAAAATGGTAACCTTAGTTGTTGCAAGCTACACAGATTGGTAAATAAGCTTAAATTCCATATCCACAAATATACAATGATGAAGCAGATACATGTGAGCCCGGAGGGAAGAATCAGAGTTGTTGTGTGTTTTGTTGTTACTTGCAGTCGATCATAAGGTCAGCTAGTTGAAATTTCTGTTTTCCCATGATTTGGGTTTGTTTGGATGCGTGTCTGATGATGTTATTTTAAATGTAATACCTATCAAAGATAAACAAAAATCAAAATTTGGCGATGTTTTGAAGTTGCATTTTGATAGCTTAAGTGGTTGAAATTGTTTTATTATTCGTATGTTGATACCACTTAAGCAGGTGAATTAAATAAATACACAAATATAATTGAATAAATACTTGTTATTCATATTGCATGCAACATTCATCTTGGTTAGATTTTGATTTTAATTTCATAAGTGGTATATATGTGCTAACATTTCAAAATGTTATTGTGAATTGTCATAATGAGACGCATGTGTTCATATTAATTCTATAATGTTGTCATTCTTTTTTTTTCTATCTTTCTATCTTTTTGTATCATTTGTTCTTATTTGCTTTGCTTGCTTGCTTCATTTAGTTAGTGCGTTCTTTCTTCCTTTCTTTTTTACGTACTTGTTTCATTTAGTTTGTGCAATTGTGTGTTCTTTCTATGTCTTCTTTCTCTCTCACCTCTCCTCTCCTCTCCTCTCCTCTCCTCTCCTCTCCTCTCCCTCCCCTCCCTCCTCTCCCCTCATCTCCTCTCCTCCCCTCCCTCCCCCTCCCCCTCCCCTCCCCCCCCCTCTCTCTCTCCTCTCTCCTCTCCTCTCTCCTATCCTTTCCTTTCCTCCTCCTCTTCCTTCCTTCCTTTTCCTTCCTTCCTCTCTTTTTCTTTCTTTCTTTCTTTCTTTTTCTTTCTTTCTTTCTTTCTTTCTTTCTTTCTTTCTTTCTTTCTTTCTTTCTTTCTTTCTTTTTTAGTAACTATTTTTTCTGCTTCTCCTTTGATTGCAATTTTCGTGCTCTCCCTTTTTTCATGAAAAGCAACTTCATACATTCAAAACTATCCCCCACATACACACGCATGCACAAAAAGGGGGAAAAATAACTTTCCCCAGACGTTATTACTTCCAACATTAAATCTCTAAATGTCATTGTTTTTCACAAGAAATGTTACCTTGAGTGAACAAATATTAGCTTCAAATACAATCAGTCTGATATCAACAGGTTTAGTGCCCACTTGGATACTTTCAAATTGCTTTTTTAAGTATTTGAATAGTCAGTCATGCTCTTACAAGGGGGATTTGAGTCTTTATTTTGTTCATTTCTATATTATTTCTGCATACCTAAATGCTAAATATCATGTGAATCATGCAAGACTATAAAGAAACTTGTCTTAAAGGTGTGAAACAAATCAAAAGTCTCATGTTCATCTCCACTTTAGCGGGTAAAATTTGGTATCCGGTGAAAGCTCAGTGGCATCTCTGTACTGATGACATTGACATTGATAGACTTATTTTTTTGGCAGAATTCCAGTTTTTCTGATGATGACTTGTTAATGTATTCCATTTGCTGTTTTGAGATACGTGACGTGATCAAGCAAAATGAGTATGATGTCCTTAAAAATATAAAAATAGCGTGTACAGTACATTAAGTGATTATGAAGAAAAGTCAAAATTGTACATGGCAGATATCTAGCTTCTTTTACTTCCTTCATTTAATTTGATATCTCTCTATTTTTTTTGTAAAATGCTTTGGATTTGACTAATACGTTGACTCAGGCTTGACAATGAACGATGTGGTTTTACAAAAAAGTGAGGTTTGCTCATAAGTACACAATTCTGGATACTTAAACAACATCCTTAGCTTTCACTTTAAGTATGATAAATGTCTTGTAACATGATGTGGTCACATCAGCACTTCATTGGACACTGACCCCATCTCTGTATCTTGTATACCGTAAAAACTTGATAGATAGCATATGTGCTTACTATCAAGCACTTTTGAAATCATGAAATTGTACCAAAGTCCGGCACTTCACCAACTGAGCTAATGGGGGTTGAGACACACATCTGCAGGTTTACTTGTTTGTCTATATGTATCAATGATTTGCTCAAACCCTTTATACTTTTGTGGATGGTCTCTTCATGTTTTAAAAGCACTCGATAGTAAGCACATATGCTAACTATCAAGTTTTTACGGTATATCACTAGACTTTCTCACATTTTGTTGCCAGTTTACAGACAAATCATAGAAACAGACAAACAAAAGGACAGAAAGAATTAAAGAAATGTTAGAAATTAATAGTTTTATTATTCATTCCAGGACATTCATCCAGTGTGGCCTTACCCCCGTCTCCTGTTTGAAGGAAATTCCATTAAGATATAATAATTGTGTTCAGACAGTCGGTGTGCTCAAGAATGGTGTATCCTAAGTGTGCGTCCACACGACTCCCTTGAAGTCTGGAATCCTCAAGTTTTGTAATGCCTGATGACATTGCAGCGCTGGAATTACAACCTGAAGCTTACTGTGATCCATCTAGTGATGCGTCGAATTGAGCCGTATCAAATAGAATTAAACTAAGCTCATAGGTAAAACTCAGCACTCAAGAATCATAAAATGTTTCATTCACATGGCGGACCATTCAAGGCTCACTCAGGGAAATCGCCAAATCCCTTAAATTTCTTTGGGATAAATTTGGGAACAACTTAGGGATTGGAATCCTTGAAACAGTTCACATGGTGGATTTCCCCAAGTTTTTGCTCGAGAACTGCGGTGCGAAAGAAAATATTTCCTCCCTGTGGACGTACCTAATAATACCACTGTAAGACTCCGAAAATTCAACTAGTCTCTACTGGGAAAAATTGTTTTGTAAATCACAAACTGAGGAATCCGTTTGCATTACCTTAAGCATAGATAAGCTTATATGTGACGCTGATATGCAATTTATAAATTTGAAATTATGTGACCTTGAAGTGCATCAATGAGAGGTAGAGAGACAACAGACATACAGATAGACAAATAGAAGCAGAGTTAGTGAGAGAGAAAAAGAAATGTAGAAAGAGAAGAACAAAGAAATAAATGACAAAAGAAATAAAAGTGAGGGAGTGCTTAGCCAGTTTCCATTGTAGACCTAGCTCACTGCAAATTTGGCCCAATGCCAGCGCTACTATTTATTAAAGGGCCCTAACCCGATCTGAGTGACTACGCATGATGACTTGTTGTCTGTGCCGCTTTGATGATAATTGACGTGTAATTGCTATTGCTTGTCATCATATGTAATGCTTCTAAGTGAAATGAGTCATACAGTAAGTCAAGTCTATTTCAATGTTTCCCTATAATTATTTTGTCCAATTTAGTGGCTGTAATGTTTTAAAACTAACATTAAAATTGGACTTCTGAACTCTGAGATATGGTGACTTTTATGGTGTAAAAAATTAATACGCTACAAAAGAAATTGTGTTCTTCTTTTGACTGTATCTCAAAATGAATATACCCGATATATAACACTTCTGGTTTGATGTCCACACACATGTGTGATTCATTGGTCTACAGGTGGTATTAATGTTTATTTCCAATGATTCCAATACCAGCAGATTATTCATACCACTGGGTGAATCATTGTTATATCAGGTTTTTATTTATAAACAGACTGGTTTCTCTGAGCCCAATCTGTCTATATCATCTTTGAATGCCATCTATTAGAATGATCTCTTGTTTTAATGTCTTGCAGATTAAAAATGCCTTCACACTAAATTAAGGGATCTGGAATGAGCGTTTTGTGGGACATGAGAGCACATCAGACATATCGAATTGCATTTTGAATACGAAGAATGTCTTTCTGATATCAAATAATTTTCATTTTTTGAAATTCACGATATAATACAAATTTTATGACAAATTATTAAAATTTTATATTTTTCACATTTTTGATATATAACTGTCCTTGAAGTAAATTTTATAAATCTAATGACACATTCTTAATGTAGCTGGGAGGAAAAGCCGACGATCAATTGAAAATTTTGACTTTTCATATTGAAGATATGGATTTTTTCCCAAAAAGACCTAATTTTTTTTGGTGTTTTTGTGCATAAATACATATGTTCCTTACGTTAGGTCAAAATTTTCAATTGATTATCAGCTTTTCATCCCACCTACATACACTTTAAGTATAAATCATCAGATTTATTAAGTTTACTTCGAGTACTGTTAAACATCAAAAATATCAACTTTAATCATTTGCCATAAAATGTGTATTACATTGCGAATTTCAAAAAATCAAAATTATTTGATATCAGAAGGACATTCTTCGTATTCAGAATGCAATTCGATATGTCTGATGTACTCTTATGTGCCACAATAAATACTGTCCAAACGTTCATACCCCACCCCTTAAGCATTTATATGATATTAAACTTTGATGATATCTGAGAAATGAACCGAACGAGTGTGTTTATAATTTTGGTAATGGGGAATGATTTTATTTTTACACCTAAACCACAATTTTTGTTCTAATATTAACTAAAAATTTAACCCTTGTCCCAACTGTAACCAAAAATCCTGATCCCATCCACAAAACAAGATGCGAGGTAGGCATCAGCATAACTTTGCTCTATAGTCTGTGTATACCTTTCTCGAGTTAGTAATTTAGATATTGTTTTTATTACATCTCTAAATGTGTTGATGACAAGTATATAAAAGTATATATTTTCAGAAAGGAAATGACACCAGGAATCCAACTAGCATAACAGATTATTGCAAAAATTTAGTTTTTCGAAATTTGATTTTACTTTTCTGACTTGAGGAAGGTATACAGACTATAGTGGTGTTGCAAAGGGTCCACAGGCCCCACTTTGTCCGCTAATTGTACCCAATTGAGGGGATTAGGTTATTTTGTATTCATCACTTTGGTTCCATTTGATGGCATCAGCTGGGGAATTGGAATCTACTCCCCCTCCCCCCGCCCCCTCCCCCCTCCCCCACT
Organism: Amphiura filiformis; assembly: GCF_039555335.1. Classification (NCBI taxonomy): domain Eukaryota; kingdom Metazoa; phylum Echinodermata; class Ophiuroidea; order Amphilepidida; family Amphiuridae; genus Amphiura; species Amphiura filiformis. The sequence goes on from NC_092628.1 coordinate 44,744,292, forward strand.
GCAAAATCCTGCGCACACATCTACTTTACCCCCGACTTTGCTACTAACAGAGAACATGGGAATATTTCATCAACATTTTCCTTTCCATACGATTGGCAAACATGCTTACAAAATACAGCCAAACATTCAGATGTTAATGATGACATTAACCTTGAGTTTTCAGCTGATAACCATAAAATTAACTCATTATGTTTTTTTAATATCATAATGCTCACATTTGATAACATAATGAATGTATTTTGGTATTTACAGTAAATATTGAAGATTGAAAGTGTTTAGTGTTCATTAAAAATGTTGTCTTTCTAATTTCGGTATTTCACTTAGGTCAAATGTGTATTGTTTGCTCTGGGCTTCATGGCAATAGATAAGAAGCAAAAAATCTATACATCCGTGGGGAATATCATGTTGACATTTGTAGGTCAATAGTGTTATTATATGATTTAACACTCTTCACACAATTAACTGGGTATAAAAGAAGAAAAAAAAAAAAGCAAAACGGGAAGTAATTTTGATGACAAGTACATAATTTTAACAGAATATCATTACCATATTTAAAATCTATGTGAAAAATGCATTGAAATGAGTACAAATATGCATAGTATTGGTTCATCATGGGTTTCATCATTTCTTGAGATGAGCCTTGGGAAAAATCTCTTAGGATTTTACATGTATGACAAAGCATATTAAGACCATGGTCACTTGCTTCCTCTGGTGGGAATCGTGACGTGACAAAGTTGCAATTAACTTTAATATCCATGTTTTCTCTGGCCATGCTCTGCTGCCTTTTAATTTCACCGTCGTCATAATTGCTTTTACTAAATGTGTCAACCAACCGGATCCACATCCGTCTGAGCGGTGTTTTCATAAATGATTTTATTTTATGACTTTTGGTTTAATGCTGATGTTTTTTTTTTCTTTCTTTCTTTTTGTTTTATTGTCACTGCAGAGAATCTTGAGTCGGATGTGAAGCAGAGAGTGGTGTTTATTACGGCACGAGTCCATCCAGGCGAGACGCCTGCGTCTTATGTTTGCCAAGGTTAGTGGCTTGCTGTTGCCCAATAAATTATCTAATAACGTTCTCCTTTTTTTTGTTGAGATAATTACAAATTGTCCAATTTATATCATTGTAAACAAAATGCCCCACACAAACAATGTTCTATCTATATCTACCTGACTGCCTTTGAGTCAAAATGACAACCAATTAATGCAGTAACACACCCACCCTGACATCCCCACACTCACACTCAGTGGCGGCACTTTGGGAGGGGGGATATTTTTCTTGCCCCCCTCCCCCCCGTTTTCCCCCCTATTTTTGAGGCCAAAATCACACAAATGTCCACTTTTTGCAGCTATTTTGTGCAAAATTGGTTGATTTTGACCCCCCCCAAATTCACTTTGCCACCCCACGCCCTCCCCCGAACAAAATTCCTGGTGCCCCACTGCTCACACTACCTGTAAAGACCAGCGAATGTGGACCTAGGATTTCCAACCGAGGACCTTTAATTTGTACACCTGAAACCATAGATTACTAACATGTGGATTGGAATGTTACATGCATGTGCCCTCTATGTGTACTTGAATTCAGCTGACACCGGTACAGCGTTCAGACCTAGAGACATCGCTCCTCTGAGTGTACACAGAGTGCCCAAATTGTCAATATTTACGCGCAAAATCTCTTCTGTGTACACTTGCGCTATTTGTGCCATGGGTAACATGCTTACCTTACGTAGTATGTTTGAAACTCTACGCAAACCTCTGAACCCACTTGAAGTTTTGCAATCCAGAGACCTGACCTTATACTGTCAAACAATATTGGTCTTAAATGTTGATGGGGAAAAAGCAACCGAGGACATCCACGGTTTGTGTGTCCTATGTTATCGGAGTGTTTCCAAGTGTATTTCCTTATTTGAGGGTGTTTTCAAAAACACCCCCACCTGTGCACCACCCACACATTTTGATGTGGCAAGCGTGGACTCACTTGAAAATTTAAAAAACTTGTAATCCGATTTTAGTAGACAGAACAGAGGGGAGGATTGACAAAATTGACAAATTTCAGGAAATTTTTGCTCCACTCTTCCTGTGCAAAAGAATAGGGAAAAGTGCATTTTCAGAATTTTTCCATGCTTTTCAGGAAATTTTGACATTGCCAAGTGGCTTCTCTGTATATGTAATGATGGTAGGCTCACTTTTAAATGCATTTTAGGGTATTTTGAGTCTGCTGAGGTAGGAATCTTAAGACATCCATGGTTATGTCATTTTGCTGGTATGGATTAGAACTTACCGCGGAATCATGGCATGTTGCCTAGTTGGGGATCGACGCTAAGTCAGGTACCACATGAGCAATCTCAAAAATAGTGCAAATAACGCAAGCATACACAAAAGAAACTTCGCGCGTAAGATGAGCGATGTCGCCAGGTCTGAATTCTGCTTAGAGGGCACAGGCATGAAAAAATTTCAATCTGTGTGTTTATTAATCTATGGATTAGAATTAGTGACTAGTGCTTGAACTGATAATGAAATTAATTTTAGGCTCTCATTTCACGAACCTTAGAACCTCCATCAGTGTTCGGTCAGGGCAGTAGTTAGTAGTCTGCAAGTATGCACGAGCCTTTTAAAATTCCATAAAATTGTTAAGATCTCAACTTCACTAAACTTTTAGTGGCATGGATTAACTTGATGATGTGGTTATATAAGTGCTTCTTTCAAAGTGAAAGTGGGGAAAAATTGTACATTAGCAACATAAAAAGCCATGAAGAGGCAAAGTGCTGGCAGGGTTCAGTGTTGTGTACAAGGTGCAACAATGGTCCTTCACAAGTTTGGATATGGAAGCATTTCCATGGAAACAGGAATCGTGACTGTATCTCAAGTGTTTTTGCGGCTTTTAAGAAAGAAATATTGCAAAACATGCTTTATAGCATGTATTTAAAGGGTGGGAGTTATGAGTAGATTTGACTTTTACAGTTTTCAAATTTTGAAAATCTTGGAAATTTTTGAAAGTATTACAACACTGAAATAATGTCTTATATGTAAGACAGAAAAAGAAGGTTTGTCTTTCAAGCCCTTGAGCATAAGTATGTGAAAGCCATCTTATTATGCGTGTGACATTTAAAAAATTTAATTATCAAAAATAAAGTGGCCACATAGCGGTAAACAGACAAAAAAAGTAGGTTGAAAACATACACACACACAAATCCCATGTAGGCCTTACCTTTTTTACGAAAAAAAAGCATAGCATAGCTTATTTGCAAAAGAAGACACTCAAGACATAAACAGATAAACTTTCATTACTAAGTAGATTCATCAGGTTTGTTGATTAAAATTATAAAAGATTTCTTTGAAACAAAACCATACTTTAACTCACTATTTACAGTTGCGCCCATCATGCTCGGTAGGCATCATCAGAATGATGGTTATAAATAGTTACTTCCGGTTGGATGTATCTAGACTGAAGAGGGTGTATTATCAGTCAGGAGAGGATCATACAAGTGACTAAGTCAGGATACGTCCAACCGGAAGCAAGGATTTACAACCATCATTCTGATGATGCCTACCATCAATAGTGAGTTAAAAGATTGATTTTGTTTGAAAGAAATCTTTTATAAAGAAACTTTCACCTTTATCACAGGGATAGCAAAATATGACCTCCATCTTCGATACTTCCTTTATACCGACCTTACCAAAACCTCCCTTACCCCCAGTATTACCATTGGCATCCACTGATACCCCTTCCCCCTACGTTTATTTACTCCGGCACTACAATGTAGTACAAATTCTTCCATAGCGGGGTAAGAAACTGTATCCCATGGATGGTGCATGGTGAACCTCTCTCTGTAATAGGTGAATAACCCTGTGATGATTAGGTTTCATTCACACTACTTAAATAATAATAATAATGTGACTCAAATTTCATATCTCCTCTTGAAATATGTATACAGGAGTATTTAATTCTCGCTGTATTTTTACCCATGCTCGTTAGCCTCACAACAATTACTTCAAAGTTAGTAAGACTATAAGTAAGAATAACTTGGTGTAGATTATTCGCAATGTAGCAAAGTGAATTGCAAAATGTACTTGAAGTATCAGATTTATTTCAAAAATTATATCTTGCACAGAGCTACTGTATAAATATAATCAAATGATAAATTATTGAGTATTTGTTTTGTTTATTGCAAGAAGCACTGAACCATATCAAATGCTTTTTAATCATTTCTTTCAAATGTAGTAACATTTTGGAATGCTCATGTTTCATTTGTTTATTCATTTGTTTATTTCTATAATTCACTAACCTTTCAACAAGGCTTTGCCTGGAGCACCGTATTGGCAGCCATCTATATTATTCTACTCGCTGTCGCGGCCTCACCGCTCAGTCGCTGCTTCGGCGCTCCGCTCGCCCCCCCTAGGATCGCGAGGTCTTTGACAAAGACTAATATTTCACATTTATAAACTTGTATCAAAATATGCACTACAATAATCAATACCTAAAATGCAATCAAACAAATCACGGAGAAGATCACTAAAGACCAATAAGGCCAGGGGTTAGTCATATCCCCCTTAACATAGAAAGTTACCAAACAAGAAACATAATAAATAACAAACAAACAAACAAAAATGTGTTATTTTAGCATATTCCATGAATTTTTAAACAAAACATGGTACATGTGGTTGCAACCCCTTCAGAGTTTCCATACTAAAAGTCCTTATGTTACAAATTTGCTATTAAGGCCACAAAAAAACCCTTTTCTACAGACAGACAGACTTTCCAATTAGAGTAGGTCAGTCAGTCAGGTAACTCCATTTGAAATCTGCACCCCTTATGTGGAAGATTAAGGTCATGTCTTCCATAGGGGGTGTAAGCAGTTTAACTGGAATATCCCATTATGGTGGCATTTAGGCTCGTTTCCTCCAAGTAGTCCAAGTCATGTGATGTTTTTTAATATTTGTGATGTGTCATATCAAAAGGAGACACTTTTGGGCAGGCTATCAATTTTGAGGTTTTTACATATCTTAAATATAGAGACATTTTGCTCCACAACACCGTTTTCCACAATGAAATCGGATATTCCTAAGCGAAGATATTGAGTTCCTAAGTTATGGTATTATAAAATTGGAAATTGAGATATCGGCCTTTAAAAATATTATTCACAATGTTGAGAGTTGCTTTTTAATCATTTCTTTCAAATGTAGTAACATTTTGGAATGCTCATGTTTCATTTGTTTATTCATTTGTTTATTTCTATAATTCACTAACCTTTCAACAAGGCTTTGCCTGGAGCACCGTATTGGCAGCCATCTATATTATTCTACTGCTGTCGCGGCCTCACCGCTCAGTCGCTGCTTGAAGGCTCCGCTCGCCCCCCTAGGATCGCGAGGTCTTTGACAAAGACTAATATTTCACATTTATAAACTTGTATCAAAATATGCACTACAATAATCAATACCTAAAATGCAATCAAACAAATCACGGAGAAGATCACTAAAGACCAATAAGGCCAGGGGTTAGTCATATCCCCCTTAACATAGAAAGTTACCAAACAAGAAACATAATAAATAACAAACAAACAAACAAAAATGTGTTATTTTAGCATATTCCATGAATTTTAAACAAAACATGGTACATGTGGTTGCAACCCCTTCAGAGTTTCCATACTAAAAGTCCTTATGTTACAAATTTGCTATTAAGGCCACAAAAAAACCCTTTTCTACAGACAGACAGACTTTCCAATTAGAGTAGGTCAGTCAGTCAGGTAACTCCATTTGAAATCTGCACCCCTTATGTGGAAGATTAAGGTCATGTCTTCCATAGGGGGTGTAAGCAGTTTAACTGGAATATCCCATTATGGTGGCATTTAGGCTCGTTTCCTCCAAGTAGTCCAAGTCATGTGATGTTTTTTAATATTTGTGATGTGTCATATCAAAAGGAGACACTTTTGGGCAGGCTATCAATTTTGAGGTTTTTACATATCTTAAATATAGAGACATTTTGCTCCACAACACCGTTTTCCACAATGAAATCGGATATTCCTAAGCGAAGATATTGAGTTCCTAAGTTATGGTATTATAAAATTGGAAATTGAGATATCGGCCTTTAAAAATATTATTCACAATGTTGAGAGTAGTAATTACCTAGAAAAATGTCTCAAAAAATACAAGATGCCTGTTATATTCCGGTCTGAAACTATCAGACAATATTTTTAACATTACTAACATCACAAATTCGCAACAAACCCAATTGTAAAAAAATCTCCCCCGGGCAGATCTTCGGCGATTTCTCCATTTACGATCCTGCCCAAAAGTGTCTCCTTTTGACACGACACGTCACATTTTAGCATGATAAAACTTTAAGATGATGGAAAAAACCTAGCAAGGCTTCCGCTAAGGCGCGTCTGTGCATCCAGGACGCGATTTTCTATTGTTGGATGCGCTGTTCAGCAAGCTCCATCAATACCTTGCGTCCGAGTGGACACACATGAATTTCAAATCAAAATCAAGTCTAAGCTTACTCAAACTACTTCCCATGAAATAAAATAAATATTTTAAATTATTGTCTAAACCTCCATCGTGCATAAATGAATATTTTAGCAATGAATGGACCAATCAGTAAACGAGTTATTGACCTTTAACCACTCCCATTTTGTGACAACTTCCGGGTCAACCAGTCAATGAAAATTCTTATGGCAGCGGAACGTGTGAACAACTATAAGCTTTTGCTCAAACACGAGAGCAAAAATACAACTTTCTAAACTATCATATAGTGCCAGCAAGTTTACATTCACGTAATTTGTCATTGACAATAATATTGTTTGTCACTCTGCCTTTGATAAAGATCCTGCTAGGATCGAAAGCTCAGGCCCCTAAAACTTTGAAACAATAATATTTACATAAATCTTTAAAATCTCATCAGGAAAATGGAAGGAAATAGTCAAATATTTGCATCAAACTGTGAAGTAACGCGATGCAATACCAGCGATCGGGGGCTTTGTAAAATTGTATTCCCTGTTGCCCATCACATAATATTATACGGACGTACAAGAATTTTGTGGGACACACATTTCCCAACTAGGTTTTACAGTTGTGCATCGGATTAGACGCAGAGATTTTGAAGGCTAGCGGGAGCCTTGCAACCTAGCCCTTTATAAGGTGGAGGTTAATGATCTGTTTACGTAGACAGTGACAAACAGCATCATTTGCGTGTGGTAAGAAGTAATTATACACAAGATTAATTCAAATTGAAATTCACTCAAATCCTTTCAAAGGAAGGAAATTACGATGGTGTGTATTTCATTGTGTTTGTGTTAGTGAATTAAGCATGATTGTTTATGAGAATGACATGAGTCAATATTTTGTGATTAAATTTACAAACCACCTGCTAAAGATGAGCAGAAATTTTCTAAATTAAAGATTACAAAGTTAAGATTCAATTAGAATATTTGCTAATGGTAAAATCTGAATTGAGTTTTGTTCAATTTCTTGATTTTGATTTTACTATCATCTCGTTAAGCTCATTTGGCAGATAAAATGATGCACACAAGTCAAAACATATAGGTAGTATCATAATGGTGTGTCTATGTGACTAAATGAGACAGAAATCTGCATGAGCGAATTAGTTGTAAAGGCAAATATGTGTACCATATGTAAAATATCAAACTTTCTTCTTGCATGAACACTGTGTACCCTGATTCGTCTTCTTTTATATACTATTATCTTGATATAACTGATGAAAAAGTTTTAGTGAATTTTGTGACATTTATATTTGCCTACTTTGAAAATATTCCAGTTTGCACCAAAAATACAAAGAGTTATCATGGGGACTTAAGTTGAGATTGCCCGAGTACTGACTGTGAACTAACGCAGTGCAGTAGTTAGACTCTGGAATGGTAATCCAGTGACCGGGCTCAATCCCCGCCGAGTCTTGATTTTTTTTCTCTCTCAAAATATTCAGATGTCAGTTTGCCCGAGCCCCAAACACGTCATTTAAAAATAAATCTTCTTAACTTTTTCTTTTAGGTGTAAATAAGTTTTTTTATCTTCACATAAACCAAGTCTTTGTATATTTATGGTTTACCCATGTAGGGATAATAAAAAGTGTGTACTTCTTCTTACTTGCAAGTATCTCCCTACAGTATTTCGTCAAATAAAAGCCCCGGTGGCGTTACATTTTCCCAAGGTGGGGCGTTTATTCAAGGTCAATTTTAGAACGATAATTCCTGTTAAAATCATTCTAAGGTAAACTTAAAACTCACGCTAAAATGATGAACTATGAACTAGAAACACTGACTTCTGGTTCACTTCTGGGTTTCTGATCCAGATTTTCGCCAATTATTGACGCTATTAGCGACCATGTGAGCAACTTGGTAAGCTACTACACAAGATAGCATGGAAATATTGGCATTTTTGAAACATCTTGGTTGAAAAAAGTGGTGGGGGCGTTTATTTGAGGGGGGGGGGGGGCGACTTTTTGACGAAATACGGTATTCTGTATTTCAGTGTCAAAATATTGTAATATTGGTAGGAAATTATTTTTATTTATATTATCTGTTTTATATCAGGTTTGATGGACTTTCTGCTGAGTCATCACCCAATAGCACGAGTCCTACGAGATTATGTCATATTCAAAATTGTTCCCATCCTCAACCCAGATGGTGTCTACTTAGGAAACTACAGGTAAACTATGGTTGTTGGGCAGGAAAAACCTATTATGTGCTTGTGTCCCCTGAACATGTTTAAAACAAAATTACCAACAGGTTACATAGGAGGTTTTGCTCTAAACATGTTCAGGGGCCAATGACACATAGGCATTTTTTCCTGCCCAACGACGCTATGGAAAATGCGTCTACTTAGGAAACTACAGGTAAACTATGGTTGTTGGGCAGGAAAAACCTATTATGTGCTTGTTGCCCCTGAACATGTTTAAAACAAAATTTTCAACAGGTTACATAGGAGGTTTTGCTCTAAACATGTTCAGGGGCCAGTGACACATTGGCATTTTTTCCTGCCCAACGACGCTATGGAAAATGTAGATTAAGAGTTGTCAAACCAGAAATGAGCTTAGTCGCATTTTATTCGCCAGAAAGCAAGAAAAGATAATGGCTGCACAGAATATCAGTAAAAATTGTATAGCTCATCTCCTTCTACCTTAGGTCGTGAACTTATCAATCACCCCTTGCCCCATGCATCCTTTTGACTATATAAATGTTACATTGTGAACTTTTATTCGGATTTTGAACCTCCAAATAGTCGTCATAGTTGTAGTTATGCCTATTTGGTGTCGACTAGTCAACTTTTTAAAAAAGAGCTGAATTTGTGCAACCCTTAAGTGTGAAAGTGTGCATTTGGTACAATCATTCATGTTATCAGAGAGACTAGATTTGCAAGAGTAGTGGGTATGCATGAAAAGTGTTTAATATTTTCATGCCAAATTGTTGGTTTTCTCCAGGCCACTGGTTGATCACAGAGGATGATTTAAGGAAGCCCCATCATGCACTGCAAAAGTGTTATCACTAGAGTTTCAACTGCCACTTTACTTTTCAAATCCCATTGAATTCTGTGCAAAAGATGTTGTTCTAAAAGTGTGTGTGTGTCATTATTACTTGGTCGATTTCAGAATAAAGTGATGTATGCATAAAGGATAATTCACACCTTCTGTAGATAACATAAAATGTAAAATCGGCCAGCATTTTGAATGTGTTTTTATTGTAAATATATCTGTCCAAATTCAAATTTAATCCTGGGATTTAACCATGCATGTGCAGCACGTCTATGCAGTGGGCGAGCAGTTGTGTCATGTTCACTCACACAGCTATGTTAACCGCAAGTCAACCTAGTGGAATGTTAGGTAGTGCTTAAATCATCCTCTGGGTTCATCACATGATAGGTGGCATGAAATATTGATGCAAAGCTTGGGAAATAACCAAAAATAGGAGATCTCGTTTTTACTGTTGATATTCAATGTATCGGCTGTTCTATATGCCTTCCCTAATGCCCACTCAACCAGCCTTTCTTCCTTGTTGATCATGCTAAATTTGTCGCTGGGCAGGAAAAACCTCCTATGTGTCATTGGCCCCTGAACATGTTTAAAGCAAAACCTCCTATGTAACCTGTTGGCAGTTTTGTTTTAAACATGTTCAGGGGCCAAAAGCACATAGGAGGTTTTTTCCTGCTCATTGACATAATGTCCCTTTGTTTTTAGGTATTATGATATATCTATCACTTTTATAACCTGATGCTATCTGGAGGATGCAAATGGTACAGACTTATTCCCAGTATGCAGATTTATTTATTTCATTGTCTACTGGATGACTTCTTTACACCATGTACTATAGCTGTCAAAGTGATAAATTGTTATTATAAATTTATAACAACTTATGCTTAGCCCCCCCCCTCAAATGTTTGATTGGCGTTACATAAAAAAAAAAATAGGGTAGGTAGGGATTTTTTTTCTTTTAAAGCTGTAAATTGCATTTGATAATGCCTTACAATTTTTTTCCTTCTTTTTTTTGAAAATTTAGTTTAATTATTTTTTTTTTTTTTTTAAAAAAAACCCGTCATGGTCAGGCCTACTTTTAGGGTCGGTCGGGTTACACCAATCAAAGAATTTTTATTTTTAGGCCTTATCAACAGCAACATATTATGCTATTCCAGTTCAAATTCACACACCCCATATGGAAGACATTACCTTAATCTCCCACACGGGGAGTATGAATTTCAAGTGGGGTTTCCTGAATGTGTGACTCTATTTGAAATTCTCCCTCCCTGTGTTGGATATTAAGGTCATGTCTGCCATAGGTGGTGTATGGATTTCAACTGGAATAGAGTACCGAATGTGATGACGTCACAAAAAACTTCCAAACAGTTATGAACCAGGCCAATTTACACTGATTTCAATGGGACTAATTAGGTATTCATGCGGCCATATCTCGGGCCCTCATGATCCGATTCCGACCAAATTTGGACTATGGATGTTTTTCATCATGTTCTACTGAAATATGGTCAAGAAAATGCAGAAATGCAAAAAAGAAAATTTTATGATGTCACACTTCGGTACTCTATAGCCCATTGGCAAGCAAAGGAATACAACTTTCAGGAACTATTGCAAAAGAATGTATAACAAAGAGAAACAAACTTTAAGATAGATCATTTTGTTTTGAGAGTGGTTTATATAATACACCTGTTCAAGGATGTGCCAATCATGTATACAATCATTTCTGTATAAAATCTGATTATAAGGTATGTATATATAGTGAGGAGAGATGATGAGCAAAGAATGGGAGAGGAAAGAAAAACAATGAAAGAGAATCAAAGATAGAGAGGAGTGTAGAGAGAGAGAGGGGAGAGGAGGAATATAGAGAGAGGGGGAAAGATGTAGTGATAAAACATGCGAGACAATGAGAGAGATGGTTTTTTTCTGACCTTGAGCAAATAGCTTTAGGCACCCACTTACTTTGAACCCTGCAGGAAAAATCTGTTCCTTTTTTTGTTGTAGCAGTAATAAGATTTTGAATGTGATAACTGTAGTACCCACATGCATGTCAGGTTTTTTTGAAAACGTTGATAACCCTTTTCATAGCCTCTGTATATCAACACTGGTGGAGTATCCGTGAACCAAGAAATTGGCGGGCGAATGCAAACACCTTATATTGCGCTCTTCACAACAAAGTCATCATTAATGCACAGACAGTGCCTGTTTGGAACAACTTGAGAAGCATTACAATCAGGAACTTTTTTTTCTTCTTTAACTTTTTTTTTCTTCTTCTTCTTTTGGTGAATAACGATATCAGAGTAAAAAACATTGGCCCCTTAATGTTGTTACATGAGGAGTGTGCATGAATACCGTCAAATGTTTGGATCGCATTTCTCAAGATTGTCAATAAGTAGCAAATGAATTGTTTGGAATGCGATGCATACCTTTCATGCGGAGGTACGGAATAGGGATGCGGATGATGAGGAGTTCGATCGCACCGCTGCATTGTACCGTGTGTCATCAACTTCTGATTTTGATGAGGAAACATTTACAAGAGCTGCATAATAACATCCTACTATTACGAAGTCGAGTTTATGTATAATATAGTCTTGTAGCATCTTATTTCATTAAGTTTAGGAAGAAACATTATCAAGCCGTGCTTAAGAACCCTTAGACTGCAAGCCATCTTTTCAAATTTATTCATGTCTTGTATCAGTTTTGCACTGATCTTTTTTTTTCTTATTCTGTTCCATAAGTGCACTTTACAAATGCCATGTTGTAATAGTAGGAGTAGTAGTACTAGCAGTAGTAATATCAGAAGTACCAGTAGTAGGTTTTGTAGAAACAAAATTATACTTGTCATCTAAAATAGAGATGTAATTTATACTTGCATGTTCAGTGTCAGCTGTGCTATCTTTAGAAGATAGCAAAAATATTAACTTCAGTAGAATGCAAAACCATTATTTTCTACAATTAATAGAGAAGTAATTTCTATTAGTCTTGCCATGTATGAAGTGTGCTATCTTCAGTAGATAGCAGAAACATTACATGGCTTCAAAACGGGTGATTCAGTAGATAGCTATTATAGTATATATTGCCATCAGTGCAGAAAAGGTACTTATCATTACCCTTTTTTATTTGTGCTATCTGTAGTAGATAGCAAACACATATACTAATTTCTGAAAGAATAGACATCAAATGCTTGCCCTGAAACAGTGGTGGTATCTGCAGTAGATAGAAAAAAAAACCTTCATGTAAATAGAGAAGTAGTTAATTCTTGCTGCAAATCTGCTGTTCTATCTTCAGTAGATAGCAAAATAATAACTGCTCTGTAAATAGAAGTAGTCCATACTTGCTCTGAATCGGACATGTTATCTTCAGTGGAGAGTAAAAAACATAATTACTCAGTAAGTAGAGAATTAGTTTATGCCCTGAATCAAATATGCTATCTTCAGTAGATAGCAAATCATCAACGGTACAGTAAATAGAGAAATAGTTTATACTTGCCTTGAATTAGCTGTGCTATCTTCAGTAGATAAGAAGGAAAGTCGTTAATAATTGCCTGGCATCAACAGATAGCAAAAATTGGATAGCATTTTTGCTATGTTTAGTAGATAGCAAAAACAGAAACTGCCTTGTAACTAGAGAAGATGGAGAAGTAGTTGTACTTGCTATGTTTCAGATGTGCTCTATGGTAGATAGGAAATCATTTACTGCCCTGTAACTGAAAAGGCATTAAAGACCCTGTAAAATTAATAAAGAATTAGTTCATACTAACTGCCCTGAATCAGCAGTGCTGTCTTCAGTAGATAGCAAATTATCAACTACCCTTTAAATAGAGACATAGTTTATCTTCAGTAGATAGCAAATCATTAACTACCATGTAAATAAAAAAAGTAATTTATTTTTTGCACTGAATCAAGTGTGCTATCTTCAGAAGATAGCAAATCATTTATATAAATAGAGAAGTAGTTTATATTGTACTGAATCAGATGTGCTATCTTCAGTAGATAGCAAATCATTAATATAAATAGAGAAGTAGTTTATATTGTACTGAATCAGGTGTGCTATCTTCAGTAGATAGCAAATCATTAATATAAATAGAGAAGTTGTTTATATTGTACTGAATCAGTTGTGCTATCTTCAGTAGATAGCAGATCATTAATATGAATAGAAGTAGTTTATATTGTACTGAATCAGGTGTGCTATCTTCAGTAGATAGCAAATCATTAATATAAATAGAGAAGTAGTTTATATTGTACTGAATCAGGTGTGCTATCTTCAGTAGATAGCAAATCATTAATATAAATAGAGAAGTTGTTTATATTGTACTGAATCAGTTGTGCTATCTTCAGTAGATAGTAAATCATTAATATGAATAAAGAAGTAGTTTATATTGTACACAATCAGATGTGCTATCTTCAGTAGATAGCAAATCATTAATATGAATAATAAAGTAGTTTATATTGTACACAATCAGATGTGCTATCTTCAGTAGATAGCAAATCATTTATATAAATAAGAAGTAGTTTATATTGTACTGAATCAGTTGTGCTATCTTCAGTAGATAGCAAATCATTAATATGAATAAAGAAGTAGTTTATATTGTACACAATCAGGTGTGCTATCTTCAGTAGATAGCAAATCATTTATATAAATAGAGAAGTTGTTTATATTGTACTGAATCAGTTGTGCTATCTTCAGTAGATAGTAAATCATTAATATGAATAAAGAAGTAGTTTATATTGTACACAATCAGATGTGCTATCTTCAGTAGATAGCAAATCATTAATATGAATAATAAAGTAGTTTATATTGTACACAATCAGATGTGCTATCTTCAGTAGATAGCAAATCATTTATATAAATAAGAAGTAGTTTATATTGTACTGAATCAGTTGTGCTATCTTCAGTAGATAGCAAATCATTAATATGAATAAAGAAGTAGTTTATATTGTACACAATCAGATGTGCTATCTTCAGTAGATAGCAAATCATTTATATAAATAAGAGAAGTTGTTTATATTGTACAGAATCAGTTGTGCTATCTTCAGTAGATAGCAAATCATTAATATGAATAAAGAAGTAGTTTATATTGTACACAATCAGATGTGCTATCTTCAGTAGATAGCAAATCATTTATATAAATAAGAGAAGTTGTTTATATTGTACAGAATCAGGTGTGCTATCTTCAGTAGATAGCAAATCATTTATATAAATAAGAGAAGTTGTTTATATTGTACAGAATCAGGTGTGCTATCTTCAGTAGATAGTAAATCATTAATATGAATAAAGAAGTAGTTTATATTGTACTGAATCAGGTGTGCTATCTTCAATAGATAGCAAATCATTTATATAAATAAGAGAAGTTGTTTATATTGTACAGAATCAGGTGTGCTATCTTCAGTAGATAGCAAATCATTTATATAAATAAGAGAAGTTGTTTATATTGTACAGAATCAGGTGTGCTATCTTCAGTAGATAGTAAATCATTAATATGAATAAAGAAGTAGTTTATATTGTACAGAATCAGGTGTGCTATCTTCAGTAGATAGCAAATCATTTATATAAATAAGAGAAGTTGTTTATATTGTACAGAATCAGTTGTGCTATCTTCAGTAGATAGCAAATCATTAATATGAATAAAGAAGTAGTTTATATTGTACACAATCAGATGTGCTATCTTCAGTAGATAGCAAATCATTAATATAAATAGAGAAGTTGTTTATATTGTACAGAATCAGGTGTGCTATCTTCAGTAGATAGCAAATCATTTATATAAATAGAGAAGTTGTTTATATTGTACAGAATCAGGTGTGCTATCTTCAGTAGATAGCAAATCATTTATATAAATAGAGAAGTAGTTTATATTGCACAGAATCAGGTGTGCTATCTTCAGTAGATAGCAAATCATTTATATAAATAGAGAAGTTGTTTATATTGTACTGAATCAGGTGTGCTATCTTCAGTAGATAGCAAATCATTAATATGAATAGAGAAGTAGTTTATATTGTACAGAATCAGGTGTGCTATCTTCAGTAGATAGTAAATCATTAATATGAATAAAGAAGTAGTTTATATTGTACTGAATCAGGTGTGCTATCTTCAGTAGATAGCAAATCATTAATATAAATAGAGAAGTTGTTTATATTGTACAGAATCAGGTGTGCTATCTTCAGTAGATAGCAAATCATTTATATAAATAGAGAAGTTGTTTATATTGTACAGAATCAGGTGTGCTATCTTCAGTAGATAGCAAATCATTTATATAAATAGAGAAGTAGTTTATATTGCACAGAATCAGGTGTGCTATCTTCAGTAGATAGCAAATCATTAATATGAATAGAGAAGTTGTTTATATTGTACAGAATCAGGTGTGCTATCTTCAGTAGATAGCAAATCATTAATATGAATAAAGAAGTAGTTTATATTGTACTGAATCAGGTGTGCTATCTTCAGTAGATAGCAAATCATTAATATAAATAGAGAAGTTGTTTATATTGTACAGAATCAGGTGTGCTATCTTCAGTAGATAGCAAATCATTTATATAAATAGAGAAGTTGTTTATATTGTACAGAATCAGGTGTGCTATCTTCAGTAGATAGCAAATCATTTATATAAATAGAGAAGTTGTTTATATTGTACAGAATCAGGTGTGCTATCTTCAGTAGATAGCAAATCATTTATATAAATAGAGAAGTAGTTTATATTGCACAGAATCAGGTGTGCTATCTTCAGTAGATAGCAAATCATTAATATGAATAGAGAAGTTGTTTATATTGTACAGAATCAGATGTGCTATCTTCAGTAGATAGCAAATCATTTATATAAATAGAGAAGTTGTTTATATTGTACAGAATCAGGTGTGCTATCTTCAGTAGATAGCAAATCATTTATATAAATAGAGAAGTAGTTTATATTGCACAGAATCAGGTGTGCTATCTTCAGTAGATAGCAAATCATTAATATAAATAGAGAAGTAGTTTATATTGTACAGAATCAGGTGTGCTATCTTCAGTAGATAGCAAATCATTAATATAAATAGAGAAGTAGTTTATATTGTACTGAATCAGGTATGCTATCTTCAGTAGATAGCAAATCATTAATATAAATAGAGAAGTAGTTTATATTGTACTGAATCAGATGTGCTATCTTCAGTAGATAGCAAATCATTTATATAAATAGAGAAGTTGTTTATATTGTACAGAATCAGGTGTGCTATCTTCAGTAGATAGCAAATCATTTATATAAATAGAGAAGTAGTTTATATTGCACAGAATCAGGTGTGCTATCTTCAGTAGATAGCAAATCATTAATATAAATAGAGAAGTAGTTTATATTGTACTGAATCAGATGTACTATCTTCAGTAGATAGCAAATCATTAATATAAATAGAGAAGTTGTTTATATTGTACAGAATCAGGTGTGCTATCTTCAGTAGATAGCAAATTATTAATATAAATAGAGAAGTAGTTTATATTGTACTGAATCAGGTGTGCTGTCTTCAGTAGATAGCAAATCATTAATATGAATAGAAGTAGTTTATATTGTACTGAATCAGGTGTGCTATCTTCAGTAGATAGCAAATCATTTATATAAATAAGAAGTAGTTTATATTGTACTGAATCAAGTGTGCTATCTTCAGTAGATAGTAAATCATTAATATGAATAGAGAAGTAGTTTATATTGTACTGAATCAGGTGTGCTATCTTCAGTAGATAGCAAATCATTAATATGAATAGAGAAGTAGTTTATATTGTACTGAATCGGGTGTGCTGTCTTCAGTAGATAGGAAATCATTAATATGAATAGAGAAGTAGTTTATATTGTACAGAATCAGGTGTGCTATCTTCAGTAGATAGCAAATCATTAATATGAATAGAAGTAGTTTATATTGTACTGAATCAGTTGTGCTATCTTCAGTAGATAGCAAATCATTAATATAAATAGAGAAGTAGTTTATATTGTACAGAATCAGTTGTGCTATCTTCAGTAGATAGCAAATCATTAATATAAATAGAGAAGTAGTTTATATTGCACTGAATCAAGTGTGCTATCTTCAGTAGATAGCAAATCATTAATATGAATAGAGAAGTAGTTTATATTGTACTGAATCAGGTATGCTATCTTCAGTAGATAGCAAATCATTAATATAAATAGAGAAGTAGTTTATATTGTACTGAATCAGATGTGCTATCTTCAGTAGATAGCAAATCATTAATATAAATAGAGAAGTAGTTTATATTGTACTGAATCAGTTGTGCTATCTTCAGTAGATAGCAAATCATTAATATGAATAGAGAAGTAGTTTATATTGTACTGAATCAGGTGTGCTATCTTCAGTAGATAGCAAATCATTAATATGAATAAAGAAGTAATTTATATTGTACTGAATCAGTTGTGCTATCTTCAGTAGATAGCAAATCATTAATATGAATAGAGAAGTAGTTTATATTGTACTGAATCAGGTGTGCTATCTTCAGTAGATAGCAAATCATTAATATGAATAAAGAAGTAATTTATATTGTACTGAATCAGGTGTGCTATCTTCAGTAGATAGCAAATCATTAATATGAATAGAGAAGTAGTTTATATTGTACTGAATCAGGTGTGCTATCTTCAGTAGATAGCAAATCATTTATATAAATAGAGAAGTTGTTTATATTGTACAGAATCAGGTGTGCTATCTTCAGTAGATAGCAAATCATTTATATAAATAGAGAAGTTGTTTATATTGTACAGAATCAGGTGTGCTATCTTCAGTAGATAGCAAATCATTTATATAAATAGAGAAGTAGTTTATATTGCACAGAATCAGTTGTGCTATCTTTACATCATCTACGTATACATACATACATACAACTGTTTTCTTTGGAAGATATCACAACTGAGATTGCCATATATGAACAAGTCAATTTAACTTTGGCCCTATAACCAATTTGTGGTCTGCAATCAGGATGCTCACCTTCATTTTATGAAAGACATCCTTGTATATTACCACTAGATTTATATTTGTAAAAATTTATGGGGATTAGTAGGGTCTTTACATAATTAGCAATAATTCATCAGCAACGTTTCAAATATTGATGGGATGAAGAAAGTGTTAATTTATTAAAGCAATTAATCAATTTGTATAGATGCTTTTTACATAGAAAGTAAAACAACAGAACAAAAGCATAACCAAGGTGTTTCTTATTATATCATCAAGGTTGACATGCAATCAACTAAACCACGTCAATAAAACAACTTCCACATAAAACACATGCAATTTCACAGCCTGTACCTAGCTCATTGATTACATGCTGCTAATTTGTCGTGCTATGTACAAAAAGTGCTCTTCCATGCATTTCTTTCCCATTCTCCCCGGAGGCAAGTTTTGTGAACCGGAAAACCCCTAACAGGTTGGTAGGTACTGGAGGACTGCAATAACGGCAAGGGACATGAATGAAATGCGCGTAGTACTAATGATGATGATGATGTTATTAACCTCCAGGTTGCCAGGTATATGAAGAGTGGGGGTGGGGTGTGTGTACATTGGGTGTGGGGGTGTCGGGGTTGGTGTACTTGCTGTATTAACAGGTGTATCTATATATCTTGTAAATATGTATGGTATGTTGTTGAACTTGTGGGGGTGTGAGAGTTTGTGTGTATGAGCATTTGTATCTGCATTCAAACTGTGGAGGTGTGCATATCATACACATACCATACATTACCAAGTCCACGGTTGCGATGACTCTGCAGTTGGAGATGGTATTCAAAAACAATGTCTTTGAGCCATAGATGGGAGTATACCACCTCTTGTTTTATGATATGAGGACCTCCACAGAATTCGATTTTGTACGGATTCGTGTGTAAAAACTCCATGGTTAGAATGTTTAGAATGTCAGTATATGGAACTTCAAAGTTGAAAATTCCTACACACTTCACAGTTGGGAGGTAATTACAAGAGGGGATGTGTAGATGTGTTTATCGATTGGAGTACATTGAAACAAATAACATAGAGAGATTTAAAATATTTTAACAAGTGACTTGACTCACTGCAAACTGTTCAATAACATAATCAACCACCAGTAGTTACCAGGTGTGTCACATTTTTTTCTGTCTGTGTGAGTACACCTGTATCTGTGTGCTTCAGTCATTTTGAATCTAACAAACGTTTTTTTAAGTGCTTAATTTTGTCCGTATCATAAAAAGTACATTCAGTCAGAAATACCCTTTTCCTAACAACTGATCACCCATTATTAGCTAGCACCTGTAACCCATTGAAAGTATCATGTAATAAATGGATTACCACCAGCGTAGCTATATCTCCTCCCTCCCTTCCTTTTTACTCCATCATAGACATCAACAGGTCTCAACATCCCTTTCAATCTATCATTAATCACCTCAATGTGGCAACACTGCGCAAGTGTGGTTTGTGTATGCACCGAGGAATGATTACACTGAAGCTAATGTGATTGTGTGATGTAGCCAAAGGGCGATTGCAGCGCAACACACCTGATGATTATTTGGGAAATTATAGAGGGCGCTAGTATGGTTTGATGACTGGTGTGGCACCTGTTAAAGTTGAGAAAGTATATTGTGGATACTCAAGTTGCTAGTAAAGAATAAAAAGGATGTTAAAAGAAAAAACAAGTAAATATTCAGTATGGCATATCACAGTACAAAAAAATGTTAATATTATTCCACATAAAGTAGGGTTTTTATACTATAAAAGTCAGGAATATGCACCTTGTTTTGTGAAATACATCTGTATGAATATGATAATAGGATTCTTGATACCTTATCATTTTTAGGATATCAATTTTTGTGTTTGTTAGGGTGTGTTGTATGCATGTGTTTTAAACATGTGGATGCGTTGTAATGAAGTTGTACTGTTAGCTAGATATTTATCCACTTTACCCAATAATTTTAAATGTGTTCATTGAAATCATTTATTAAATTAACTTCTTGTAGATTTAAATACTATTAGTATAACTACTGAGTGTTCAAAATATTAAATGATATGAGATCTTCATAAATGAGAAAGACTGTGAATATTTGAATGTTGATTTAGAATTTGAATGATTGTTTTCAAAGTAGTCAATTCTTATGGACTTTACACCAGTAGGTATGATGATTATAATCATATTTTTAGGATAAAGATCCATGTTCACTCTCTCTTAGAATTTTGGTGTGCTAAATGAATATTTTTCTCAAAACATGTGCAATTTTGAACTTGTAACTGTTTATTTGCTAATGATTTGCTATCTACTAGAAGATAGTACAATATAAACTACTTCTGATTTGCTATCTACAATATAAATTCTACTATAAACTACTTCTCTATTTATATAAATGATTTGCTATCTAGATAGCACATCTGATTCAGTACAATATAAACTACTTCTCTATTTATATTAATGATTTGCTATCTACTGAAGATAGCACACCTGATTCAGTACAATATAAACTACTTATTTATATAATGATTTGCTATCTACTGATTTATTCTGTATATAAACAACTGATTTGCTATCTACTGAAGATAGCACATCTGATTCAGTACAATATAAACTACTTCTCATATTAATGATTTGCTATTAATTCAGATTTGCTATCTACTGAAGATAGCACACCTGATTCAGTACAATATAAACTACTTCTCTATTTATATTAATGATTTGCTATCTACTGAAGATAGCACATCTGATTCAGTACAGTATAAAGATAGCACATTCATAAATAAACTACTTCTCTATTTATATTAATGATTTGCTCTCTACTGAAGATAGCACATCTGATTCAGTACAATATAAACTACTTCTATTTATATTAATGATTTGCATCTACTGAAGATAGCACATATTCAGTACAATATAAACTACTTCTCTATTCATATTAATGAGTTGCTATCTATTGAAGATAGCACACCTGATTCAGTACAGTATAAACTACTTCTCTATTTATATTAATGATTTGCTATCTACTGAAGATAGCACATCTGATTCAGTACAGTATAAACTACTTCTCTATTTATATTAATGATTTGCTATCTACTGAAGATAGCACAACTGATTCAGTACAATATAAACTACTTCTCTATTTATATTAATGATTTGCTATCTACTGAAGATAGCACATCTGAATTAAACAGTACAATATAAACTATTCAGTTAAACTACTTCATTTATATTAATGATTTGCTATCTACTGAAGATAGCACACTGATTCAGTACAATATAAACTACTTCTCTATTTATATTAATGATTTGCTATCTACTGAAGATAGCACATCTGATTCAGTACAATATAAACTACTTCTCTATTTATATAAATGATTTGCTATCTACTGAAGATAGCACACCTGATTCAGTACAATATAAACTACTTCTCTATTTATATTAATGATTTGCTATCTACTGAAGATAGCACATCTGATTCAGTACAATATAAACTACTTCTATATTCATATTAATGATTTGCTATCTACTGAAGATAGCACATCTGATTCAGTACAGTATAAACTACTTCTCTATTTATATTAATGATTTGCTATCTACTGAAGATAGCACAACTGATTCAGTACAATATAAACTACTTCTATTCATATTAATGATTTGCTATCTACTGAAGACAGCACACCCGATTCAGTACAATATAAACTACTTCTCTATTTATATTAATGATTTGCTATCTACTGAAGATAGCACATATGATTCAGTACAATATACTTCTTCTATTTATATTAATGATTTGCTATCTACTGAAGATAGCACACCTGATTCAGTACAATATAAACTACTTCTCTATTCATATTAATGATTTGCTATCTACTGAAGATAGCACATCTGATTCAGTACAGTATAAACTACTTCTCTATTTATATTAATGATTTGCTATCTACTTAAGATAGCTTCTGTAATATCATGTAAATATTGCTATCTACTGAAGATAGCTTCTCTATTTATATTAATGATTTGCTATCTACTGAAGATAGATGATTCAGCTATAAACTACTTCTATTTATATTAATGATTTGCTATCTACTGAAGATAGCACACCTGATTCAGTACAATATAAACTACTTCTCTATTCATATTAATGATTTGCTATCTACTGAAGATAGCACAACTGATTCAGTACAATATAAACTACTTCTATTTATATTAATGATTTCCTATCTACTGAAGATAGCACACCTGATTCAGTACAATATAAACTACTTCTCTATTCATATTAATGATTTGCTATCTACTGAAGATAGCATCAGTACAATATAAACTACTTCTATTTATATTAATGATTTGCTATCTACTGAAGATAGCACAACTGATTCAGTACAATATAAACTACTTCTATATTAATGATTTGCTATATACTGAAGAAAGCACATCGGATTCAGTACAATATAAACTACTTCTCTAGTTATATTAATGATTTGCTATCTACTGAAGATAGCACAACTGATTCAGTACAATATAAACTACTTCTATTTATATTAATGATTTCCTATCTACTGAAGACAGCACACCCGATTCAGTACAATATAAACTACTTCTATTTATATTAATGATTTGCTATCTACTGAAGACAGCACACCCGATTCAGTACAATATAAACTACTTCTCTATTCATATTAATGATTTGCTATCTACTGAAGATAGCAATATAAACTACTGATTCAGTACAATATTCAACTACTTCTTCTATTTATATTAATGATTTGCTATCTACTGAAGATAGCACAACTGATTCAGTACAATATAAACTACTTCTATTCATATTAATGATTTGCTATCTACTGAAGATAGCACATCTGATTCAGTACAGTATAAACTACTTCTCTATTCATATTAATGATTTGCTATCTACTGAAGATAGCACAGTACAATATAAACTGATTCATATTAATATAAACTACTTATAAACTATTATATTATTAATGATTTGCTATCTACTGAAGATAGCACAACTGATTCAGTACAATATAAACTACTTCTATTCATATTAATGATTTGCTATCTACTGAAGATAGCACAACTGATTCAGTACAATATAAACTACTTCTATTCATATTAATGATCTGCTATCTACTGAAGATAGCACAACTGATTCAGTACAATATAAACTACTTCTATTTATATTAATGATTTCCTATCTACTGAAGATAGCACAACTGATTCAGTACAATATAAACTACTTCTCTATTCATATTAATGATTTGCTATCTACTGAAGATAGCACAACTGATTCAGTACAATATAAACTACTTCTCTATTCTGATTTGCATCTACTGAGTATAAATTCAGTACAGTTAAACTACTTCTCTATTCATATTAATGATTTGCTATCTACTGAAGATAGCACAACTGATTCAGTACAATATAAACTACTTCTGTATTCATATTAATGATTTGCTATCTACTGAAGATAGCACAACTGATTCAGTACAGTATAAACTACTTCTCTATTCATAGTAATGATTTGATATCTACTGAAGATAACACATCTGATTCAGTACAGTATAAACTACTTCTCTATTCATATTAATGATTTGCTATCTACTGAAGATAGCACATCTGATTCAGTATATTAATGATTTGCTATCTACTGAAGATAGCACTCCTGATTCTGTGCAAATATAAACTACTCAATTGTGACATACAGCCTCAAAATAAACATTTGTAAAGACTGTAGCAACTTTGCCCGAATTCAGGACAATTGAGTCATTTTTAAAGTGATAGAATAGATATCCAGTAAAAAAAAGCTAGTACCTTTAACCAAAGGTGTTTGACCTTAACAACAAACATGTCCCTTCTTTATGTTTCTCATTTTCAGGTGTTCTCTGATGGGTTTTGATCTGAACCGCCACTGGCATGAGCCGTCCCCTTGGGCTCACCCGACACTCCATGCCACTAAGCAACTTCTTATGGATATGGATGAGAGCTCTGTAAGTCAACATGGAATGTTAACGTGACCTAATAGTGACTGTCACGTCAAGAGTTGTAAGGGCAAAAATGTGGCAACTTATTCTTAAGATGTTCAATTTCCAAGGTCATGGAAAAAACACCCAATTCCTAACGTTGGGTTTAAAATGAAGAGCTTTGTTTCAAAACCCTTACATCCACTTGCCCAATTTTGAGAACACATTAAAAATCATCAAAATAATCACTGATTATTACCCATATATCAGTGATTTTTTTGATGATTTTTTGATGTGTTCTCAAAAATGGGCAAGTGGATGTAAGGGGTTTTGAAACAAAGCTCTTCAAATACAGTTGATTTTCATTCTATCTGTGATTTATTTACTTCTTTCTTCCATCCTTCTATCTATCCTTCCTTCCATTCATCCTTCCTTCATTCATTTGTCGTTCGTTCGTTCGTTCATTCAGTCAGTCAGGTAGACAGTCAGTCAGGTAGGCAGACACACAAGCAGACACAAGTCAGTCAGGCAGACTGTCAGTCAGTCAGTGATGCAGACAGACAGTCAGTCAGTCAGTCAATCAATTTATTGATATCTGAGAAGTTCAGAAAGTAACAAGACAAGTAATCAGTTAAATGTAAGATGCTATCAATTTACATTTCTTATTTATTTTTGTCTACTTTCCTCAATTCAATTCTGCAACGTGGCAAAATCAAACAAGATGATCAGAAAAGATGGCCTTGCACTTTAAAGTTTTAAAATGCTTTAAAAATATCAAATTTATAATTACTAGTACCTTACCTGGACAAGTTGTGCTTGTATGGAAATGACAGATAAACTTGAAGTAGCCCAATAGTAGGTAATCTGGCAACACTAACAGTAAGTCAATATGTGGCATGCGTTGACCCACTAATGTCCATCAGAAATGTTTGAGAAGTCTCAATTTTGTACTTAGAAAAAGAAATGTAATGACTCTCATGATTCTGCCTCTCAACCCCATACATCTGCAAGAGCAACATGTCATGGACCTTTGTGGTTTTCATTTCTGATTTTGGAAAATGTAGATTTTACATACCCCTAGGCTTGGAAGAGCGCAGTTTTCCTACTTGAAGGTGATTTAAAATATTCAGGCCATTCACCCAGTTCATTCCTTTACTATTGTTTTAATTTTTATCAGGCCTGACCTTCAACTCAGCTTTAACACCTGACTGAATCAAGTAATACAAGGAAAAACAAGTGATCTAATAGTGCACTACATGGATTCCACAGGCCTCAGCACACTTTACAGAAAATCACTATAGTCAGATTGCTTTCCTTGAGGCAGTGAAGTAAAATCAAATTTTGTGATTTTCTCAAATACTGCTCATTTTTGTAGGAATCTGTTATGCTAGTTCTAGTTGTATACATGTTCAGAAAGGAAATGATAGAGAGAATCCAACTAGCATAACAGATTCCTGCAAAAATTAACAGTTTTTGAGAAAATCTCAAAATTTAATTTTACTTTACTGACTCGAGGAAGGCATACAGACTATATCATCATAATGTTTAGAGGTACAATAAAAGACAATATCTAAATAACTGCCTTGAAGAACGCATTCCACTATAATTACCGTTTTCGTGGTCAGATACCCACTTGTTAGTGCATCTGACCAGTACACCAATGGTCCAGGGTTTGACAGTCAAGGAGCCTTGCACTTTAACTTGACTGCAATCTGTTCATTTGATACCATAAATGCTGCATACTTTATCACACTTAATGGACTATTCCAGTTGAAATCCATACATCCCTGTATGAAAGACATGACCTTAATCTTCCACACAGGGGGTGTGAATTTCAAATGAGGTTTCCTGAATAGGTGACTCCATTTGAAATCTACACCCCCTGTGTGGGAGAATAAGGTCATGTCTTCCATAGGAGGTGCATGGATTTCAACTGGATTGGAAGAGCCCATTTGTTGGTTCTTTGAGGAGGATGAGAGAGTCAGTTTTGAAGCTGTTTGATTATATTTCAAAACTCTTTTGAAGACCCACAAATAATTTGGTTGAATCAAATCACATCATATCGACTGCTCAGTACCAGAAGTAGGGAAGTGCAATAGCTGCCCTGTGAACATTTGGCAATTTACGCACATTACATTGTTCTCATCTACACATGACAGCTATTCCACTTAGCCACTTCTGGCACTGAGCAATCGATATGTGTAGATAAGTTCAGTAAATCTGTCTTGTTTGATAACTCATTGTTTTGCAACTTTTTCCCTTCTTCTACAGCAAGTTGATATAGATTTCTACATAGATATCCACGCTCACTCTACACTCACCAATGGGTTTATGTATGGCAATGTTTATGATGATCCTGCACGCTATGAGAAGCAAGCTGTCTTCCCTAAATTGATGTGTGCTAATGCCGATGACTTCTCCATGGTAAGCATAACTCCATCCACTCATGCAAACACACAGGCTCACATCATGCACCCACATATGCCCAAACTTTTTGTGATCTCTTGCATTGGCATGCACAGGATGTTGGAAACCAGATGCTGTGGTCTCCCAATCGACCTACAAAATAAAAGAACTGTGTGCGGTGAATGCCTTTGGGCAAGCCCTAAAAATATGAATGGGGTTTTAGGAGAAGGTAAGTTGAATGGGCAGAGCTAACTCAGAATCTCCTGGATTTTAGATTTCCAAAACCTTAAAAGTTAGCTATTTTGGGTAAACATAGTCAACTTGTACTTTTCTTAGTATTTCTTAGATATTTTACTGACTTCAAATAGAACAGAAGATAAATTTTCTGTTGTGCCCAACTGATCATTTTCCTGGACTTTCTCCACAACTGACTGAATATTCAATTCCACGACTGAAAATTGTCCTGGAATGAGTCAAGTAGGAGCCATGGCCCCAGTCCCCCCTCCCCTTTGCACACGCAACTGTATCTTTTATGGAACTGTGGAAAACTTGGGTTTGGTGTGTATCCACGATTGTGACTAAAGAATCATACAAATGAGGTAATAAATGTCCCGCTTACAGATTTATTCAATTGTGCAGTATCTGTAGTTTGTAAAGAATTTAGTCTGAAATGTCTGATTTTTTTATATGACAAACAAGTAGAGAGCATTAAGATTCTAGTAGCATTACAGAAGTTCACACAGTCAAGTTGTTTGTAACTCTATCAAGGTGTACTCAGTAGGGTATTTATGATGTTCATTTTGTGCAACATCTTAACTCTGTATCAGTGTTACATCATATGATATAGCAACAGTGTGTTCTAAGTGCCAAAGCTGCAGTATGTCTTATAGCTTTATATATTCAGTTCTTTTATGTATGAGTGTTGGTTACCTGGAGCTTTAGGATGTGGGTTTAAACTCTGGCAGCACTGTCTTGCACACATGAGCAAAATAATTATCTCACTTTGGTGGTATAGCCTGGACTTTTTCAAAGGGGGTAAGAAAACTTTTAAATTGGTGAAAATTGTCACTAATAGATTAATCCAATTTCACACATTCCTACACCTTGATGGCAGCCATAGCTGGGACCCGCTGGGTCTATCCCACCTGAAATGTGAAATAATGTGGCCTTGGCGGGAATTTTAAACTGCATTCCACCACCCGTGTTACACATAGACAAAAGAATGATAAAAGTTTACAACACAATACAATATAACATGGCTTTTGAATGAATTCTGACCATCACTTGGCTTGTTGGATTCGTCTATAAGCTAAAGAGCACAAAAAGGCCTAAAAATGTTGAATGTCAGGGCAGGCAGCATCCCACATGGGTTCAAGGAGGTAAGACCCCTCCCCCTTGACTATGCCATTGTCTCAATTGCCTCTCTCCACCAAAGTGCATAATATAAATTGGTAGCCGCATATGCTATAGCTCTAGTTAGAGCCCTGTCAAACACACCACCAATCAAGTATCAATAGCCAGTAGTAATTTGCTGATATGGTCAAAGGGAACTGGGCCTGTTCTACATACTGGGAAGTTACATGGCATATTTTTTCCACAAGAAAGGGAAATATTTGATGCTAATTGTTGGCAATTCACTTGACTGGTTTTGACAACATCAGTAATGCTTTGGTGTTGCTTTTCTGAAAGGAACTGGTTAATTACATGAATTAACATGAATTAGATAGGAAAACACACCTTAAACAATTGTATTTGCTAAAATTCCATAGGAACATGTAAAATACAAAAACATACAAAGACATCAAGACGATATGCTGAGGATTAGCTCATTTCCAAAGTAGTCATTGGGAAATTAGAAACCACAAAAACATAGCCATGATACACTGCCGATAAGTTAAAGTCAACAGCTTCTTTTATTTAAAAAATGAGACTTCACTTTTTCTTTAAACCTGTAACTGTACTAAGCAAATTAGCTTAAGTGACATTGTGATTAAACACAACAGTAAAAGCTGGTTGGAACTTGTGAATGTATATTTAATATTCTATTCAAACTTTCAAAGAGCAAATACTTGGATAAGAAAGTATAAATGGTACAACCACCTCTTCCCCCATTTTACTCTTGCCTTTCAAAGGTTATTCAAAGCATCCTGTTTCAATAATTCTGGCATAGTCCCCAAAATTGATACCCACGGGCAGTGCAATTTATGTTTCCCTATGTTAGGAAATATCTCACACTTCTAAGCAAGGACATTTTTTGGAAAAATCATATCATAACTAAGTTAGTTTTGAATGATTTGAAAGTTGAATAGACAAGCAAGCAAGGCAGATAGATAAATGGTGCATTGCCACATTGTCCTCCATGCCAATTCATCCTCTTGTCAAAAAGGTTTTTTAAAGTGTTTTGTTGTTACATATTGACTGCTCAGTGCCAGAAGTAGGTAAGTGCAATAGCTGCCTTGTGAAATTTGGAAATTTACACACAGTATATTCTACTCATCTACACATGGCAGCTATTGCACTTGCCCACTTCTGGCAATGAGCAGTCGATATGGCCTTCTTGTATTCAACCGACAGTTTGGTACACTGCCAGGGATTGGGGATCTTGGTTGTTGGCTTGCTTTGTTCCTTCCTATGCTGGTGCAAGGGGTGACCCTTTATGGGACTTGCAAATGGTGAAAATAAATGGATAAAAATGGATAAATATAAAAAAATAGTTTAAAAAGTCTCCTTTAAAAGTCTTACCAATACCACTGGTCATTGCATGGCAGCCTTTTCTTTCACAATCCACCCTACTTGACGACCTAAGTTAAGGTAAAGTTAAAGTCTTACCTATACCATCCCCATTTCATGGCAGCCATTTCTTTCACAATCCACTGTACTTGACGACCTAAGTTAAGGTGAAGGTACAATCCAACAAAAAGTGATAACATAATATTGTGTGTAGATGGCAGAACAAGGGGGAGTCTGCCATCTCCAGATCCAATGACAGCAAAATATGTGGCACCGTTAAATACAATACAATGCAATAACATTGAGGGTATTTATCGTGATATTATGTAACATATGGAAAGAAATGAGCGCGAAAAGTGCCTTAGTCACAACTTAGGGAAATCTCTATCAAATGATGTAACAATATGTAAGGGAAAATAGCAGAGAAGACATATTACCCTTCCCAGAATTCTTTGCAACACAATGCATCACCTCATTACATCAAATGACACTCCTGTTATTAGTAACAGGTTTCCTTTGTTTTCACATTGAGAATATAGACTGGCTAAACATGGGTCGATAGTTAAATAAATAAACATATTTTGCAAGATATGGATGCGCTCTGTTCAAGATATGGATGCGCTCTGTTCATTTAGGTACTTTTTGTCATTATCAACACTTCTTGCATTAGATAGCAAATCAGTATTGAAAATTGAAATGGAAGAAATGCATCATGGGAAGTTTAAGGTATCTTTTCTGTGGAAGTAGTGCATAAAGTATCTTAGTCATGTTTGCATCCTTGGATCTGGTTATTCCAGTTGAAATCCATACACCCACTATGAAAGACATGACCTTACTATTCCACATAGGGAGTGTACATTTCAAATTTCAAATGGAGTTACCTAAATGGGTGAATCCATTTGAAATCTATACCCTGGTCACGTCTTCCATAGTGGGTGTATGGATTTTAACAGAAATTACCCAATATACATATAACTTCTATCTCATAAATAAACCTCTCTTTATTGGAGGAGATCTCCAGAACCACAGACACAGACACATGAAATAGAAATGAAAAGAGAAAGAAAAGTACTGGCAAAAACTGAATCAAGATTACATTTCAGAATACCCACAATTACTGTTTGTTTAGTGATGTTATAGATTTTTGGTTTAGGATGAGTTATTTGTTATTTTCATCATGAAATGAAGTGGTGTTGGTTTCTATGTTGCAAGAGAGTCACTGACTACGTACATGCTGGGTAAAATTATTAAAATAGCAAACCCTGGAAGAAAAGTCACTCTTTCTCTAAAACTATGCAGATACATTGCTTACAAAACACTTCAAACATTACCACCTTACAAGTTTACAAGTCACTGACCTAATATACACCATGGACCACAATGGTCTCATCCCAATGGCATAGTTCAATAACCTCAATCAAACAATCAATAGTGCAAAATTTAACCTCAAGTTGCAGAGTATGAGTTTTTGTACCCAAATTTTCAAAGGTCATCCAATGAATGTACAAATGTATTGGGGTTAAAGAAATGTGCCCTGATAGATGAGCATGTTGTGGATCCTAGTCCCATACCTCTTCATTCATATTTTTATTGCCAATAAATGTTACAATTAGGTCAACATCTTCATCTCATATTTTTTCCCGCCTTTTCATTTTTATGATGTTCCATTTTCTCAACAAGTCGTTTTACAGAAAGAAAGAAACAAATTCAGGTCATAGGCAAGGCGATACAATGAAAACTAAGTCTGCGAGGCAGAGATGTGCGATAGAGTGACAGTACAGTGTACGCAAAGCTGGATGTGTCGTACGCGGCATGTGCTATGAGGGTGCCGCCAGGGAAATATGGGGTGTTGTGTAATGTTATGTTAACCTTAGCTATGCAATGGCTGTTATAACAGTACAAAATTTAAAGATTTTTAGTCAGTTATGGATGCTATTTGCTTAATTTTATAGTGGAATACAAGCCTGCCATACAATTTAGGGGTATTTTTATTTGCATATAATTATTAATAGAAGTGTTTAGACAGTCTGTGTTACCCCCTTCCCATTAAAGTTGAACCCTGCCAAATATCTAGTACACAAAAAGATACCTATTGTGGCCGCATGGACATGTACATCGTTGCCAATTCAAGGTACCTGACTGGTACACACAGAGTACCTACACAGTAGATGACGTGATCTTAATTGTCAAGAGAGTGTGAATTTCAAATGGAGTTACCTGAATGGTAACTGCATCAATTTAGCATTATATCTGGCATTATCATTCTCTTTATGTCATTTGGATTCTACTCGCGATTATTCACCATTGGATTTTTGTATACTCTTTGTCCGAACTATTACATCGTATTTTGATATTAATGTATCATTGATTGTTATGCAATTTTGTTATTTATTATGTTAAAAATGTGTGCAATATGTTTTCAATAATAATTTTTGTCTATCCTTGTATAAGTTAATTTATTTTTCTTGGTTTTCTCTCACGATGTGTTTTGCTCATTCCATTCGAGTATTATACTTGGTATAGATGTTTTTGCTTTGACAATTTGGTATTTGTGTTAAAAGTATGCATGTTTGGAATTTTTATATTTAATTTGATACTGTGTTTTTGCCATGTTTCAATTTATTTGATATCATATTGATTGATTATGTGTTTTAAACATGATTAATCAATATAAGTACACAGCGAAGCAATTAAAATTGCTTTGCTGTATACTTCATTTTCCTTTTATGTTTTCTACTCACGTGCTGTACTTGTAGTGTACAGCTTGGCTTTTTAAAATTGTGTAATATGATTCTAAATTACCTTTTCTGCCTCCAATGTGCATAAACCATATTACTTGTTTTTTGTTTGATATTTTGCATTATATTACCATGGTTTAAACAAAAATTGTTGTTAGTTTGGTTAAAATTATTTTGCTTTGTTACTTTGGTCGTCACATTGAAAAGTTCACTTAGTTTATCTTTACTCAATTTGTACATCATTTCCATGCAATCCCTTTTGTGCAATATCTATCGTGACCCTATATCATTTTTTTTTTTTGTATTTCTTAGTGATGTATATAATTCAATTGGCATTAATTACTTATGTTTTTTAATTGTAAAGTGCTTTGTGGTATTTGATGTAATGCGCTATATATGAAGATTAAGTTATTATCATTAATGGATCAGTCCATTTGGAATCTGCACCCCCTGTGTGGAAGATTAAGATCATGTCTGCCATAGGGGGTATATGGATATCAACTGGAATGGCCCATGAAGTAGATAACAGCAGCATTGCCTACCAAAAGATGCCAAATACTGAATAAGGGTAACCATAACAAATAAAATCTACAGGATTTCCTTGATCAACATGTGTTGAAGCAGACAGTGCTTTCAGACACATCTTGTGTAAAAGCACTGATCGTTCCACTAAACCCTAACTTTGAAGTGAAATTTGGTTTCATCTTGTGTGAAAGCACTGATCATTTCCACCAATCATACAAAATTGTGTTTCACACCACACCAATTGAGTGCAATCTCCTTTATAGCATGAAAGTAGGACGAGGGAAGATTTGTTATTCCAAAAGGTTGAACGAAAGTATGCCAATTCTAGGTTTGTGTGTTATTAAAATTGTCCCATTTCGTAGGTAAATAATGCTGAAAATAGCTTCAAAATTAGGCTGGTAGCTCTTGAGCTTTGGCCCATTTTCATCAAAAAATTCAAAATGTTCTTTAGGTGTCATTGTTAGCTACATCAATTTTGGTGTGCTTGTCTGATTCATATTATGCTTCTCTCCAGTGTACTCACTAAGAATTTTCAGCTTATGCCGACGCGGTAACTTTGCGCTAAAATTGACCCAAAGAGTCACTGAAAATCTAAATTATACTTTTATTTACTTTACGTTTTCTCTTATTTTTCTGGGCCAATTTTTCAACTTCCTGGGCCATGGACTCTTCCAGTTGAAATCCATACACCCCTTATGCAAGACATAACCTTAATCTCCTACACAGGGGGTGTAGATTTTAAATGGAGTCACCCATACAGGTAAACTCATGTGAAATTCATAGTCCCTGTGTTTTGAGATTAAGGTCATGTCTTCCATAGGGGGGTATATGGATTTCAACTGGAATTGTCCATTCCAAAGATGCAAACATGATTTTTAAATGGAATAGCCCAGTATCAAACAGACACAAAACAAAATTTGGCCTATCATCAATTAATATCATCGCAAATTGATGCCAAACTTAATTTGATTCTTACATCCAAATTTGCTCCTATCCACCAATCTGCAATACAACATCACTTATTTAGGTCATGCTTACATCATAATGTTATTGCAATATGGATTACATTACTTTCACACTATTGGGTGTAAAGCTGAACCACCAAGTACAAATGCAGTATCTGTGAGCCAATGACAAAACAGATACAGTCTTTTTACCTGGGAGACAGACAAGTGTTCACAGATCTGCTCATAGATCTGCTCACAAAGGTGAAATACAGCATCTACAAGTAAACAACATAGCAGATACATCCAGTGGCGGCGGAAGCATTAAATTTTTTTTTTTTAATTGGGTGGGTGGGGGGGGGGGGGGGGCGAGCATATTTCAATCTTGTTTTACAGGGATTTGTTTATGCACACAAAGTACACAAAAAAAAATTCAAACTATATTAGCCACAAATTAGGATGTTTTCTGCTATTTGATGGGCCAATGGGCATGAAGTGCACAAAATTTTGCAATTGTACCGTATTTGGTCCCAAAACAGTGTATTTTGTGCTAAAAAGTAAGATGCACAAGGCAATTATTGCTTAATGTTTTCTTCTATTATGATTTTTAGGGGGCATCCCCCCTTGCCCAAAGTTGGGGGGGGTATGTGCCCCCATTCCACCGCTTCGGCGCCTATGGATACATCCCTTTATCTGGGACACAAAAGTTCTGCATCTACAAGTGCAGACTCAATCCTTTTATCTGGGAGGCAAATAGTTCAAACCAGTCTGTTCTCAAAGTAAAGGGCAGTATCTGCCACCAATTAACAGAGCAGATACATCAAAAACATAGTGTTTTTCGTGCTAAAAAGTATGATGCACAACACAATTATTGCTTCATTTATTTCTTCTATTATGATTTTTAGGGGGACTCCCCCCTTGCCCAAATTTAGAGGGGTGTCCCCCCCCCCCTCCACCGCTTTGCCGCCTATGGATACATCCCTTTAATCTGGGAGACAGGTGTTTACTGATTTGCTCACAAAGGCAAAAAGTACAGCATCTACAAGTGCAGATACAGCCTCTTTATCTGGGAGGTAAATAGTTCAAACCAGTCTGCTCTCACAGGAAAGGACAGTATCTATCAGCAATTAGCAGAGCAGATACAACATTTTTACTTGGAAGTGGTAGAATGCTAAGAGTGGGTTGAAGCTCAATTTGTAAGATTAGTTCCAATTAACCTGTTACCCTGATTTTTTGTTTTACTAGATTTAGTTTATTTTGTCTGCTTTGGATTTTTTACATGGTTGTTTAGTGATATATGGAACACGGAACACTGATCACTGATAGGCATGTGGATTGGTTAATGCAATAGGTCTACATGATATACTGTGTTTTTGTGTCTTCCCTTCTCTGTGTATTTTCCTCATTCCTGTCTGTCCATTTTCCATAAAATATTCAGAAATTTATACTTAATAGTGTTATATTTTACAATTCTTTGTACAGTATAATATGTTCTTTGATGCCTATTTCTAATATAAAACCCAGATATAAAAAGGGAGCGGAAAACCTTAAAAGAGAATTGAACTGATTCCTTGCATTTATGTCCTAAATTAAACATAATATCTGAAGAACTTTCTTTTTAAAAAAAAAAACCTCTTCTACTTACCAGACATGTTAAATTATTTACAATTAATGGTTTTTGAGTAAAGCCATGTTGAAATGTATGCTTCAGGGTCCTAGAAATGTCAAAGTCTTCATTTTTGTTCATATTTTAAGAATTGAGTGGCATATTGCATGTTTTTGATTATGGTAAAATACATTTTGAGACATGGAGAGAGAGGGAGGGAAAGACAGAGAGCATGGCACATAACAAATTAAGACCTCAGCAATACTTCCATTAGACACGGGGCTTTTTAAAGTATGTTTGGGAACACTTAGTGTAACGCTGAATGCTGTAATGGAAAGCGACGTGCGAAGGAAATTACACGGCCATTTACGCGACTGATGGCCGCAGACTGAATAGAGTTCATGATAGGCCAGGATACGTGTCCGACCAATTCAACATTTTCTCCTTCTTAATATTGTCTCGCTTTGACATAAGTCCTTGAACGAGACGGCTGTATATTTTTACAGTGAGTGGATGTTAACCAAAGTCGTGATGTAGTTTTGATTTAATGTTTTTACAAAATAAGAAGGAGTATGTGCTGTTTGTTGTCGAAAGGAATGGTCACTTCTTGTTTTAGTTGTCATAAGGAAGCTTACTGTTATGTTATTTGAGGTGGTGAAAGTCAGTGGTAAAAGATGACCACTAGATCAACAACAGAACAGGCTACGTTTAGTACAAAGTACTTATGAAACATTTTATTAAATGATATGGTGGTCACTTTCAAAACTTTTTGAAATGATAGTAGAAAATCTACCATAAATTTATAGGACAGATGATGCGTCATGGCTATGACGTGATACTGTAGCCATCTAAAACACTAAGTCCAGTTGAACAGAATTATAATTTAGTCCAACTACATAACTTAATAAGATAATACATGTGTCATTCATATGATAATTATAGGAGTTATTTCAAAATGTACTTGGGTACCATTAATGATTTATTATTATTCATATGTGGAGTAAGCCTTGAAATGGGCTATACCATTTAAAATCCACACTATCCCTGTGGAAGATTTTGGAAATATCTTCTATGGGGGAGTATGAATTTCTAATGGAATGAACATATTAAGCAGGTCCATTTGAATTTCATACACCCCTCTGAGAAAGATTCAACATGAATCTTCTGCAGAGGGAGGTGAGTTTCAAATGGAGCTGCTATGTGTTCATTCCATTTGAAATTATACTCCACCTGTGAAGATATTTCCAAAATCTTCCACAGGGGAGTATGGATTTTAAATGGAATAGCCCATTCAGGTAACTACATAGAGATTAAGCTCATGTTTGCCATAAGGGGGTGCATGGATTTCGACTGGAAAAGACCAATTTTTGTCCGCAGACCCAAACCAATCCTTGGAGACCCTATATTTGTTAATTTTTACAGATTATAGGGTCCATATGGACCCTGTAATTTCAAAAGCTAGCGGAATCCTTGCTAGGTACATGTACACTACTGACTTAGTTGCCCATTTTGATGGTCAAAGTTCAATCTTTAAAGTTCAAGCCAAGTTGTTAACTAGTTTAAATCACAGTGACCAATAAATATGTAGCTTCCCTGAAAGGCTGTGGAACATTATTGAACGCAGTAGACCCCGTTTACACACTGAGAAGTCAACTTGAATTGCGACATCAACTTCAGATTATAACTAAGGATTATCATACATTATTTGTATTTACAAAGTCTGATGGCTCTGAAAAGAGCCGTTCATTCTATGTTTTTTCACTTAAAAAACACCCCAGATTTTTGTTTAAAAAGTCTATTTTAACTTGTGGAACTTATTATAGAAAGCAATCTTATATGTCAATCAGTTTGATTGGTTTTTAATTAACAAGATTTTTGTCCTTTTATTGAAGCACTGAGTTGTAGCTCATAGCTCAAGAGACCTGCAATCACTAGGATTCATTGACATATTCTAATGGATGTAAGGGAGGGGGACCAAATTTAATGACTGCAAAAGATAGCTTTCATCAGATGATATCTCAGGAGTGAAAAAGAGCTGACAATAAATCAAGTAGTTGTCTCCATCACCCCCTCTCAACATTTCCTAAACTTAATAGCACTTCTTATATACACCACCTTGGGATTTACTCTATGTGGACCTCTCTCTCTCTTTCTAATGCAGATCAAGTATCACATATTATGATACATAGATATATAATCAATACAAAATATTGTGTACAGAACCTGTGGCCTATATCAGAATTGGATATGTTAGGAGTCGGTCAATATTTACACTATGGGGAATGGGGGAAATTCACACACATTTTGGATGTAAAATCTTGTGTTCTCCCATCACTTTCACTCAAAGATGTTGTGTTCCACCAATTATGTTTCTTCGTTACATTTGTGTGATAGCCGTTGTACCTGTGACTTCTCTCTAGTCCGAAGGGTTGCTAGTCCGAAGGTTCTCTAGTTCAAAAACCAAATTAAGTTCCAGAATTCTGACTAGCGAATGGTAAATTACGTGTTCGGACTAGTACTAGAGAGTTGTCGCCGTTGTACCTGTGATACCCACTTTTTCCTAAACTAAACTGGGTTCTATTACTTAGGCCGTGTAAAATTAATATTTTGGTTCTCGTCCCTCCCTCCTCAATTTCTGGGATTTGTCAGATTTTTTTTTTTTTTTTTTTTTAGATTTTTCAATTTTTTAGACTTTGGAATGATTTATGAAATCTTCATACATATAAATAAGTTTATTAGAGAACAAGCATCACTTCCAAGTCTTTTTGTGGTACTCTAGGGGTTTATCCTCAGAATCTCACATTTGAAAAAAAAAAAAAAAAAAGGGAAAAGAAAAAAAAAAGGAAAAAAAAAGGTGAAACTCGAAAAAAAAAGAAAAAAAAAAAAAAAGTTGGGGAAAAAAAAAAAAAAAAAACACCTCCCTCCCTCATCAATTCATAAAAATCCTCTGGACGAGAACCAAAACATTAATTTTATACGGCCTTACTAAAATCACCACCATTTCCATTGGAATAAATTTTGACTGGTCCCTTACTTAGATGGATATACACTCACTGAACAAGTGTGCTAGATTTGGATTGATCTAAATTAAAAATGCTCATGTAAATAGCCCTGCTGTAGTGACCTACTATTTCAGAAAGGGGACATGTCATGAAACATTGATGTTGACATTTTTATACCACAAAATGGAGCATTTTATTAGCTTTAATCCAGATAAAATCCCCACTGAATATGCTCCATTTGCAGAGTTGCCATTTTAGGTGATGGTGACCTGGTTCAGCCCCTTTTAAAAGAAGCTTTCTACACTTTTGTAATAAAAAAAAAGAATTTTACCAGAATGGTTTATAACATAAACATTTAAAACTGCTATTTGGATTTTTGTGGGAGTTTTCATTAGTTATGTAGGTTGTTGAAAATGTGGACAAAATTTCAGAGATTTACTTGCACAAAATAAGTGTATATATATTACACATTCAAAGGAGCTGTCCAATAATTATGAGCTGGGGTGAAATTTCCAAAAATTGCCGCCCAGTTGGTCTTGTGATATGGCACTGCCCTTATCCCATGGCTATGCATGCGATTTTCTAGCTGTACCCCAAAACCCTGGTGATTAAGAGTTTGGTCCCAGTTTGAGAGAAAAGGGCATCCTAAAAGGGCTCCAGTTACTTGGTACACATAATTGCTGCACCACCCCATACTATGCATTTACAACTTCTTGCATTCAACTGATGAATACCAAAAAGGGGGAAGGGAAGTAATTTTTAGCAGGTCAAAAGGTTGGGCATACACTTTTTTTACATGTTTAATATCACTTTGAAATAAAATGCTTTAAAAAGGCTTAGAAAGCAGTAAGGAAATGTTCAAATGTGCTTTCCTGCTAACTAATTTTCTATTTAATGCATTTCCTAGGGCATTTATTGGGTTCCCAAACATTTGGCATAAGCAAGGGGGGGGGGGTAAGGATTTTATGGCAGGCCATTACATCAGTTGGTTCATCTTGCAATTCCCCTTTTTGGTAAATCCCATAAGCCTCCGTACTTGGACCCCTGATGTCGTCATTATATCGCATTTCAATGCTGTGAAGTGTACAGTAATGATGTGCATATAAGCTTGACGACATCAGGGGACCAAACGCAAAAGCTTTAGAGATTTACTGAAAAGATGAAACTGTACTGAGAAAGCTCTGCCAGAGGAAGCTCTGCCAGAGGAAGGGTGTGTTCATCATTGTCATTGTAATAAATAACTTGTGATGACATGACAGGCATTCAGTCAGGTTGGAATTCTTACTATTGATTTGGTATTTTTGGACTGCTGATATGGTTGTAATTTTGGCCTTCTTGACCTATAAAACATGTCTACAATTATAGGTTAATAAACACATATCACTTGTTGGGAGTAATGGGAGAGTGCATTAGACACATCAACATCTCAGTACAAGTGCATTATTTTGTACACTTTCTCGAGCATCAAATGATACACATTTATTAACCTATTTCATACATGAGAAGAAAAAAACCATGATTTTTGCTTTTTTCAAAACAAAATTGTCCCTAAAAATGTTGGAAAATGGAACCAAATATATTTTCATTTCATTTCAGTAGATACCAGTATTATACAAGCTGATGTGAGCCATATTCAGTAGATAGCCGCATTAAACAATCTGATATGAGCCATCTTCAGTAGATAGCCGCATTAAACAATCTGATATGAGCCATCTTCAATAGATAGCAACATTAAACAATCTGATATGAGCCATCTTCAGTAGATAGCAACATTAAACAATCTGATATGAGCCATCTTCAGTAGATAGCAGCATTATACAATCTGATATGAGCCATCTTCAGTAGATAGCAGCTTTAAACAATCTGATATGAGCCATCTTCAGTAGATAACAGCATTAAACAAGCTGATATTATCCATATTCAGTAGATAACAACATTAAACAATCTGATATGAGCCATCTTCAGTAGATAGCAACATTTAAACAATCTGATATGAGCCATCTTCAGTAGATAGCAACATGTAAACAATCTGATATGAGCCATCTTCAGTAGATAGCAACATTAAACAATCTGATATTAGCCATATTCAGTAGATAACAACATTAAACAATCTGATATGAGCCATCTTCAGTAGATAGCAACATTAAACAATCTGATATGAGCCATCTTCAGTAGATAGCAACATGTAAACAAGCTGATATGAGCCATCTTCATTAGATAGCAGCATTAAACAATCTGATATGAGCCATCTTCAGTAGATAGCAGCATTAAACAATCTGATATGAGCCATCTTCATTAGATAGCAGCATTAAACAATCTGATATGAGCCATCTTCAGTAGATAGCAGCATTAAACAATCTGATATGAGCCATCTTCAGTAGATAGCAGCATTAAACAATCTGATATGAGCCATCTTCAGTAGATAGCAGCATTAAGCAATCTGATATCAGCCATCTTCAGTAGATAGCAACATTTAAACAATCTGATATGAGCCATCTTCAGTAGATAGCAACATTTAAACAATCTGATATAAGCCATCTTCAGTAGAAAGCAACATTTAAGCAATCTGATATGAGTCATCAACCCGCTCGCAAAATGAATCAATCCTACGCGACGCAAACGGAGTGCACATTATACACAATCAATGCACTCCACATACTTTTCTAACTGCTTTATTGATTGGCTGCTTTGATATAGGAGTGTATGAAGTAACCAATAACAAGTAAGGCCTAAAAAAATTGTTTGATTGGCGTAACATAAAAAAAAAATTAGGGTAGGTCGGTCGGCAATTTTTTTTATACATTTTTTTTACACACATTTTAAGCTGTAAATTGGAACTTTTTAACATTTTTTACATTTTTTTGGCAAAAATATAAGAAAAAAAGTCGAGGGTCGTGCCTATTTTTAGGGTCGGTCGGGTTACGCCAATCAAACTATATTTTTAGGCCTAAGGGAAAGTAACAGTTACTTACAATCTTGCCGTTGTTTTTTTTCTTCCTATTAGATGAACACATCTTTCAATCGTGATACCGTGAAAGCTGGCACAGGGAGACGGTTTCTTGGTGGATTACTTGATGAGAATTCCATGTGCTACACATTGGAGGCATCATTCTATTGCTACAACTCTAGCTCCTCTAACACACAGATTCCATATGATGAAGAGGGATGTATCCTTTGTATTATGTTATGTTACTTCATATGATGGGGGGAGAGGGAGAGATGATAAGACTGGCTGACAGGTGGATGGGGAGGGGGATCGAAAGAAAAATTGGGGATGGGGAGGGGAGGGGAGCAATAATGGAAGGAAGCAAAAGGAATAATTTGAGCTATTTTTAACATCTTTCTGCTGTTGCAACTGAAATAGCACTTAACAGAGATTCCATGTGATAAAAAAAGATGTGTACTCTTTGCATAATGCATTGTTTTAGATAATTAAAAGAAATAAGGGATGAAAAAAGAGATAGGAGGAAGAATTCAATAGTTATGTTGTATTTCATATGTTATATGTCGCTGTCAGAAAGAAACTTGGAATGTTGCGTCTGATGTCACATGTAGATACAAGTAGATACATGCTATGATTGGCTGGCTGTCTTACAAATTGACCTCATACATGACTGAATCTGGGTCACCATATATATATGGCATCCTTTGAAAGGAGAAACTTGCCACACCCATCAGATGCAACATTCCAAGTTTATCTTTCCCGCTGACTATAGAGGGATATTCCCTTACATAGCTCTAGCTCAAGGAAAAAAGTGAAATAAATGAATAAAGGCATACAAGAAAGAAAGTGAGATCAGATAAAAGAGTGAAGAAAGAAAAATAGCAAAGAACAAAATGAAATTAGAATGAATGAAAGTAAGATTAAAACTATCCAAAATATGAGATGACTATAGAGGGATATTCCCTTCATAGCTCTAGCTCAAGGAAAAAGAAAAAAAGGCATTCAAGAAAGAAAGTAGGATCAGAAAAAAGAAGAGAGTGAAGAAAGAAAAATGGAATGAAGAAAGAAAAATAACAAAGAACAAAATGAAATTAGAATTAAGATTATACAAAATATGAGATTTTTTTTCAATATTCAATATGTTGCTCTTTTATATATTGATTCACAACACCACGGCTAGACCCTCAAGGCTAGCATCCTGTATGCCCAGTAGTGACATTTTCTCACCAGACAACAAAACATGTTTACTACATATAACATTCCCCACAAAGACCTATTTCTAGTCACTTTTTTCTCTTCTTCTATTGCCTCAACACTAGAACACAGCAAATAATTGAAAACAAAGTAGTAGTATCTTTAGATTAAATTTCTGTAAGGCGATATGTTTTTCCTTGACATGACTGTAACCCGTAGACATGAAACTAGGCCGTAATCTTGCCAAAACCTTCCTGGACTATTATAAGTTGACGTCTTTGATTGCCCCGAAGCCAACGGCATCGCCAAGTTTACAGGTGGGTGAAAGATTGGTGATTTGGGGCTATTCCAGTTGAAATCCATACACCCTGTAAGGAAGACATAATCTTAATATTCCACACAAGGAGTGTGAATTTCAAATAGGGTTATCTGAATGGGTGACTCCATTTGAAATCCACACTCCCTGTGTGGAAGATTAAGGTTAGTCTTCCATAGGGATGTAAGGATTTCAACTGGAATAGCACATTTCATGGCATGGGTTTTGGCTTATGAAGTCAGAGACACATCTGACGAAAGTTTGACCTCTAACACACCGGCTGCGCCGGTATTGTGACAACCGATGGCATACTCCTAATAAATTCCCATCAAAAAAACTTGCTTATTTGTAAGTGACCTTCCTGATATCATAAACTGATGTAAACTGAACTGAATTGATGACATTGATTTAACCAATGTCAAGTGTATCTAAGTTGACAGGTAAGTGAAGGATGATGCTATTTTCATGGAAAGGCTGGGTGGGATAATGATGGGATATGATTTAGTAAGAAACTTTACAGCTTATCAAACAAATTCTTTACAAACTTGCAGTTTTATTTGGTTTTGTACCCAACACATACTAATATGAGGCCATAAGACCACACAACGTTGGTAGCCAGTACATTGTACATGTATGGGCAAAATATATCTTTGTCGTCTTCAACAAGTGGGCTTTGATCATGTTAATGTGTGCACGCTCCTGTCTCTCTGAGTGTTTGATCAACATGTTTTAAATTACTGTTTAAGCCATTTGATGTTGTTGTAACTTACCTCTGATAATACCTTCCCTAAGCTGTATTTCTTTTCTCTGTACTGGGAGAAAAAGTGTCTTGAACAAAATTTAATCTTTCCCCAGAAAGTTCATCTGAATTTGTTCATCCTAT
The DNA here is from genome assembly GCF_039555335.1 of Amphiura filiformis. Lineage (NCBI taxonomy): Eukaryota > Metazoa > Echinodermata > Ophiuroidea > Amphilepidida > Amphiuridae > Amphiura > Amphiura filiformis. Next base: position 44,787,943 of record NC_092628.1, read on the forward strand.
CGGAGAGAACTAAGTATTATTTACTTTCAGAAAAGTGTCTTGTTGAGTGATTATAATGGTAAAACACCGGTGGTCTATGTCTTTATATGCCATGTTAAAGAGAAGGGGTTCTACATTTTAGAAAGCAAAGATATTCATGAGCTCATGTGATGGTTTTGAACCTGAACAGTTTCAGTCTTTCAGCAGACAATTTTTAATTAATAGTGAAATGATCTGCAAGCAAATTGGTCATCTAATATACTTTATATCCCATTGGAAACTCAATCCTATTGACAAATCCTTTGCGACAGGTAAAAAATTGAAAACATTTTGGCAATCTCCTTGTAGAGGTTGGAAAACAAGATGGCAATGGATGGGCCATTCCAGTTGAAATCTATTATACACCCCCTATGGAAAACATGGCTTGAATCTTCTGCACAGGGAGTGTGGGGTGATCTGAATGGGTGACTCCATTTGAAATCTACACCCCCTGTGTGGGAGATTAAGGTCATGTCTTCCATAGGGGGTGTATGGATTTCAACTGGAATAGCCCAATAAAGTATCTTTATTCTGAATAGGCAGCCATTTTTCAGATCTATATGAGGATATTGCCCAAATTTCTTCACATTTTTGAAATAAATAATATAAGCATAAAATTTAATGTGGTGTGCCATTATGTTCTCAGTAATGGTGTCACTAAAGCTGTATCGGATAATAAATTAATGCATAAATTCAAGTCCCTACATCTTCCAGAAATCTTTGTGGTTTTACATAATTTTTGGAACGTTTTTAGCCACAGTAATCGGACTAACCATGGCATGTTTCCATGTCATTGCCATTAAAAGTTAGCAAATTAATCAAAGTCGAGCATGGAACATTCAAAACATTCTTTATAAAGGAGGTGGATGTTGACCAAAGAGACCACAGAGCTTACAGAAATTACATCCCTCGCCTCTCTCTGCGGTTTAAAATAATGTCTTTACATTTGTGCCAATTATTGAGGTAAATGGTGTGCATGTCCTGGTGGTAATGTTACTAATGTATAGTTGTTAAGCCCATTGGCTAATTCAGGAGGAATCTCTTCAATCATTTGTTGATGGCAGTAAATGGCTAGTTCAGTATAAAGTAATAGGATAATAGGATAAAGTCAGTGCAGGCACAATTCCATTTAGAAAGTATGTTTTCTGTAATACTGCATTATGTGTACCAAATACGAAGAATTACATACCCTCCACCCACAATGCAATAAATAGTTTGTAGGGTTATTTGAGAGACTTGGTCTAATTCCTACTTAAAAGGATGTACAATCATTTAATTTTGACACCCAAAATTTAAGACCAACTTCTGATAGAATATGTATGTTGTGTTTAAAAAACCAGACCTTGCTACTGAATATGACTCAAAACTGTTTTAAAATTAAAATTAGTTTAAGTAAAATAGAGTATCAAATAAAAAGCACATGTGTTGTGCCATGCATGGAGGATAGGGCTGCCATCATGAACAGGTAATTCTTTTTAGGACCTCTGAAGGAGAGACCTGTATCTGTGTGTTAACAATATGTAAGATGTTTGGCTAAAATGTGGTCTCATATGAATAGTTTGATTCCTATTGCAACCATTATTATGTTTTGATGTATCCAAGTGTGTGAAAATATTGGATCCAAAACATGATAATGATAATATGGAGTTTTAAAAAATTGGACTCAACTCTGTCTCGTCCAATATTTCAAAACTCATAGTTCGACCAATAAATATGGGCTCAATTATCCGATTTTATATCAAAGTTGGTCCAGTATGTCTGATTTTCACTACTAATATATCTTCAGATGACCTATTGGGACCATAATCCCTATTTCATTATACTCTTCACCATTCCCCTTTAAGTAAACTTGTGAAATTTTTAGTGTAAATAGAGGTTTCATTTAAGGATGTCAAAATTAAAATATATTTTGCTGGAAAATTACTGTATATCCCTTTCAGCAGAAAAGATTAAATATCATGAACCCTAGTCCGCCATGTTTTTGAAAATGAACAATTATTGCAAAACAAATGTTTCTGTAGGTGACATAGTGGCCAGTAAGAAGACACCAGGTTTAATGTGTGATTGTGCTATCTTATGCCAGAAAAGTTTGTCTCTGAAGAAAATGATTTAAAAAAACCAAGCTGTATGCATTTTCATTTTGAGTTGAAAAAAAAGCTCAACACTATGTGGAATTCTTTTTTTAATTGCTAAAAGGTAAATTTTTAGGAAAAAAGTCAATGCACTGATTCATGATTTTTAAAAGCAGTCTGCTGAGACAAATTCTTTTTATAATCTTGCTCATGGGCTCATCCTTGATGCACATAACTATCCGTCAATCAATCAATTAATAAGTAAATAAATGAATTCAAGTACAATTTTGTGTTTCTTAGGGGGTTTCCTACAAGCTTTTTTTCAATCTAAATCTATTCAAAATCTACTTAAAAGGACCAAAAAACCTTACACAAGCATGAATGAAAGGATGGCTCATAACCTTCAACTTATGATATGACGATGATAGCGAACTTGAAAGAATTATGGGCAAATATCCTTTATAAAAACATGAAGTGGTCAATGTCACTTGAAGCACATGTCATGGATGAATTTCTCTAGAAAGATTTCTAAACTTTCAACATGGAACATTATATGGAAGCATTGATTTATGGTTCAAATATGTAATAAATATGGCAGGCTGATTGATCTCTTCCCATAATCCATTGCTCAGGGGCTAGCCAGATTTTTTAGTCAGAGGCAAAATAAAAATTTTAGGGGAAAAGACAAAAATAATTTATCAGTTGCATCATATACCTTTTTTTTAAGAGAGACCGTACATGTTAAGTCTTTGAGGTTCTACAAAAGACTATATTGTGAGAATGTGAGTGCGTATCGCGCCAAAATATTTGTATTTTACGCTATTTTGGCACATGATCGGTCTGAATTTTGGGCTCCTTGCCTCTTTTCCTTTGCCTTACCAATCGATTTTCTCTTTCATTTTTTTTTTGTCAGAGGGGCACTTTTCTCTTTTATTTTGGCCCTCCACTGGTCACGCTTCTGCCATTGCTGTTATTGTAGGATGCATGGCAAACTTTGATTTGATATGAATAGGTATATGGGAGAAAACATGCATTAAATAAGCCTTGTGCTCATAACACACACTAAATGCTACTCACATAAATCTCAGTGATGCTCATGCTAAAAGAAGCAATAGTTGTTGGATTTTGGGTCTTTACTTGGAGGTACGCTATTTTGACCCCCATGAGGACAAATCCAATATGGCACATATCCCAAGGTATTATGGTATAGAATTGGGCTAATTTTGTTGGGATTACTAAATTTCTAGTAGAAAACAGCAATGCATTATGGGAAAGCATACATCAGTTGAAAGATGGTCATTTCCTTGCACTTAGCTGATGTTACATAAACGATAAAAACAGGAAAATAGGAATATAGATGTAGCAATCTCGACAAGGAAATGACAGAAATTTAGAAATGTCTTTGAAGAGGTTGATGACTGAATTTGATGGAGGGAGAGGAGGAGAAGGAGACGCTCTAAATGGGGTTCAAGAAGTTCATTTGTGGTGTCTGGCAAAGTTTACATTATACTCGATTCTGCCTGTAGTATCATGAAACATTGTATGTAAAGTGCATTACTGTATTCAACATAAGGTACTATTATGCATTAATCCGACAAGCCAAATGTTGGTCAGAATTCATTTCGCCATTACTGGGGTCCATCCGCAGTTCCGCACCAAACTGGTGTTGCAACTGCCTATTGGGTGGAGACAGCGATGCTCCAAAATCATCTTATATTGTATTGCATTGTAAAGTTTCAGCATCCTTTTGTCACACTGGTGATAGAAGAACACGGTTTAAAATTCCTGCAAAGCCTGCATCATTTCACATTTCAGGTGGGATGGCCCACTTCAATGGCTGCCATTGAGGTGTAGGAATTTATTTTATTTATTTATTTATTTATTTATTAGACTCTATACACTGGAGATTGCACAATATCGTAATAACAGTTAAATATAAAATAGCAAAATACATTCTGAAAAGATTACAATAATATACATGTTTAAAATACGAATTAATACCAGTGCAGAGAATGGGACGAACAGGTGCGTATCACCTCTAAGACCATCCCACCTCAAGACCAAAAATAAGCTGCCCTTGCCCAGTCCCCTCCCCCCTTTAAGTAGACCTGCACATATTGCAGCTACATGAAGAAAACCATGTGCACGTACTGTTGGCTTCGAAATTTGAATCAAATTTTGAGTTTAAAAAAAGAACCGCATTAGTTTTAAAAATAGAAAAAGATAAAGAAGACCTAGTACTAGGAGGAAGCTGATTCCACAAAGAAACAATGCGGTTGAAAAAAGATGACTTGAATGCCTCAGTCCTACAAAAAGGAACCTTAAGAAGAAGAGGAGCAGTAGATGATCTAGTGGTGGAATGAGTGGAATTGGATTTGTCTATACCTAATAATCCCCCTCTCAATGATGGACTCATTGGAATGCCCGTTTAACACAAAATTTGGTCTATTTTTTATATTCTTCTCAAGTTATTTTTTCTTTTTTTCTTCTTCTTAACCATCTCATCTTCTTGCTCTTAATCTTCAAATTTGCCTCCTCTTTTCAAGGTGTGGCCTATTTGATCAAAATTTTAGCCATTTCAATATTTCTCATTCTTATTTCTAGAAATACAGCAAAATAAAGTAACCAAAGAGTAAATATATATGTGACCAGCTCCAACAAAACCCGGAACAAGTTGCCAGACATTGAATTATAGGCCTTTAAATATGACATTCCCATAAAAAGAAATTAAATTTTTGAATTCTTAATTTCATAGTTTTGACTGTGGGACAAAGTGGACTTTCAAATCCTTGAAAGTACTTAGTAAAAAGAGGTTTATTTAATCAATAACTAACAGTTGAATTATGATAATCCCTATTCAATCCTGTGTAAGGCAGGAAACTAATTGGCCCATTACTCAGAATAGCAATATCAAGGTATCATTTACAAAGTTATCGATATCTTGAAAAGTATCGATGCTATTTATACAATTTTGGAAACATTTTAAAGCTTATTGTCTAGTGCTTACATTTTTATTCAAATCAAGAAATGTCAAAAATATGACTTGTTCCTGGTTTTGTCAGAGCTGGTCACATATGCTCATATTTTTGTTCAAAAGTTCAATTCAAAAATGACCAAGAACAAAATTCCTCAATTCCAATGTAGTTGTCTAACATTGTATGTCCACTAAAGTCTATTTTGTAATTAGCATCAAATAGTCACCCTACTGTTCAATTCAAAAATGACCAAGAATATAATTCCTCAATTCCAATGTAGTTGTCTAACATTGTATGTCCAGTAAAGTCTATTTTGTAATTAGCATCAAATAGTCAGCCTACTGTTCAATTCAAAAATGACCAAGTACATAATTCCTCAATTCCAATGTAGTTGTCTAACATTGTATGTCCACTAAAGTCTATTTTGTAATTAGCATCAAATAGTCAGCCTACTGTTTCTTCATCTTGTGAAACCCCTGAAGGCTTGTATGTCTGGGTGGTGTTGTTTTGTAGTTTTGTACTTTCATCTGAAAAACATGTTCAAGTGCGTATCAAGAGAAAGTTGATCAGTTCCCGTCTTAACCCCATCTCTACTGTAATGGCGACTTTGCTCCATGGATACATTTTCCCGTTTTTTTCCAATAATTTTTCTGAATGTTAGCATTTCATAACCAAATTTGGAATTTACATATATATTAACATGAGTATTCAAACATATCTAATATTGGTCCAGTGGTTCTTGAAATTGGATTTTGGCTTTAAAAAAATAAAATTATTCTGCATTTGGAAGTTTTGTGTTGGGAAGCATACTCCTGTACATAAAGTATTATATGCCCAGGGGTATTTTGTCTACACACTTTTTTCCCCATTCCTGTCATGGTGTATGTACCACTAAACTACAACACTTGCTTGTATCTTGTCGTGAATGAGGATTGAAATGGTTGCAGTGAATAGTAGCTCCCATGTAAAGAAATGGAAATTCTAGTAACTGCGAAAGGTATGGGCATTTCTGCGTGGAGTTGGGTCACTCTCTCACAAAAGTGCTACCCGCCTGCGTCTGACAACCTTGGAAATGCACCCTAAATGACGTATCGCAGACAAAAAATTTTGTACCTCTGAATGGCATAATACTGCAAAAGCTACCCTAAATGACATACAGTAACATGTTATTATTCTATCATTTTCAGTATCACCTGCAGAAGATAAAATGAAGCCATGGGTATACAAATATTTTTTTTTCTTACAAAAACATTAAATGAAGCTGATTTCACCATTCATTTTATACTTTCAAGTCAACCAGCAACCCTGAAAATGACACCATTTTGACACTTTTTTTGGACGCGGGTGCGTAGCAGATCACATATTTAGTGACCACCCCGGAGGGGCATTTATCTGAGGCAATTTTGCAGGTTCATAGTCAGCCTAGTTCTGACAAGTATTATAAATGTAATAGAAGTAAGTGTTAGTAACATAAAAAACAAATAAACAGGTATTCAGCACAAGATACAAATATTGCATGAGATTGATTCAATGTGTCCAGCTGTGTCCAAGTAACCCACCTGTTGGTGCAGGGGGTGCCTTTCCTGCCCTCTTAGCTCTTTCACCCCTTAGTTCAGTCTTTGAAGCTGTTGTCATGATGTCATGATGATTTATATCTTTCCACATTGGACTCTTAAGGCAGCCAAGTATTTGCAGAGAGATATGTTGTAGAAACCACTGCTTCCAACTTTGAAAGTAGCAAGTACATCATCCTGGATGTATTGTTCACACTTAGCTTTGAGATCTTGATACTTGCATTTCTTTCTAGCATAGGCATTTATCTCTTTCCACATTGGACTCCTAGGGCAGCCAAGTATTTGCAGAGAGATATGCTGTAGAAACCTCTACTTCCAACTTTGAAAGTAGCAAGTACACCATCCAGGATGTATTGTTCACACTTTACTTGAGATCTTGATACTTGCATTTCTTTTTAGCATAGGCATTTATCTCTTTCCACATTGGACTCCTAGGGCAGCCAAGTATTTGCAGAGAGATATGTTGTAGAAACCTCTGCTTCCAACTTTGAAAGTAGCAAGTACATCATCCTGAATGTATTGTTCACACTTAGCTTTGAGATCTTGATACTTGCATTTCTTTCTAGCATAGGCATTTATCTCTTTCCACATTGGACTCCTAGGGCAGCCAAGTATTTGCAGTGAGATATGTTGTAGAAACCTCTGCTTCCAACTTTGAAAGTAGCAAGTACACCATCCAGGATGTATTGTTCACACTTAGCTTTGAGAACTTGATACTTGCATTTCTTTCTAGCATAGGCATTTATCTCTTTCCACATTGGACTCCTAGGGCAGCCAAGTATTTGCAGAGAGATATGTTGTAGAAACCTCTGCTTCCAACTTTGAAAGTAGCAAGTACACCATCCTGGATGTATTGTTCACACTTAGCTTTGAGATCTTGATACTTGCATTTCTTTCTAGCGTAGGCATTTATCTCTTTCCACATTGGACTCCTAGGGCAGCCAAGTATTTGCAGAGAGATATGTTGTAGAAACCTCTGCTTCCAACTTTGAAAGTAGCAAGTACACCATCCTGGATGTATTGTTCACACTTAGCTTTGAGATCTTGATACTTGCATTTCTTTCTAGCGTAGGCATTTATCTCTTTCCACATTGGACTCCTAGGGCAGCCAAGTATTTGCAGAGATATGTTGTAGAATCTCTGCTTCTAACTTTGAAAGTAGCAAGTACACAATCCTGGATGTATTGTTCACACTTAGCTTTGAGATCTTGATACTTGCATTTCTTTCTAGCGTAGGCATTTATCTCTTTCCACATTGGACTCCTAGGGCAGCCAAGTATTTGCAGAGATATGTTGTAGAATCTCTGCTTCTAACTTTGAAAGTAGCAAGTACACCATCCTGGATGTATTGTTCACACTTAGCTTTGAGATCTTGATACTTGCATTTCTTTCTAGCGTAGGCATTTATCTCTTTCCACATTGGACTCCTAGGGCAGCCAAGTATTTGCAGAGCGATATGTTGTAGAAACCTTTGCTTCCAACTTTGAAAGTAGCAAGTACACCATCCTGGATGTATTGTTCTCACTTTACTTGAGATCTTGATACTTGCATTTCTTTCTAGCATAGGCATTTATCTCTTTCCACATTGGACTCCTAGGGCAGCCAAGTATTTGCAGAGAGATATGTTGTAGAAACCTCTGCTTCCAACTTTGAAAGTAGCAAGTACACCATCCTGGATGTATTGTTCACACTTAGCTTTGAGATCTTGATACTTGCATTTCTTTCTAGCGTAGGCATTTATCTCTTTCCACATTGGACTCCTAGGGCAGCCAAGTATTTGCAGAGCGATATGTTGTAGAAACCTTTGCTTCCAACTTTGAAAGTAGCAAGTACACCATCCTGGATGTATTGTTCTCACTTTACTTGAGATCTTGATACTTGCATTTCTTTCTAGCGTAGGCATTTATCTCTTTCCACATTGGACTCCTAGGGCAGCCAAGTATTTGCAGAGATATGTTGTAGAATCTCTGCTTCTAACTTTGAAAGTAGCAAGTACACCATCCTGGATGTATTGTTCACACTTAGCTTTGAGATCTTGATACTTGCATTTCTTTCTAGCGTAGGCATTTATCTCTTTCCACATTGGACTCCTAGGGCAGCCAAGTATTTGCAGAGATATGTTGTAGAATCTCTGCTTCTAACTTTGAAAGTAGCAAGTACACCATCCTGGATGTATTGTTCACACTTAGCTTTGAGATCTTGATACTTGCATTTCTTTCTAGCGTAGGCATTTATCTCTTTCCACATTGGACTCCTAGGGCAGCCAAGTATTTGCAGAGAGATATGTTGTAGAAACCTCTGCTTCCAACTTTGAAAGTAGCAAGTACACCATCCTGGATGTATTGTTCACACTTAGCTTTGAGATCTTGATACTTGCATTTCTTTCTAGCATAGGCATTTATCATTTCCACATTGGACTCCTAGGGCAGCCAAGTATTTGCAGAGAGATATGTTGTAGAAACCTCTGCTTCCAACTTTGAAAGTAGCAAGTACACAATCCTGGATGTATTGTTCACACTTAGCTTTGAGATCTTGATACTTGCATTTCTTTCTAGCATAGGCATTTATCTCTTTCCACATTTGGACTCCTAGGGCATCCAAGTATTGCAGAGAGATATGTTGTAGAAACCTCTGCTTCCAACTTTGAAAGTAGCAAGTACACCATCCTGGATGTATTGTTCACACTTAGCTTTGAGATCAGCTCAACATGTTATATGTTTTTTGGAAGTTTCTAATTTCAACAAATGGGGCCAGAACATGTGTATGCTTCATGCATGTAGTATTTTTAAGAACCACTGGATTTTATTTATGTTTACATAAACCAGGATTGGAAATAAGTATGCAGTGTTGATGTGATGGTTCCTTTCGTAAAATAAAATTGTAATGCTTAGCCTTTAATTAGAACTGGGTTGGTGGATTGATTTTTGTGTCTCATCTGGAAAAGGCAGGGCAGCCAGATTGTTGGCTACACTTGCCTGTCCTGTAAAAATGACCTGATCAGCTATCTATGGTGACCACCTTCACCACCTTTGTCTGGCCAAACTTTTGTCAGTATTAACTTCCAGATTTCAGCTGTTAATGCCTAGATATGCTCGACATAAAAATATGAAAAAAATCCTCTATCTGAAGAATCATAAGGCTTTCATGGCAATATTTGAATTACTTGAAATGTCTACTAAATCATAAGCTTGTTTTTTAAGTCGTAAAAATGTGATTTATGCACCACACAAAGATGAAATGTCATGATAGTTTATTTCAACAGTTTTTATCATGTTTATATAAAACATTTTCATGAAATAGTAACATTTGTCATCATTAGTGGTGAAGTGTCCATAAAGGCACTGTGTGCCACACAGTGTCTGAATCTGATACACTGTCCAGGCTTTGTGTGAAGTAAAATTTAAATTTGTCAAATATTTCATTATTTTCACACAAAATATTAAGATACTATTTTCATGTTTAATTGGTGTTTTGTTAGGTTTTTTTTTCTAAAAAAAATCTTAATAGAAAAATGTAGCAGTCCACAATCATATCTTTTATATTAAGAATATAAATAGGAGAAAAAGTCATGGAGCTTTACTATCCTGGCCAATCAAGATTTTATGGTCATCTTAACCTTGGGTAAACATGTAGAAGGGGGACAATTTGAAATTACTTGGTACTCTAGGTCGGTAAACATGAGTAAGATTTAATCTTTCCCGAGAAAAATCCTTTTCAGAGGGCTGAGCTTTCGGAGCTAAATAAAGAAGATGGCATTCGCTAGAGTTTCGCAAGCTCAGCCCTCTGAAAAGGACTTCTCTATGAAAAGATTAAATCTTACTCAAATATGTAAAGTGTTCAAATTTTTAGCTGGCCTATGGGTCAGCTCTTATTCTACAACACTGTATGTTCCTTACTGGCCTGCTCTATAATAATATCCCAGCATGCATTGCTGAATAAATGTATACCACAATAATGCCAAAGCTCCATAGTACAGCTATAGACCTTTTCATAATTATTGTAGTTTTCCGAAGTGATGACCCAGTTTTAAAAAATGGGTCAATATACGCAGTTCTTGGGCGCGCACTTACGCCAGTTGTATGTTGCATCAATGCACGCAGCGGTTATGTGTATTTACGCGGGCGTGTAAAGATGCTCGTGTCCATGTGATTATTTTGCGAACATTTCTGATGGCTCTTGAAAAGGTCTATAGTGTGAGAACCGCTCTAGTTTTGAGTGAGTCCAAGTATGGCCCCACAATTTGGTGGTATACATTTTAGCATATCAGTTTGTGAAAATGAGAAAATTCCAGTTACTTGGTTCAAATGGCAATCTTCATGACTAGTGGTAACTCATTCTGGTCCTTATGCTAATACACTATAACAGTCATCTAGAGCTAAAGTGAGTCCTCTTTTCAGTGAATATCTTAGAAGTCTTAATTCTTTTAACCACCAGTAGCATGTACAGGTCACTAACATGCTTTTATGTACAAGTCATGTTGTATTTGGGTGCACATACAAGATGGGTGCTATATAAGTGATCATTTTAACATACATATTATTTTCATGCTTCAATTATTTCATATTCCAATCATTTTAAATTCACAAATGTTTATTTTTCCTCTTAGACCTAACAATACTTATCGTTGAAAATATATTTAGCACATATTTATTCTTAATTGAACTTTAGAAGATGAAAAAATGCATCACACAAATTTATCCAGTGCAAAAAACTTCCCATTTTACAGCTCTTGATTGTGGGTATGGAGTAGAAGTGTGGCTTTAGGCAGGGGTAAATGTTACCATTCAAAAGGTATCATGTTCTGAGATCCAATTTGTAACAGTTTCTTTTATGACATGGCTTGGAAGAGTGCAAAATTATACATAAGACTAAGAGTACAAATAATGTCACTTGTAACTGGACATGACCATGACAATGGAATGGAGTGTTGGCTGGGTAAATGTAAAACCACACTCCCCCTGTGGGAGATTTGGAAATATCTTCCACAGGGGGAGTATGAATGTCAAATGGAATTAACACATTAGCCAACTCTATTTGAAACCCACCCTCCCTCTGTGGAAGATTCAAATTGAATCTCTCAGAGGGTGTATGGAATTCAAATTTAAGTGCCTTAATGTGTTCATTCCATTTGAAATTCATACTGCCCCTGTGGAAGATATTTCCAAAATCTTCCAAAAGGGGAGTGTGGATTTTAAATGGAATAGCCCAAATGTAGCTATTTTATTCATTAAACAAAAGTGATTCAACTTGTCAGATTCTTTGTGAACTTTCAGGAGACTTATTTTGGGGGCACTGTTAGGTACCTAACGGGGCCTTGTTAGGTACCTAACAGGGCCTCGTTAGGTACCTAACAGGGCCTCGTTAGGTACCTAACAGGGCCTCATGGAAGAACAGAGGATTATGTGAATTATCCACTGAACAAGTAACCCAAGTGAAAGAAGAAATAAAACAAGTAAATTATAAACGAACTCATGGTCTGACCTAGAACTAATGCTGGTCCAATCAAGAACTATTAATGATAAAGACTGATTTTTGTGTACAACAACATCATGTGTGATTTTAAAAGAAAACAAGACAAAATTACCGTACGTTTCAGGAGCTTAAAACATCCCTTTTACAAGGTAAAAAGCAAGTGTAACTAAATACAACTTATCACTAGCAACTCATTTAAGTTTTTATATCCACCCAAATTGTCCCTGCTTGTCAGTTGGTACTGTTTTAGGTTGCCTTTTTACAACAATTATGCATATAAATACAAATAACTGAGATAAAGAAAGTTCAGTACTTCTGCACAAGTTAATCATCATAATCATGGTTTAGCATTTGTGGAGTAAAATCTGATACCTGATTACTTCCAGTCAAACTAAACTTTCTGTTTATTCTTTTTTTCTTTCCACTCTAGTCACGGCAGAGACGTGAGCGGTCCAGCAAGGGTCGACGTAGTGGTGGTGGTGGTGGCGCTACAGCCGACAGCGAGGTACGTTCCCAATCAGAGATGCGACACTACTCCCGGAACGATGTAGTATATGAGAGCGGCCAAAGCCTGAGTGCTCAGAGCATGAATAACATGGTGCAGTTTCGCCTGCAGCATAGAGATTCGCAGAGACGCTGAATTGGGAGACTAAAGATAATTGGTGATTGCCAATGTGAATTGGTCGTGCTGTATTTGATGCAATTCCTCCGTCCTGAAATGCAAAGTCAACTTGTAGATTGACTATTTACCCACAAGGTAACTGGTCTGTGAAAAGTTCAATCACCACTGTGACACCGCGGTGATGGTTTATGTACAGTGCATGTATCCTTTTATGGGTGATAGAGAAAGATGTATCTGCTGTGAGAGTAATAGCTGCCTGGAGTAAAATGGACTATTCCAGTTGAAATCCATACACCCCTATGTAAGACATCTTCCACACAGGGCATGTACAATTCAAATGGCATCGTTCATTCAGGTAATTCCATTTGAAATTCACACACCCTGTGTGGAAGACTCGGGAGATGTATAGATTTCAACTGGAATGCGTACAGCATAAAGATATATCAAAAGGCCCGACTCTCAGCATGGTTTTTTTAAATATATGACATATTATAGGCAAAATATCTAATTCTCGATTATGACAGGATGTACCTGCTGCATCACCGTACTTTTCATAGAATATAATGATGGCGTGACATACATGACCGAACCTTGACCTTGCCTAGCATCGACCGTGTGATTGGTCAATTCTCAAAAGCTGTGTTTGCGTCGTAAGCGCCGGTCTTTGCGTAGTACGCAAGTTGGCTCTCATGATCGAGAATTAGATATTTTGCCTATATAAGGCATTACTGGAGTTTTTTAGGAAAAGTCACTGCTGTGGTTTTTGACCCCTGGACTGTCACTTCTTAGGGTCCTGAGCATGTATGTAATGTATGAAATAAGATTGGTCTAACCACCAATTAAAACTCAAAATTGAATTTTGTATAAATATATCTTGGGTTAAAGTCAATGGTGCTTTATGGCCACCACCAACTTGCTCATGCTTGATGAGACCTACTTCTTTGTAAGTTTGGCTTAAACAAGTCCCAAGAATACATACCAAAATGTGTGGGCCTATTTTTGTATGCTGACTCTGTCATGCGTATAGAAGGAAATATATACGAGAGGGTTGTAGGGTAAACCAGTGTAGCTCTGAAATATTTTCATTTTGATTATAAGTTGGCACTTGTTTGTGTAATAACAAGCCTTGAGTGCTAGATATGGAAAATATTGTAATGCTCTTGCTTTAAAAACTCCAGTTAATATGCAATTTCAGGCCTTTTACTGCAAATGCCAGAAGTACACTATTTGGTCCCCATAATGACAATCCAATATGGCAGACATCCCATAGCAGTTTGCACATTGAGCTATTATATGAAGTCCAAGGTTCCTTTTGTGTAATTTCTTTGGGGGCTTCACATCCAAGGTCAGTATTTCCAGTTAATTTTGCACATGCTACAAGAAATCCTGGTTATTACAGGCCGGGACACATGGATACACTTATGTAAAATGTATTAGATATAAACAATTACAGACAGCTAACAGAATCAATGAATATTGAAATAGCTCATTTACTAAATGCAGCGAGTGAGTAAAGCAAGCCCCTATACACTCATTGGGCTGTTCCAGTTAAAATCCTTACACCCTCTGGAAGACATGACTTTAATCTTCCACACAGCCTCACAGGGAGTGTGAATTTCAAATTGGGTTACCTGAATGGGGGGATTCCATTTGAAATTTATACTCCCTGTGTAGAAGATGGAGGACATGGCTTCCACAGGGGGTGTATGAATTTCAACTGGAATAGCCCAATTTCATTTCACATATGATTGAATCACCATTAATGTACAATTGTAAAATGGGGTTACCTGAATGGGGGACTCCATTTGAAATCTACACCCCCTGTGTGGAAGATGGATGACATACCTTCCAAAGGGGGTGTATGGATTTCAACTGGAATAGCCCCATTTCACATATGATTGAATCACTATTAATGTACAATTGTAAAAGCTTTCCAATATAAATCTCACTGGGTAGTGTAACAAGTTTTTAAGCTTCAGGGTTTGGAAACATGTTTACATTAAGTAGCGAGCTATTCATTTAGCCCCAAGTTGAATGGAATTAGCTCGGCCACTACCGTTATAAATCAAAGGCTGCGCTGCTGATATCATGGATTTCTTAACTCTATCATGGCCGTTTGGTTGTTCTGTACTGCCCGCACCATATTGTAAAAACAAGAAAAGGGCGGGGTTTTTTTGTGTCTTTACTGTGCAAAAAATGTAATGGCTATGAGTATGACCTGTAATGGCTATGTTACAGAGTCTGTGGCTTTGTTGTCAAGCCCATTATTTTCCTTAACATTTAACATTTTGGTATCAAAATTTTAATTTTTACCAAAAATTGAGATGAGTCATTGTTGCACTCATGCACTGAGCCCTCAATCTATGGTGAGAAAGTAAGGTGTATGACTTTCCTACCTGGACCAAAATCCGTCCATTCCAGTGTGTAATAAGTTATTAGTAAAATAGATTTACAGTACTTTGTATTCATAATGAAATTACTATTTTATAAATTGTGTGTATTGTAAAATAGATAATATTTATATATATGTATGTACACATGTACAAGTGTTATTTAATGTTTTTTTCTCTTGGTAGACACTATATGTGATGCGATCAGGCAAAATCAGTCGGAACTCGGAAATATTGATTTTGAGATATAGCCAAACTAAGGAAATATTTCATTTTGTTTCCTGCTGTTTTGGAAACTCTTTCATTGCTCATATCTTAGAACTGGTTGTGGTTGAGGTTTTCTGCAAAATCCAGCTTTGTAAATGCTTTTTACTATCCAAAAAGAAATTAAAAATTTGATATTTCCAAGTTCCGATTGGTTTTGCTTGATCGCGTCACATATTATTATGATGAGTAAGTTTGATTTTTGAGTCGTCTTGGATCAACTATTCCGTCCATTCCAGTGTATCGCAAGTTCACAATTTGTTATATTTTTCAAACAATTGTAAATATTAAAAAACAAAGTGTTTTTTCCATAAATATCCATACTTAACTTTGTTTTTTATACACGAAGTGTTTCTATGGATTTCATGATTGCCCATAATGATTTAGAGTCCTATTCAGTATTTCCAGTGAAGGTTCAAACATTTTTAATTGTTTATAAATTGTCTAGAGTGAAGGATAAGTCATTAAAATTGTCATTAGATATTTTTGCTATGAAAAATTTGGCAAAAATTGATGAAAAACAGCAGTATTGGAAAAGTTGAAACCACATTCAAATACATGTAGTTAATTTCTCTACTTAAGTATAGAAATTACAGATTCATGTAAAATGTCTCATTTTGTCTTTAATTTGTGGCTTTCAGCTTAACAGGCTAAGTTAGCACATCTAAGATAATAATAAAGGTGCAAAACCCCTGAATTTTGATGATTTTCGTGATGAGCAAATCACTGAGTAGGCCTTTAAATCTAAGTTCAAGTGTCAGCAAAAATCTGCAGCAAATGACATTGGGCTATTCCAGTTAAAATCCATACACCCCCTACGGAAGACAACCGTAATCTTCCACACAGGGAGTGTGAATAACAAATGGGTTTCCTGAATGGGTGTACCCATTTGAAATCTGCAACCCCCTGTATGGATTTCAACTGGAATAGCCCATTTGTCCACTCTGCACAGGTGATGAGTTTTATAAAGTGTATGCAGGTAATATGGATATTTATGGATTCACTTTATTAAGGATTAAGTATTATGTGGCATGATCTGGGCCATGGAGGCCTAAGGTGGCAAATTTGAAATTGATCAAGGAAAAAATATGGAGCAAACAATAACATACATAGAAAATAGACATCGCAACACTTCATAACTTTAGAATCATGTATGCTAGACCTTAAGTTTTTTCAGTATATTATGGCCTTATGTTTGTATACATATGGTAATAATTGTAGTAACTCAATTTTCAAAAATGCTTCCCTTGGCCTACTTCGCCCAGATCAAGTCATGTATACAGTCATGTTCTTTATGTATAGCTGCCTTAATGTATGTACAAGTGACATTCAGTGGTCTCATTGAAAGTCATTTTCTTGAATATCTCTTGGAGAAATTTGTTTGATATCTTCTTTAACTTGTGTAATTTAGTCAGTGCGTAATACACATGTTCTCTTTTCTATCATAAGACCCAGATTCCAATTTAAAAGTAGAAAAGATATTTTTCTTGTAGCTGGTGATCAGCATGGATATATCAGCTACAATGTAAAAGTTGACTGTTGCATATAAAATGTTGAAAAAGCAAACATGCCCTCAGCCGGATTTGGACAGGTGACCTCCGGATCTCTAGACCAAAGCTTTGACCACAAAACCACAAAGCCATGAGTACTGAGTGAACATTGCAGCACTAAATTTATCTCTAAAGCTGAATTTATACTTGATCACTTTGTAGAAAAGCGATTCTCACGTATGCTTAGTTTTAAAAGCGTCAAGCCGATCAATCGATACAAATCGCCGAGGCAAAAGCAACATAGCTTTTGCAAGTTGAAGAAATCCCAACTCCCAAGTGATTTCGCTTGACACATATGAATGCATCAACCAATCATTTCCTATCAACTTGATCTATTATTTCGCTAATTAATTTTCCTTTCTTGATCATTAAATTTTGGAGATGAATTCAAATCAGTAATAACATTGACAACAATGGATCAGCGATCTAGTATAAATTCAGCTTAAGTCTTAGGTTCAATAATTGTTTTATCACATTCCATCTTAGTAGAATACCATTGGACAAAGCATCATCCTAGAGATACGAAGGTTGCTGATTTGAATCCGACCAAGTGTACAGGTGGTTTTTTTTCCAATGCATGCATGGAGCGCCCCCCCCCCAAAAAAAAGAGGAAAGGAAAGAAGAGTAAAGAAGAAAAAGAGAAGAGAAAGAAATGAAATTACATGTAATTAAGTAGGTCCATGCCTAGAAAAACTGCCCAGTCAGGTCGATTGTAACTATTATATATAAGCCTGTGATTATTTTGGGCATTGCTTGAAGGTGAGTACTCGCCCAAAAGCCTGTGAAAGTTACTGCATGCCCACCAATCACGAGGGGCTGTCTCATGTTGTCACCAAAGTCAGTGTTAAGATGAATGCTGAATTCAACATCAATCCATGTATGCTTTAGTAATTTCGAGTCTTATAAAGTGTCAGTGGACCAGTGCTGTACAGTCATTTTCACAGTTTTATACATTCCAATCAAAGCTAGAAGTTCAACAGTTACAATCTTATGAAGGACATACTGTCCAACTGTACATTCCTGCAAGCTGCAAGAAACTTGCTTTGTTAATCAAACTATATATAGATTGATACCAATTAATAGTCATTTATCCTCAATATTTTTTTTCAGATTTCAACCTGTGTAAACGCTGTTTGACAAAATTTATTGGTACGCATGTCTTCTTTACTTTTAAGCTATAAAGATAATTCAAATAGATTGCAGTGTCCATGGCAATGACCATTTATGCTCATTTTTAAGCAATTTTCCCCAGTAAAATTGAGTAAATTTCCCAGTAAAATTGACAAAAAATGTGTGAACTGTCTTCTCTTTGAATTCTCCTAATATCTTAAAATTAAAGAAGAATTATATATCAATAATATAAAGTGTAATTCAAACTTTTGTAATGCAAGAAATGGCTAAAATGGTGAAAAAGTGTCAATTTTTGGCCCAAATGACCAAAATCACTAAAAACTTTTAAAATTTCATTGCAGAGTCTGTCCATGTTTGGTGTTCTAGATTTGTGTTTGATGTTCTAGAATCTGGTGATTTTCTGACGATAAACCTGCTGACTTTGGTTTACGTGCCTCTCTCCTGGCTCTTAAAAGAGCTACATTTCAGATAAATAGACAATTGTGATATAATTATGAAAAATTATTTAAATTATATTGGAATGCAAAAAACAATCAATTACATAATGAAGTTATTAATTAGAAAATAATAAATGACACAAGGGAATGAAATGAAAGAAATACTAATTCTTGGATCTGATTGAAAATGGTAGGCACTTTATCAGAACTACTTCTATCCATCGTTGGTTGGTAGCCATCTAGATACCATTTTAAGTGCATCTTGTAAAGTGTTTATGTATTTTGTGTCCATCCTTCTAATGTTGGAAACATCCGTTGTTCTTCTATCATAGTAAACATTGCATTGAAGAGTCTGTCCATGTTTGGTGTTTTGGAATCGTGTTTGATGTTCTAGAATCTGGTGGTTTGCTCATGGTAAACATGCTGAGTTTGGGTTATGTGCCTATGCCTCTCTCCTGGCCCCCTCTATGAGCACATCAAAACGGATCTTAAAGGACCTCAATTTGAGATAAATAGGCAACAATGGTGATAATTAAAAAATAATTAATAATTATAAAATAAAGTAAAGTAGAGTTGAGTCAAGTCGAATCAAATCATATCTTTTGCAGGATTTCCTGCTTTTTTGTGGTCCAAATTTCCGCACTTTTTTGACCTTTTAGCCTCATTTCACGCGCTTTTCAGGCTTTTCAGGTTTTTTCATGGATAATCATTCTCATGCCTGAATCTAGCTTTCTCCATCTTATCACAAACAAAGCATGGTTTGGATGATCCTCTTGGGTGATGTGACCACGGAACCTTAGTGTCACTTAGATATTTTCTATGCAAATTTTCATCGGATCTTGCGTGATGTAATTTCCTTGTGCACCTACGGCAGACATGTTTGGGATGTACGTCTGGTTCATCCAATTCAATCTCTATATTGAATGCATATTTTATATCTTTTGCAGAGTAAGTGACTGGAATAAAATAGAATAGAATAGAATAGAATAGAATAGAATAAAATAGAATAGAAGTAAGTGACTGGAATAGAATAGAATAGAATGTTCTGATAGGTGCATTTGAATGTTGCATGATTCATTAACGTGAAACTCTTTGCAACACTCAGTCATACACTCCTGGTATATGGTATTTTCTTCATGCAGTCAGAGTTGTTTATGGAAACTTATTGATTCGGCTTGGTCTTAATTTTTTTATATTTTGTTTGAATATTTTAATAACACAACAATCAACATACCAACAATATAACAGCAAATATTTTACACAACTATATAATACAGTAGTCTTTAGTTTACACACTCCTCATTTTGCTTCCTCTCCGTACTAGTCCTTTACTTAAAATTGCTTTCTATGCGTCAAATCCTTCCATTTTGTAATTTTTTTCCATCTGCAGTTCTATCTATAAAAATGGTTTGGGTTTTTTTTGTTGGTTTTTTAACATCTTTTATAAAAATTCAACAACTTTGATCTGGTCCTTTCCTTATTTTGCCTCTCTCTCTCTCTGATATTTTCAAATCCACTTGAGATGCTCGGTTTGCAGCCGCATTGGTCTCATGCTGTATTTCACGCTGTGCTGTAGTTTGGGCCGCTTGAGATGCTCGCTTTGCAGCCGCATTGGTCTCACGCTGTATTTCACGTTGTGCTGTAGTTTGGGCCGCTTGAGATGCTCGGTTTGCAGCCGCATTGGTCTCACGCTGTATTTCACGTTGTGCTGTAGTTTGGGCCGCTTGAGATGCTCGGTTTGCAGCCGCATTGGTCTCACGCTGTATTTCACGTTGTGCTGTAGTTTGGGCGCTTGAGATGCTTTCGCTTTGCAGCCGCATTGGCCTCGTGTGTAATTGTGCCTTGTGCCTCACCATCAGCTGAGTTTCACGGTATTTCTGTTTTGTGGTTGCTTCATTCATATTAGTCTTCCATTGTTGTAAGTAAAAGAATAATACAGTAAAAACAGGGATTTTGGGGGACCCCTAAAAATAGTATCTGGATGGAGGCCTTAACTAAAGTAATGAAATCAATTGGGAGATGATGCAATAAGTCTAATATAATGGGTTATAGGCCTTAAATATCATAACTGATTATTTTTTCTACAATACCGAAATAGCATCAACAGTATCGTAATCATAATAGTATCAATTTTTAAACAATGTTAAATGAAAGAATCATGCACCTGTTCTGTTGAAATATTCGTTAAATATAATGGTCCAATAGATAGTATTACTTAATATTCAGACCTTAAACAGAGTTAAATGAAAGAATTAAGCATCTGTTCTGTTGAAATATGACTTGAAGAGATAAGGTACCACATCTCCACAAATAGTTATTCAGGCTCTACCGTCTTCTTCCACATCACGTTTCCAACTTCAGCTTGTTCCTTAACATGGTCAATGACCTTTTTGAAGTTCTCAAGGGTGTTTGAATTCACCCTACAAGGCTCCCCAACCTTGACAGTGGGTGGTTCAGCAGGGTGACAATATTTAGTGCGGTGGTTGGTATCGTGCCCAATTGGCTGCTGTACTGATTGCAATTTGGGCATAGGATATTTTTGTAATCTGGGGCAATAGCCAGATCTTGTGCAATACCCACATCATCAACATAGTCGGTATCTTCTTCATGCTGTTCTGATACAACTCTGTCAATAACCTCATCAGTAAAGCTCTCACGTTAAACACAGAATTCCTCCTTCGATGTCTTCTCTTGCACTTCAATGTCTTTTACAAGTATCTGTAGAGTATCTGTACCGCTCTTTTGCCACTTTTCTGGCATTAATTCATCATATTTTGTAAATTTACAGTTGAATGTGGCACAATGTTAACACCCTGTATTACAATTATTTTTTCCCTGCAACTTAATACTCCGTTGGTGAGCGACGGGCGATTGGCATTTCACCAAATGCAAGAAAAGGAGTCCTATCTGATTGGCTAGAAATTGATCGCTAGATCGCTCAGTGGTGAAGTATAAACTCAAAATGTAGAGATGTATTCAATTCGATTGAAATCAATATTCTATTATTGATGCAGATAAAGAAAGTGGCATAGTGTCTCGATATGTGCATTGTATTATAGATTTGTGATTTAATATTCTATACAGCACCTGGATCTGAGCTGACATCCTTTCATATGATTACAATTCTCAAACAGTTAAATATATCACATTTTTAACGTACGATTTAAAAATCATTATGGATAAAATGCTGTAAAATATATCCACGGCAAACAGCAATTGCCGCTAATTACTGTATATTGAATTTCCAGTTAGTGTATTGAAAACAAAACCTGGGTTTTACCTGACAACAAATCAACTTTTCTTGAAATGGCAATATGCAGCAAAGTCAGCAAATTATATAACCACCTGCACTGCTCCACCCTTTTTCCAAATGAAGAAAACAAACTGAAAAAAATCACATGGTTGTATGTTGTTCAAACTAATTACCTAGACTTGGCACTGGCGACTGAATTGGAGCTATCTCCTGCCCCATACCAGTGCCAGTTTTCTGCCTCTTCTTACTGGGTAGCTTGCTGGTGTTGTTAGCATTTGTTCCACTGATCTTTCTGTGTTCCCGTCGCAAGTATACAAGATGGCTTTCCAGTAAGCCCATTGTAGGAAACTTGTTGGCCCCCTTACAGTAGAAAGCTTCCTGTAAAATGTTGATTGTTTGGGCAATAAAATGCTTGTTTCAGATCACAGAGAGTGAAAGCTCGTTTTGATTCTAATTAAGCTCCTGAACATTTTGACACCTTTTTAGCAAAATACCTCCATGGATTTACAACACAAAATGCAATGCCAACATCTGGAAAATAAACCTTAGAAATAACATTAAAAATGATAAAACTAAAAAACAGGGGGTCCGCTAAAAAGTAGTTTTTTTGAAATGGTACCATATGGGGTACTGAGCATGCGCAAATCGTACAAATGTCTACTGGAACCTTGGAGTCCACAGCTATTCTTCCACTGGTTTTACCAAAGACCACGCCCCCATCTAGGACAGATGGGAGTTCTGCTTCTTTATTGATACACTTCTGTACCATTGAGTACCACCCAGCTGGCAGCTCCCATGTGCCTGGGAGACTGGTACTCAGTTTGGAATGAGTTTGACTGTATATTGCAGCATATTTCTTTAAAAAGCAAATGGTGTTATGGTGTTAAGATTCCTGATATACAAAACCTGCTCTACTGCATGGGCTAATGTACACGTTTTTTGTGTGTCATTGTAGCCATAGATGTTTTTGTTAAAAGCTGTGAGAAACCTTAAGAGCAGTCCATTTCGTTTCCTTAACCACAGCATCACTTCTTTAACATTTTCGTAAGTTTTACCCTGTTCTGAACTGTTGCCATATAAATCATGTGAAATTTATTCAACATATGTATAAAACATTATTTTGTCAATGTGGAATCAACTTTGAACTATCTTGATTTCCATAACTTTCAACTTCATTACATATAGAAACATGAAAATACTATTTTTACCCCCCGGGAGGGGGGACACTCGAGTGAAAAGGTGGATTCACTCAAGATGCGCCCATAAAACATACTAAAAGAAAAGAAACTTGAACCAATGTCTAAATCCATTTAACGGTTTCTGGGGTCATAAACTCGTTTTAACAATTTATTTTTTGCAGTTTTTTCTGCTGCATAACATTTTATATCTACATGGCCAAAAATATCCCATGTTGCCCACAAATTTACGCACTATTTCAAGCTCCAGAGCATTTCATCTTATGAGCTCTTGTTTTTGTTGTTATTTTCCTAAGTTTTTTATCCTTCTTGATTTTCAATTGTCCTCAGCTGTTTCTATTTCACTTTCCCTTTTTCAATATGTCAGCGTGTTTCCTGCTACTGCTTTTTATTGTTAATAAATTTTACTCTTAATTGCTACTATAACTTCGTACCGATGCATAAGCAGAGCTGTGGCAAGTGGGGCAGCCAGGGAGGCCATGATCACCCTGTGTTTGGAGAAATAATGATTTGACCAAAATGATCTTATATGGTACTATCAAGAGAAACTCAAAATTAAAATGAATGAAAGTAAGTGCCCAGGCACACCCTTACTATTCTGTATGAGCTATATATTTTGTCTTACCTCCTCTACCTTTCCATCATTCATATTAACATCTCCATTCCACTGCTGCCTTTTTGACTCTTGTAGACAAGTCTGTGGCATCACTTAATATCCAATATCTGCCACCTGGACTGCTAGCAGCTACCTCTTCCAATGCTGCTACCTGGACTGCTAGCAGCCACCTCTTCCAATGCTGCTACCTGGACTGCTAGCAGCCACCTTTTCCAATGCTGCTACCTGGACTGCTAGCAGCCACCTCTTCCAATGCTGCTACCTGGACTGCTAGCAGCCACCTCTTCCAATGCTGCTACCTGGACTGCTAGCAGCCACCTCTTCCAATGCTGCTACCTGGACTGCTAGCAGCCACCTCTTCCAATGCTGCTACCTGGACTGCTAGCAGCCACCTCTTCCAATGCTGCTACCTGGACTGCTAGCAGCCACCTCTTCCAATGCTGCTACCTGGACTGCTAGCAGCCACCTCTTCCAATGCTGCTACCTGGACTGCTAGCAGCCACCTCTTTCAATGCTGCTACCTGGACTGCTAGCAGCCACCTCTTTCAATGCTGCTACCTGGACTGCTAGCAGCCACCTCTTCCAATGCTGCTACCGGGACTGCTAGCAGCCACCTCTTCCAATGCTGCTACCTGGACTGCTAGCAGCCACCTCTTCCAATGCTGCTACCTGGACTGCTAGCAGCCACCTCTTCCAATGCTGCTACCTGGACTGCTAGCAGCCACCTCTTCCAATGCTGCTACCAAGACTGCTAGCAGCCACCTCTTCCAATGCTGCTACCTGGACTGCTAGCAGCCACCTCTTCCAATGCTGCTACCTGGACTGCTAGCAGCCACCTCTTCCAATGCTGCTACCTGGACTGCTAGCAGCCACCTCTTTCAATGCTGCTACCTGGACTGCTAGCAGCCACCTCTTCCAATGCTGCTGCCTATGACAGAAAAGAAATTATACAGACTGAGTTTTAGGGTCATGGAATAAATTTTGTTTCATTTTCATAAGATAGTATGCACTTAATAATGGAATAAGTAATGCTGTAAAACCTCACTATAACAAAATCTGATTAAAGAACAACCCTGATGTATTTTTACCATTATACCAATTCATTTTTGATCCTGATATAGCAAAATTTGGATACTGCAAGTTAGATGAGTTCCCACTGTTAAATTTGTCAATCTCATCTGTACATTAATTTTGGAGGTAAGTGATGTTACCTACAAAGCCAAGAGGACTACGGCATGTGCTCATGGCAGAAAAAATGCCCTGCATTGACCCATTTGGTCAGGGTATTATTGGTAATGGAGGTCAGCAGGTAATTTGTGGGCACACATTGAATGAACCAAAAAGTGGTATCTTATGCCGCAAACAGCGCATTTGTGTATTGGCTGCACGCTGTAATTTACGCTGTGCTGTAGTTTGGGTTGCACAGAATGCCCGCTTTGCTACTGCATCTTCTGTTTTATTGCCTCATGGTCAGCTGACATTAGAGTTTCGTGGTATTTCTATTTTGTTGTTGCTTCATCCATATTAGTCTTCCATTGTTATAAATAGAAGAAAAATACAGTAAAAACAGGGATTCTGGGGGCCCCTAAAATAGTATCTGGATGTAGGCCTTTACTAAAGTAATGAAATTAATTGGGAGAAATGTGAATGCAATAAGGCTAATATAATGGGTTAAAGGCCTTACCATAACTGATTATTTTTACTAAAGTGTTAACCATTCTGGAGGACCCGAAAATAGCATCAACAGTATTGTGTAATCATAATAGTATCAATTTTTTAAACTTAAATGAATGAATCATGCACCTGTTCCGTTGAAATATGTGTTAAAAATATTGGTCTGATAGATAGTATTGCTTAATATTTAGACTTTAAATAATGTTAAATCAAAGAATTACACACCTGTTATGTTGAAATTTAGAGGCATATCTATAGATGGAATTCTACGATACCATTAGCAGAAGTGGAACAAGATTGAAAAAGCCAAGTTTCTTCCACATGATAATATACGATTATCTACCATGTTATATCACTAGGTGGTAGAGACCTGGCTGGGTCTCAAAACAATACTTTTGTTGTCATTCTTAAACAGATCAAACTTAAAATTATGTTTGGGTTCAAATTATGTCCACTTTTGTGACTATTTTGATCATCACTTCCGTGCACGAAATCCACTGAATCCTCTTTCACACACGCGAATGCAAAATACTGCACGGGTGCACGTGATCGTTGCTGTATGACATGTGTAACAAGCTAATCAGATAGCAAAGATTATTAGAACTGCAAGTGAATGACAACTTACTCTGGGTCCTAATGATTTTGTTTTCCGTTTACACATTTTCTCTGGGCTTCCCATAGGGCGATTTGTCTGGACGATAACTCGTTGTTGTGCTTACTATCAATATCAGAAAATATATCCTCCATATCTTTGTTGTCTGCTTCAGCAAGCTTGATCTCCTTCCATCTTATCCACATGATATTTTACCTTGGCTTTCATGTTCTTGAGTTTTCTTTTCAGGTCATTAGTTGTATGTTGTTCTGAGTTTGCATTACCATTAATACCCTTTCTTGAGAGTTGTTTTCATAATGCATCATGAACATGTACATATTCTGAACATCTCACATTTCTTTCAACTGATGTAAATTTGCATTTTGTGGATCTCTGGCACTGTTTTCTTTGCTGCTGATGTTATAATGATATGACCACATATTCAGCTTCTGCAACATACATGATACAAATCTCAATACTTTCAAGATGTTTGTGTATTGAAAGGAGTTTTCTTGTACTTTAGTGAAGGGACGTTTGACATGATTCTCTCTGTATGTGTCCTTCACAAGATTATTAGAACTGCAAGTGAAAGGCAACTTACTCTGGGTCCCATTGATTTTGTTTTCCATTTACACATTTTATCTAGGCTTCCCATAGGGTGATTTGTCTGGATGATAACTCGTTGTTGCGCTTACTATCAATATCAGAAAATATATCCTCCATATCTTTATTGTCTGCTTCAGCAAGCTTGATCTCCTTCCATCTTATCCACATGATATTTAACCTTGGCTTTCATGTTCTTAAGTTTTCTTTTCATGTGTTTTGTTGTTTGTTGTTCTGAGTTTGCATTACCATTAATTCCCATTCTAGAGAGTTGTTTTGATAATGCATCATGAACACGTGCACATTCTGAACATCTCACATTTCTTTCAACTGATGTATATTTGCATTTTGTGGATCTCTGGCACTGTTTTCTTTGCTGCTGATGTTTTAATGATATGACCACATATTCAGCTTCTGCAACATACATGATACAAATCTCAATACTTTCAAGATGTTTGTGTATTGAAAGGAGTTTTCTTGTACTTGAGTGAAGGGACATTTGACAGGATTCTCTCTGTATGTGTCCTTCACAAGATTATTAGAACTGCAAGTGAAAGGTACCTTACTCTGGGTCCCAGTGATTTTGTTTTCCATTTAAATATTTTCTCTGGGCTTCCCATAGGGCAATTTGTCTGGACGATAACTCGTTATTGTGCTTACTATCAATATCAGAAAATATATCCTCCATATCTTTGTTGTCTGCTTCAGCAAGCTTGATCTCCTTCATCTTATCCACATGATATTTTACCTTGGCTTTCATGTTCTTAAGTTTTCTTTTCAGGTCAGAAGTTGTATGTTGTTCTGGATTTGCATTACCATTATTTACTACCCTTTCTAGAGAGTCGTTTTGATAATGCAATAATGCATCATGAACATGTACACATTCTGAACATCTCATATAACTGATATAAATTTGCATTCATTGATCTCACTGATTATAATAATAATAATAATAATAATATAAATAATAATAATAAAAATAATAATGATAATAATAAATAAAATTTATAAAGCGCCTTATAATGTAAAACAAACTCAAAGCGCTGAACAAGCTTAAAAAACTATTAAAATATACCTTAGATTTTGAGAACGACATATAACAAAATTAAAAATCAACTACAAGATTAAAATACACTAAACTTTCCTGCTGATGTTTCTATGACATGAACACGTGATTCAGCAACATACATGCTTCCTTCCACTCCAATACAAATCTCAATACTTTCAAGATGTTTCAGTATTGAAAGCAGTTGCAAATTGTCTTGTACTTGATTGAAGGGAAGATTGACATGATTCTCTCTGTATGTGTTCTTAACATTCAGATGTTCATCTATAGTGATGATATGGCCCGCAAACAAGCTTTATTTCTTTCCTCTTATCAACATGATATTTGACCTTAGCTTTCATGTTCTTAAGTTTCCTTTTCAGGTCTTTTGTTGTTTGCATTTTCATGACTTCCCTTTCTTGATAGTTTTTTCTTGCTGATCACTTATGCTGTAGAGACGGCAACTACACCTCAACACTCGTTTGGCAATGGCGCGCCGTATTACGTGGACTGTGGTGTTTGAAGAATTTAAATTAAAATGCAAAATATCTTACCATTGTTTCATTAAAATGCCTATTCTTTCTGACAGAAAAAACTACATCTTCACCCGTCAC
Source organism: Amphiura filiformis (assembly GCF_039555335.1). Lineage (NCBI taxonomy): Eukaryota > Metazoa > Echinodermata > Ophiuroidea > Amphilepidida > Amphiuridae > Amphiura > Amphiura filiformis. The sequence goes on from NC_092628.1 coordinate 44,816,041, forward strand.
CTCCTTCCACGTACGTTTCAGTTAATTCTTTCGATGTTGATTGCAGCACATTTCCTTTGCTATTGACAAAGACCTGTGGGGCATTTGTTGTGGGTCTTAGGTGACTTATATAAATGCTCAACCACCTGTGACGAACATCATCTATGACAACGCTGGCTTCGCCCAATGCTACATCAGTGCAAGTTGTCTTGTACTTGAGTGAAGGGAAATTTGACATGATTCTCCCTGTATGTGTCCTTTGCATTCAGATGTTCATCTATAGTGATGATATGGCCCGCAAACTAGCTTTATTTCTTTCCTCGTATTAACATGATATTTGACCTTAGCTTTCATGTTCTTAAGTTTCCTTTTCAGGTCTTTTGTTGTTTGCATTTTCATGACTTCCCTTTCTTGATAGTTTTTTCTTGCTGATCACTTATGCTGTAGAGACGGCAACTACACCCCAACACTCGTTTGGCAATGGCGCGCCGTATTACGTGGACTGTGGTGTTTGAGGAATTTAAATTAAAATGCAAAATATCTTACTTGCTATTGTTTCATTAAAATGCCTGTTCTTTCTGGCCGAAAAAACTACATCTTCACCAGTCACCTCCTTCCACGTTTCAGTTAATTCTTTCGATGTTGATTGCAGCACATTTCCTTTGCTATTGACAAAGACCTGTGGGGCATTTGTTGTGGGTCTCAGTTGATTTATATAAATTCTCAACCACCTGTGGCGAATATCATCTATGACTACGCTGGCTTCGCCCAATGCTACTGATTCTCTCTGTATGTATCCTTAACATTCAGATGTTCATCTATAGTGATGATATGGCCCGCAAACAAGCTTTATTTCTTTCCTCTTATCAACATGATATTTGACCTGAGCTTTCATGTTCTTAAGTTTCCTTTTCAGGTCTTTTGTTGTTTGCATTTTCATGACTTCCCTTTCTTGATAGTCTTTTCTGCAAGGCATCAAACACATGTATGCATTCTGTACATCTCCTATATCTTTGAATTGAAGTATATGTACATTTCGTCGATCTGACTGTTTTCATGCCTGATGTTGATGTTTCTATCTTGTAATTACCACATGATTCAGCTTCAGCTAGATACAAACTTCCTTCCACTCCAATACATATTTCAAAATTTTCCAGATGTTTAAGTATTGTAATAAGTTCCAAGTTGTCTTGTACTTGAGTGAAGGGAAGTTTGACATGATTCTCTCTGTAAGTGCCCTTTACATGTAGATGTTCGTTTATAGTAAAGATATGCCCCGGAAAAAAAACCCCAATGGAGAGACTGTATATCTTCAATATGGATGGTCAAAATTTTCAAATGATGGACAGCTTTCCTCCCAACTACATACACTTTAAACATATTAGATTTATAAAGTTTACTTCGAGTACTGTTAAATATCAAAAATATACATTTTTAATAATTTGCCATAAAATTTGTATAATATTGCTAATTTCAAAAAATCAAAATTATTTGATACCAGAAGGACATGACAAATAACTTTCTGGACAAAAAATTGCCATGTCGAAGTTTAAATTGCTACAAAAAAAAAAAAAAAAAAAAATTTAATGCTGCATAAGCGTGCAAAAAATGCAGATTTGGTGTAAACTTCTGAAAAAAAGGATCATTGGGTGTAAAAAAGCTGATGAAAAAAGGCGGTCATTGGGTGGGAGATTTGCTGGAAAAATGGGGGTCCATTGACAGGCACATGACTTGTGGCAATATATGTGAGTGCCCCCCCCCTGAATATCAACAAACAATTTCTTCTTGTGTATTGCTGGAGATCTGTTATGTTAACACTGTTCCCAAAATCTTTTCACTGCGATCGTTTTCAAGGTTTGTGACTGTTTTGTTTTCAGTATTGCAAGTTGTCTTGTTCTTTCTGGCCGGAAAAACTACATCTTCACCCGTCACCTCGTTCCATGTTTCAGTTAATTATTATGATGTTGATTGCAGCACATTTCCTTTGCTATTGACAAAGACCTGTGGGGCATTTGTTGTGGGTCTTAGGTGACTTATATAAATGCTCAACCACCTGTGACGAACATCATCTATAACAACACTGGCTTCGCCCAATGCTACATCAGTGCAAGTTATCTTGTACTTGAGTGAAGGGAAATTTGACATGATTCTCCCTGTATGTGTCCTTAACATTCAGATGTTCATCTATAGTGATGATATGGCCCACAATAAACAAGCTTTATTTCTTTCCTCTTATCAACATGATATTTGACCCGAGTTTACATGTTCTTAAGTTTCCTTTTCAGGTCTTTTGTTGTTTGCATTTTCATGATTTTCCTTTCTTGATAGTCTTTTCCGCAAGACATCATACACATGTATGCATTCTGTACATCTCCTATTTTTTTGAATTGAGGTATATTTACATTTCGTTGATCTGACTGTTTTCATGCCTGTTGAGGTTTCTATCTTGTAACCACATAATTCCGCTTCTGCTAGATACAAACTTCCCTTCACTCCAATACATATCTCAAAATTTTCCAGATGTTTTTAAACATCTGGAAAATAAAAGTATTGTAATAAGTTGCAAGTTTTCTTGTTCTTGAGTGAAGGGAAGTTTGACATGATTCTCCCTGTATGTGTCCTTAAGATTCAGATCTTCGTCAATAGTGAGTATGTGTCCAGCAAACAAACCCCAAAATGGAAAGACTGTCATGAAGAGTCATTTCTATTTTGTTGTGATGTTGTTCTATTTTCCATTTTTGGCTTATCTTCTTCTCATTATTCCTCAACCAAACCTCAATGCTCTGCAGATCATCAAAATTGGTATTAATAGAAGCGCCATCTTCACATGTAGATGTTCGTTTATAGATATGCCCCGGAAACAAACCCCCAATGGAGATTATCTTCAATATGGATGGTCAAAATTTTCAAATAATGGACAGCTTTCCTCCCAGCTACATACACTTTAAACATATATTAGATTTATAAAGTTTACTTTGAGGACTATAAATATCAAAAATATAAATTTTTAATAATTTGCCATAAAATTTGAATAATATTGCTAATTTCAAAAAATCAAAATTATTTGATACCAAAAGGACATGACAAATAACTTTCTGGACAAAAATTTGCCATGTCGAAGTTTAAATTGCTACAAAAATGTTTTAAAAAATTTAATGCGCACAAAGCGTGCAAAAAAATTGCAGATTTGGTGTATACTTCTGAAAAAAAAGGATCATTGAGTGGGTGTAAGCTGATGAAAAAAGGCGGTCATTGGGTGGCAGATTTGCTGGAAAAATGGGGGTCTATTGACAGGCACATGACTTGTGGCAATATATGTGAGTGCCCACCCCCCAGATATCAACAAACTATTTCTTCTTGTGTATTGCTGGAGATCTGTTATGTTAACACTGTTCCCAAAATCTTTTCACTGCTCTTTTCACAGTTCAGTTTACATTTAGATCGTGGATTTCTCCTCTCAGTTTCTTCATTTCTGCTTCCAGTTCTTCTGGCTTTTTGCATGTATCTTTATTGGAGATGATTTTCCTGTCCGCGATTAATTTTCTTGTAAAATAAGTTCCCTGTTCAATTTCAATTGCTCTCGGTTAATTTCAACAAATACATCCGCGTATCGGTTTACAGACCTCTGAAAACTGTTCATTGTCGGTGTGGAAATATCACACGCTGCTAAAATTTCCACTAATGTTGATACACCGATGGGGTGTTTTGTTAATGCCACCGACATCTGCGTATTGATTTTTGCGGCTCTGCATGCATCCGCGGCCTGTTTTCTTTCCTTCTTCGTAAAATTTGCATCTCTCCGTTTCAAAATTGCAGGTTTAACAATGCATTACGGAAGCGATCCCGAAACCGTGTCTGATGGTTTAAGCGGATTTATATTTACTGAACCTTGGCAGTGAGGATGCAGAGATAGACGACTTCCAATGGCAGCATTGAAATGTTCCTCTGTCCCCTTCCATGAGCACATCACAAACTGATCTTAAAGGACCTCAATTTCAGATAAATATGCAACAATTGTATGTGATACTTAAAAAATAATTAATAATTATAAAATAAAGTAAAGTAGAGTCGAGTCGAGTCGAATCGAATGTATATAGCTGAGCGTTTGCTTCTCTGACACAAACATAATTTACTGACTGTGGCGACCGATACTGGGACTTAATTAGGCAAGTCCATTTTCCGAACGAAATATAGGACAGTACGTTTGCATTCCTGGTTGTGAAAATGACCGACCCATTTGTAAGCGGCGTCGCATTGTATCTTTATCGGAGATGATTTTCCTGTCCGCGATTCATTTTTTTGTAAAATACAGCTGTTAAATTTCAATTGCTTTTCAACAAATACATCCGCGTATCGGTTTACAGACCTCTGAAAACTGTTCATTGTCGGTGTGGAAATATCACACGCTGCTAAAATGTCCACTAATGTTGATACACCGATGGGGTGTTTTGTTAATGCCACCGACATCTGCGTATTGATTTTTGCGGCTCTGCATGCATCCGCGCCTGTTTTCTTTCCTTCTTCGTAAAATTTGCATCTCTCCGTTTCAAAATTGCAGGTTTAACAATGCATTACGGAAGCGATCCCGAAACCGTGTCTGATGGTTTAAGCGGGATTTATATTTACTGAACCTTGGCAGTGAGGATGCAGAGATAGACGACTTCCAATGGCAGCATTGAAATGTTCCTCTGTCCCCTTCCATGAGCACATCACAAACTGATCTTAAAGGACCTCAATTTCAGATAAATATGCAACAATTGTATGTGATACTTAAAAAATAATTAATAATTATAAAATAAAGTAAAGTAGAGTCGAGTCGAGTCGAATCGAATGTATATAGCTGAGCGTTTGCTTCTCTGACACAAACATAATTTACTGACTGTGGCGACCGATACTGGGACTTAATTAGGCAAGTCCATTTTCCGAACGAAATACAGGACAGTACGTTTGCATTCCTGGTTGTGAAAATGACCGACCCATTTGTAAGCGGCGTCGCATTGTATCTTTATCGGAGATGATTTTCCTGTCCGCGATTCATTTTTTTGTAAAATACAGCTGTTAAATTTCAATTGCTTTTCAACAAATACATCCGCGTATCGGTTTACAGACCTCTGAAAACTGTTCATTGTCGGTGTGGAAATATCACACACTGCTAAAATGTCCACTAATGTTGATACACCGATGGGGTGTTTTGTTAATGCCACCGACATCTGCGTATTAATTTTTGTGGCTCTGCATCCGCGGCCTGTTTTCTTTCCTTCTTCATAAAACTTGCATCTCTCCATTTCAAAATTGCAGGTTTAACAATGCATTACAGAAGCGATCCGGAAACCGTGTTTGATGGTTTTAGCGGGATTTATATTTACTGAACCTTTGCAGTTAGGATGAAGAGATAGATGACTTCTGATAGCAGTATTGAAATGTTCCTCTGTCCCCTTCCATGAGCACATCACAAACTGATCTTAAAGGACCTCAATTTCAGATTAATAGGCAATAATTGTGATACTTAAAAAATAATTAATAATTATAAAATAAAGTAGAGTAGAGTCGAGTCGAATCAAATCGAATGTATATAGCTGAGCGTTTGCTTTTCTGACACAAACATAATTTACTAACTGTGGCGACCGATACGGGGACTTAATTTTGCGAGTCCATTTTCCGAACAAAATACAGGACAGTACGTTTGCGTTCCTGGTTGTGAAAATGACCGACCCATTTGTAAGCGGCGTTGCATTGTATCATTATCGGAGATGATTTTCCTGTCCACGATTCATTTTCTCTTGTAAGATAAGTTCCCTGTTAAATTTCAATTGCTCTCGCTTAATTTCAACAAATGCATCCGCGGATCGGTTTACAGACCTCTGCAAACTGTTCAGTGTCGGTGTGGAAATATCACACGCTGCTAAAATTTAAAACTTGCGTCTCTCTGTTTCAAAATTGCAGGTTTAACAATGCATTAAGGAAGCGATCCCGAAACCGTGTTTGATGGTTTTAGCGGGATTTATATTTACTGAACCTTTGCAGTTAGGATGAAGAGATAGATGACTTCTGATAGCAGTATTGAAATGTTCCTCTGTCCCCTTCCATGAGCACATCACAAACTGATCTTAAAGGACCTCAATTTTAGATAAATAGGCAACAATTGTGATAATTAAAAAATAATTAATAATTATAAAATAAAGTAGAGTCGAGTAGAGTAGAGTCGAATCGAATGTATATAGCTGAGCGTTTGCTTTTCTGACACAATCATAATTTACTAACTGTGGCGACCGATACTGGGACTTAATTAGGCAAGTCCATTTTCCGAACGAAATACAGGACAGTACATTTGCATTCCTGGTTGTGAAAATGACCGACCCATTTGTAAGCGGCGTCGAATTGTATCTTTATCGGAGATGATTTTCCTGTCCGCGATTCATTTTCTTGTCAAATAAGTTCCCTGTTCAATTTCAATTGCTCTCGGTTAATTTCAACAAATACATCCGCGTATCGGTTTACAGACCTCTGAAAACTGTTCATTGTCGTTGCTAAAATTTACACTAATGTTGATACATCGATGGGGTGTTTGGTTATAATGCTACCGACATTTGCGTATTGATTTTTGCGGCTCTGCATCCGCGGCCTGTTTTCTTTCCTTCTTCATAAAACTTGCATCTCTCTGTTTTAAAATTGCAGGTTTAACGATGCATTACAAAAGCGATCCCGAAACCGTGTTTGATGGTTTTAGCGGGAGATATATGTACCGAACCTTTGCAGTAGGATGAAAAGATAGATGACTTTTGATAGCAGTATTGAAATGTTCCTCTGTCCCCTTCCATGAGCACATCACAAACTGATCTTAAAGGACCTCAATTTCAGATAAATAGGCAACAATTGTGATACTTAAAAAATAATTAATAATTATAAAATAAAGTAGAGTAGAGTCAAGTCGAATCGAATGTATTTAGCTGAGCATTTGCTTTTCTGACACAAACATAATTTACTGACTGTGGCGACCGATACTGGGACTTAATTTGGCAAGTCCATTTTCCGATCAAAATAAAGGGCAGTACGTTTGCGTTCCTGGTTGTGAAAATGATCGACCCATTTGTAAGCGGCATCGCATTGTATCTTTATCGGAGATGATTTTCCTGTCCGCGATTCATTTTCTCTTGTAAAATAAGTTCCCTGTTAAATTTCAATTGCTCTCGGTCAATTTCAACAAATGCATCCGCGGATCGGTTTACAGACCTCTGCAAACTGTTCAGTGTCAGTGTGGAAATATCACACGCTGCTAAAATTTCCACTAATGTTGATACACCGATGGAGTGTTTTGTTAATGCCACCGACATCTGCGTATTGATTTTTGCGGCTCTGCGTCTGCGGCCTGTTTTCTTTCCTTCTTCATAAAACTTGCATCTCTCTGTTTCAAAATTGCAGGTTTAACAATGCATTACGGAAGCGATCCCGAAACCGTGTTTGATGGTTTAAGCGGGATTTATATTTACCGAACCTTCTTTAGAAGCCAGGCAGCAGAGTTCCGTAAATTCCCAGAGAAATTAAAATAATGCGTAAATGAAAATTTTAGTGTATAGTAATAGCTAATAAAGTAAAGATCCAAATAAAAGTTACACTTTTACAGTAAAAAATTAAAGTAAGAATGTAGTTGGTTGCATACATTGAGCAGTATTGCAGGTTTGACAATGTATTACGGAAGCAATCCTGAAACCGTGTTTGATGTTTTTTAGCAGGATTTATATTTACTGAACCTTTGTAGTGAGGATGAAGAGATATAGATGACTTCTGATGGAACTTCCCAGATAATAACAATACGTACTGACCTTTGTACATTGCTTCTTTAACATTTGGACCAACATGATTTTGGCCAGATGCCCAACGCTCCTAATGTTGTGCCAACGTTGACCCAACCTTAATACAGATGTAATTTATGACGTTGGGCCAACATCAAATCTTTGATTCAATTATCATCCTCATTAAATTAAAATAATATGTAAATGAACACTTTAGTGTGTAGTAATAGCTAATAAAATAAAAATCTAAGTAAAGAATTAAAGTACAAAATTTGAAGTAAAAATGTAGTTGGTTGCATACAGTGAGAAAGCTAATCACTTTGTAGTTATTTTATATTGATTTCACATGGTGATGCCAGGTTAGAAGCAGGTTAAAAATCACGAGTCATATTCCGGCTTTTGAAAGGGAACAATCCATATCTTTCACCTCATGATTATATTTCAACTATTCATACAATCATGATCATAGGCAGTTCATTTTTATAAAATACAACTAGATAGTGGTTAGTGGCATGTACAAAAGGGTCAGGCAGGATGCACTTGGTGACCAGTGAGGGAAAATTGCACCCCTTGAGTTTGAAATCTACAAAACTTCATTCATTTTCATTGGGCCTAAACCCATATTGTACAACATGTTAATGTTTCATTGGTCTACACTTGTGACACTTTATAAGACTTCAGACTTGCAAATCATGCGAGGTAATGCAATCAATTGATGTTGAAGCCATGAGTTCATGTTGCCGAGTTTGGCAGATCAGACCAAACACTTCATGGAGCAGGCTGCTGGAAATGGAGTGTGAACACTCAAACCAGCGGCCCACTTGGGTGTGAAAGCTTGATCCAAATGGGCTATTACAGATGTATTCCGCACCCCCCTATGGAAGACATTTAAAAAAAATACAATTCCAGCTGTAATTGAGATGTGTCTAGAATTCCAGCAGTCATTTTTAACACATATTCCGGCTGGAGGGTATGGAAGACATTGAGATTAGGTGAAATTCCGGCTGCTAAAATTAACAAAAAAACAAGAGTGGGGATAGTGAAAGGCCATGATGTGCCTATAGAAGACATTCATATTTCTTAATATTCCGGATGGAAAATGGTCAAAAATGCTCCAATTCCGGCAGGAGCTTCACTTATAGTCGCCATCTTGATTAACCTATGAATGACATTTACAATTTACTTGAATTCTGGCTGGAAACTGAAAAAATGTTCCAATTCCAGCTGGAACCCTATGGAAGACATTTACATTTACTTGAATTCCGGCTGGCCATATTACCACAATTCCGGCAGGGTCTTCCATTGGGTTTCCCTGACATGTGAATTCGGCTGTCAATTTACCGAAGTGTCTTCCATGGGGGGTGCGTAATACATCTGGAATAGCCCAATGCATCTGTTTCAGAGGCTGACTATTGGATTGTTTTAGGCCAATTTTATTGATCAATACTGGAACTAATTTTCTAAGATGGCAGCCATAGTCAAATCGGAAGCAGACGAAAATTAGATGATTTTTTGAACTCTGAAATAAAAGGCATGATCTTTGGAGCATTTTTCCATTTTACAAAAAGGTGAATATATTTTTTACATGGTGAGCTTTTAAATATGTATTTAAAGAAGATTTTACTAACAAAATACTTTGCATGCTCTTATACCGCACCTTGTATTGAGTTGGGTTTGTAACATGCCACTGTATGGAGCACGGTTGAGCGCTAGATTGAGCATTCATGCTCAATCCAGCAGCCTGCTTGATGGAGCATTTGGTCTGGACTGTATTGGTGACAACATTTTATAGACTCACAGTGTAGCGTATCTGCTTTATGGCCCAGGGCCGGTCTATTGCCATTTGATCTAATACCATTTCGTCTAATTCCTGTTTAGTCTATATTCAATTGGTCTATTACCAGAAAGGCTAATTGCCACTTAGTCTAATAATCATATAGTCTAATGTCCATTTAGTCGAATATTGTTTAGTCTAATAACCGGTATGTCTACTAATCATATAGTCTAATAACCATTTGGTCTAATATATCTTTAATAATCATTTGGTCTAATAACCGTTTGGTCTAACAACCAGTTAGTCTTAATACCATTTTGTCTATTTATTAATAAACTAAATGCTTGTAAGACTAAATGGTGTGTATAAACCAAATGGGTACCGTATAAGACCAAATGGCTATTAGACCTATTGGTTATAGACCAAATGAGTATTAGACTAAATGATTGTTAGACTAAATGGTTTTAGACTTATTGGTTATTAGACTAAATGGTTTTAGGACCAAATGGTTATCGGACCAAATGGTTATCGGACCAAATGGTTAAAGGACCAAATGATTATTGGACGTAGTGGATATAGACTTAATGGGTTTAGACGAAATGGATGTAGGCGAAATGGACCAAATGGTATTAGACCAAATGGCAAATCCCCCTAGGGCCAGCCTTATTTCAAGCATTGCTTGTGACTGTTGTATTATACTACTGTATATGTTCATAATATTGTCTTTTACCATCCAGAATTGTGTTGAAAATATATAGATATAGAGATACTGATGTATTGTCAAATATTCCTTGAACTGAAATCATAATTGTTTTAATAATTTGCTATGGTGTTCAAGTATTCATAATTGTGTATATTCTGAGTTAAAATGATATTACTTTATTTATTCAAAATATCACAGTACATTTAGATTAGTATGTGAATATGCATATACCTCATTCCACATTATCAGCTCAAATTGGCTCCAAGAGACAGTCTGTGTGAAAAAACAGCATTTGGAGTGATCCACATGCAAACGCAGAACCAACACAAAAGATCTCTTTGGGTTATGCGCTGTGACATGTGCATGCGACATTGTGCTATACGCTTTGCGTTCATGATGCCACAATGTAAATAAACAAAAGTGATGAAAGTGAAGTTTCAAAGAAATCAAAAATTTTTCATCTATATTCCATTTTGTAGGCTCAAATTTGGTTTAAACGATGCGGATTACATTTGAACAAACTATTTTGTTAATATTGAGGTGATAATAAACAAAAATTTGTAAGAAACTAAGCGAAAAGGTCTGTTTTTCACATTGTGTGTATTGATTGTTTAAATCTAGACCCAATATACTACAGGCTGTCTCTTAGACCCAATTTTGATCAATTGTGACATCATGGAAAAAGGTCTATAAACATAATATTTACGTGTTCAATGGGCTGTTCCTGTTGAAATCCTGAATGGGCAATTCCATTTGTAGTCTACACCCCTTGTGTGGACGAATAATGTCATACCTTCCATAGGGAGTATGGATTTCAACTGGAATAGCCCAATATAGCAATATTATATCATTATATTTTGTGTTCCCATGTAGCAATTTGAATCCAATTGTATTAAATACATTCCTTAAAACATTTTTGTGTCTCAAGCATGTTCTTTGCTTTCACATGAACATTAAACAGGCCACATTATAGTCTGTATACCTTTCTCAAGTCAGTAATTTAGATATTGTTTTTTATTGTATCTCTAAATGTAATGATGAGAAGAAAATAAAAGTAAACATTTTCATAAAGGAAATGATGCCAGGAATCCAACTAGCATAACAGATTCCTACATAAACTAACATATTTGTACTATGACACAAATTTCAAAATATCAAATTATTTGATATCAGAAGGACATTCCTTGTATTCAGAATGTAATTTGGTGTGTCTGATGTGCTCTCAGGTCCCACAAAAATACTGTGCAAGCATTTATGCATGATCAATCCAATCGATAGGCAATTAGGAGCTATTAGGTATATAGGACACAATAGATGAAGTATTTGATTGACAAGGTTACCAATGCGTCCCGTAGCCTCTTGTCTCTCACATAGAGAAGCATTTTAATGTCCCTACCAATCTGATGATGACAAGCAGTGTAGATACTAGATAGGGAATTGATGACTAATTGATATTGTAGATGTAGGCATTGATATCAGCAGTAGATATTGATGATTTAAGGGGTATTTTTGCATTTTTCTCAAAAATTATAGCGCATTGGTGACAAGTAAGATATGTATATTAAAGGGGCAAGGACTACAACTACTGCACTGTAAATTTTATTTCAGCACAGACAGCAGTTGTGGAGTTACGGTTAAAAATGAGGAAAAACTAATATTTGATCAATAAATCAATAACTACTTGCCTTGAGTTGCTGAATTTTCAGTGCAGTAGTTGTAGTCCTTGCCCCTATAATATACATATCTTACTTGTCACTAATGCGCTATTATTTTTGAGAAAAATGTAAAAATAGGCACAAAATTGGCCAGGGGTGTAGTACCCTCTTAAACCATATTAGAGGTTAAAGGGGGATGGCCCGATTTAACTATATAAAGTTTTCTTCTTGATTGAATGACCTTTACCACCAATTCACATCTGTGAAGTTTCACAGCAGTGTTTCAATTAATTTTGATATGAGAGCTAAAAAATGTAATTTTCTAGCCCCATAGGAACACTGTGTGTTAATTTATTGGTTGACTAAGAAGGTACACCTTTTCATTCATAACATTCAAACTAAATATCTTCAAGCCCTGAAATTTAACAGGGTGAATGAGAAAAACAGTATCTTTCTCCTGATACCAAAATTTATACCACTTCCGGTAAAATGTGGGGTTCTGGGGATTAGGCTATTAGCGATCGGGCTAATAATTGCATATCAGTTGTTTGAAGGGTATAGTGAACATTTTCCTTTGGAACTTCATCAATAGCCCCTTCTACTATTGTAGAAGGGAGCATTTGCCACCACTCCATAAGGGGGACCCAGAAGAACATGGCAAAATGGTCTTAGAACTAGTAACCCAACTGGGTATCACCCACCTTGCCCTTGAAAGGAAGTTACATTTCTCCGCGACACTTCACGGTACAAGCAGAAGAAAAATGCAAGTACTATTGTAATCTGTTTCTTCATCAATATCTCATTGACATCTGTTATCAAGTAGTTCATCAATACCCCCATCTACTACTGTTATCATGTTATTGTAGTTCATAAAAAAAATTAAATTTATATTTATTTAGTTCATCAATACTGCCATCTACTACTGTTATCAGGTAGTTCAATACCCAATCTTATCAGGTAATTCATCAATACCCCATCTACTACTGTAATTAGGTAGTTCATCAATACCTCCGTTTACTACTGTAATAGGTAATTCGTCAATACCCCATCTACTACTGTAATCAGATAAGTCTGGTAGTTCATCAATACCCCATCTACTATTGTTATAAGTTAGTTCATCAATACCTCCATCTACTACTATTATCAGGTAGTTCAATTCACCATCTACTACTGTTATCAGGTAATTCATCAATACCACATCAACTACTGTTATCAGGTAGTTCATCAATACCCCATCTGCTACTGTAATTAGGTAGTTCATCAATACCTTTATCTATTATTGTTATAAGGTAGTTCATCAATACCACATCTACTACTGTAATTAGGTAGTTCATCAATACCTTTATCTATTATTGTTATAAGGTAGTTCATCAATACCCCATCTGCTACTGTAATTAGGTAGTTCATCAATACCTTTATCTATTATTGTTATAAGGTAGTTCATCAATACCCCATCTGCTACTGTAATTAGGTAGTTCATCAATACCTTTATCTATTATTGTTATAAGGTAGTTCATCAATACCCCATCTGCTACTGTAATTAGGTAGTTCATCAATACCTTTATCTATTATTGTTATAAGGTAGTTCATCAATACCCCATCTGCTACTGTAATTAGGTAGTTCATCAATACCTTTATCTATTATTGTTATAAGGTAGTTCATCAATACCCCATCTGCTACTGTAATTAGGTAGTTCATCAATACCTTTATCTATTATTGTTATAAGGTAGTTCATCAATACCCCATCTGCTACTGTAATTAGGTAGTTCACCAATACCTTTATCTATTATTGTTATAAGGTAGTTCATCAATACCCCATCTGCTACTGTAATTAGGTAGTTCATCAATACCTTTATCTATTATTGTTATAAGGTAGTTCATCATTACCCCATCTGCTACTGTAATTAGGTAGTTCATCAATACCTTTATCTATTATTGTTATAAGGTAGTTCATCAATACCACATCTACTACTGTAATTAGGTAGTTCATCAATACCTTTATCTATTATTGTTATAAGGTAGTTCATCATTACCCCATCTGCTACTGTAATTAGGTAGTTCATCAATACCTTTATCTATTATTGTTATAAGGTAGTTCATCAATACCCCATCTGCTACTGTAATTAGGTAGTTCATCAATACCTTTATCTATTATTGTTATAAGGTAGTTCATCATTACCCCATCTGCTACTGTAATTAGGTAGTTCACCAATACCTTTATCTATTATTGTTATAAGGTAGTTCATCAATACCCCATCTGCTACTGTAATTAGGTAGTTCATCAATACCTTTATCTATTATTGTTATAAGGTAGTTCATCATTACCCCATCTACTATTATCAGGTAGTTCATCAATACCCCATCTACTACTGTAATAGGTAATTTGTCAATACCCCATCTACTACTGTTATTGGGTAGATCATCAATACCCTATCTACTGTAATGATCAGGTAGTTTGTCAATACCCCACCTACTGTTATCAGGTAGTTAATCAATACATCCACCTACTACTATTATCAGGTAGTTCACCAATACCCCATCTACTATTGTTGTAATCGGGTAGTACATCAATACTTCCATCTTGTACTGTTATCAGGTAGTTCGTCAATATTAATACCCCATCTACTCTTTTTATCAGGTAGTTCACCAATACCCCATGTACTATTTTTATCAGGTAGTTCATCAATACGGCCATCTAGTACTACTGTTATCAGGTGACCATCAAGACCCCATCTACTACTGTTATCGGGTAGTTCATCAATACCACATCTACTCTTGTGATCAGGTAATTTGTCAATAGCCCATCTACTACTGTTATCATGTAATTCATTAAAACATTCCTCTACTATTGTTATCAGGGTGTCTCAATAAAAACAGGCCCTATGGAAAGTGGTGCATAACTGAAAATATCGGCAGTAAAATAAACATTTTCTTAAAGATTCAAAACCCATGAAATGTCTGCTTAACAGTGGTGCAAAAATGATCCAAATCTGTTCACGCGTCACTGAGATAATTAAGTTTGTACAAATAGACACATTTTTGGACCATTCCAATGGGGTAACACACATTAACAATAATGTGTAGTTTATTGTAAAATAAATAAAAGGAAACGCCAAGTGTTGTTGAATAGGAGTTCAAAATCAATCAATCAATTTCCCAAACAATGTTTTTCACACTTTCTCTTTGGGTTAAGGGCTCCTATTAGCAACGTTTGCACAGTATTTTTTGTGGGACCTGAAAGCACATCAGACATATCGAATTGCATTCTGAATACAAGGAATGTCCTTCTGATATCAATGTTTTTATTTTTTTGAAATTCGTGATATAACACACATTTTATGGCAAATTATTAAAATTTGATATGTTTTGTATTTTTGATATTTAACCATGCTCGCAGTTAACTTTATAAATCTAATGATATGCACTTAGTGTATGTAACTGGATGAAAAGCCGACCTTCAATTGAAAATTTTAACCTTTCATAGTAAAGATATCGATTTTCCCACAAAAGACCCAATTTTTTTCTGTTTTGTAATTAGGGAAAAAATCTTTATCTTCAATATGAAAGGTGAAAATTGTCAGATGATGCTAGACTCCTTTTCGTCATACATATCATTAGATTTATGCAATTTACTTTGAGGACTGGTAAATTTCAAAAATATTAATTATTAATCATTTGCTATAAAATTGCATCTGCTACTGTAATTAGGTAGTTCATCAATACCTTTATCTATTATTGTTATAAGGTAGTTCATCATTACCCCATCTACTATTATCAGGTAGTTCATCAATACCCCATCTACTACTGTAATAGGTAATTTGTCAATACCCCATCTACTACTGTTATTGGGTAGATCATCAATACCCTATCTACTGTAATGATCAGGTAGTTTGTCAATACCCCACCTACTGTTATCAGGTAGTTAATCAATACATCCACCTACTACTATTATCAGGTAGTTCACCAATACCCCATCTACTATTGTTGTAATCGGGTAGTACATCAATACTTCCATCTTGTACTGTTATCAGGTAGTTCGTCAATATTAATACCCCATCTACTCTTTTTATCAGGTAGTTCACCAATACCCCATCTACTATTTTTATCAGGTAGTTCATCAATACGGCCATCTAGTACTACTGTTATCAGGTGACCATCAAGACCCCATCTACTACTGTTATCGGGTAGTTCATCAATACCACATCTACTCTTGTGATCAGGTAATTTGTCAATAGCCCATCTACTACTGTTATCATGTAATTCATTAAAACATTCCTCTACTATTGTTATCAGGTAGTACAGGGTGTCTCAATAAAAACAGGCCCTATGGAAAGTGGTGCATAACTGAAAATATCGGCAGTAAAATAAAAATTTTCTTAAAGATTCAAAACCCATGAAATGTCTGCTTAACAGTGGTGCAAAAATGATCCAAATCTGTTCACGCGTCACTGAGATAATTAAGTTTGTACAAATAGACACATTTTTGGACCATTCCAATGGGGTAACACACATTAACAATAATGTGTAGTTTATTGTAAAATAAATAAAAGGAAACGTCAAGTGTTGTTGAATAGGAGTTCAAAATCAATCAATCAATTTCCCAAACAATGTTTTTCACACTTTCTCTTTGGGTTAAGGGCTCCTATTAGCAACGTTTGCACAGTATTTTTTGTGGGACCTGAAAGCACATCAGACATATCGAATTGCATTCTGAATACAAGGAATGTCCTTCTGATATCAATGTTTTTATTTTTTTGAAATTCGTGATATAACACACATTTTATGGCAAATTATTAAAATTTGATATGTTTTGTATTTTTGATATTTAACCATGCTCGAAGTTAACTTTATAAATCTAATGATATGCACTTAGTGTATGTAACTGGATGAAAAGCCGACCTTCAATTGAAAATTTTAACCTTTCATAGTAAAGATATCGATTTTCCCACAAAAGACCCAATTTTTTTCTGTTTTGTAATTAGGGAAAAAATCTTTATCTTCAATATGAAAGGTGAAAATTGTCAGATGATGCTAGACTCCTTTTCGTCATACATATCATTAGATTTATGCAATTTACTTCGAGGACTGGTAAATTTCAAAAATATTAATTATTAATCATTTGCTATAAAATTGCATTATAATCGCGAATTAAAAAAAACTATTTGATATCAGAAGGACCGTTCTCGTTTTCAAAATGCAATTCGATATGTCTGATGTGCTCTCAGGTCCCACAAAAAATTGGTGAAAATGTCGCTCTTTATACATTTGTCAACCAACAGTAGGGCTGAACTTTATATTGAAGTGGCTGAAATATGTGATTCAAGAAAAATGGGTTCCCTCAAATGTCCAGGTGATAGTATTGGTATAGGTGATAAACAACATCAATAACAGAAATGAGGCATAGTTGCTGATCAATTATCTCCTACCTAGCAACACTGGGAGTTGAGGTTTGACACTCTTTCAAACTATTGCGATTTGGTAGTTCACATGATTGCAATTGGTAGTGAGCTTTGGAAAAAATTGCATTGATATTACAGATAGACTTTCGTTGGTCCTGTGGTTCTCGAGTTATGTTGTAAAGAGGGATGAAACAACATCACTTTTTTAAAACGTACATAACTCATTAACAACAATAAAACAAGCAAGGATTCAAAGAATAACTTTCACAAAACATCAAGGTGTTATTTTTCAATAATATATTATTGATTTAGATGCAGCTTCGACATGCAATACTTAGTCAACCATTAGCTTCATTAATTTCTTCCGTTCTAAACTACAATGCAGCACATTATTGCTAATGTGTATTGTCCCATTGGAAAGGTCCAAAAATGAGTATATTTGTAGTTTCCCAATTATCTCAATGACGAGTGAACGGATTTTGATAATTTATGCACCAATCTATAGAAAACATTTCATGGATTTTGAATCTGCAAAAAGGTTTTCATTTTACTGCTGATATTTTAAGTTATGTCCCCCTATCCACAGGGCCTATTTTTATTGAGACACCCTGTATACCAATACCCCATCTAATACTGTTATCAGGTAGTTCACCAATACCACCATCTACCATTATTGTAATCGCGTATCGGGTAGTAAATCAATGCCTCCATCTACTATGATTGTTATCAGGTAGTTCTTCAATACCCTCCTCTACTACTGTTATCAGGTAGATCATCAATACCTCCGTCTATGACTGTTATCAGGTAGTTATCAATACCCCCATCATAATTTTTATCGGGTAGTTCATCAATACCCCATCTACTATAATTGTAATCAGGCAGTACATCAGTTTTTCCATCGACTACTGTTATCAGGTAGTTCGTCAATATCCCATCACTATTGTTATCAGGTAGTTCGTCAATACTCCATTTACTATTTGTTGTCAGGTAGTTCATCAATACATCCGTCTACTACTGTTATCAGGTAGTTATCAATACCGCATATGCTGTTGTTATCAGGTAATTCGTGAATACCTCCATCTACTACTGCTATCGGGTAGTTCATCAATACCCCATCTACTATTCATGTAGTTCATCAAAACATTCCTCTATTATTTTTATCAGGTAGTTCATCAATACCTCCATCTACTACTGTTACCAGGTACTTATCAATACCCCATCTACTGTTGTTATCAGGTAGTTCATCAATACCCTAAACTACTGTTATCAAGTAGTTCATCAATACCTCCCTCTACTATTTTTATCAGGTAGTTCATCAATACCTCCATCTACGACTTTTATCAGGTATATCTTTAATACCACCATTATCAGGTAGTTCATCAATAACCTGAACTACTGTTATCAAGTAGTTCATCAATACCTTCCTCTCCTATTATCAGGTAGTTCAATGCCTCCATCTACTACTGTTATCAGGTAGTTATCAATACTCCATCTACTACTGTTATCTGGTAGTTCATCAGTATACAAATATTAGCTGTCTATGAGTGTGATGGTCTAAATATTCCGGCGAGTGGAATGGAACAATCCATCTTTCACCGAGGGATTATATTTCAACCATTACACTAATTTAAGACAGTTAATATTTGTTTTATATCACTCATACATAAATTCTGTTGCTCAAAAATACTATTTAAGATAGGGAATCAATGAACTGTCTAGAATTTATGTATGAGTGATGTATACCCTATCAACTATTGTTATCAGGTAGTTCATCAATACCCCCATCTACCACTGTTATCATGTAGTTCATCAATAACCCCTCCATCTACTACTACTATCAGGTACTTCATGAATACCCCACTGCTATCATAAGGTAATTCATCAATAACCCCTACAATAATCAATGCCAACATCTTCTGGTATTGGATACATCCACCAATAGCACTACCTGCTAATGTTATAATACTAGCATCTATTATCGTGTTTTCAGCATAGACTCTGAATGTTCAGAGTCTATGGTTTTCAGGTACCTAATCAAAATTATTAGGTAGTTCGTCAATACCCCATCTACTACTGTTATCAAGTAGTTCGGTTATACCCCGACTACTATTGTTTATTAGGTAGTTCATCAATACCCCATCTACTACTGTTATCAAGTAGTTCGGTTATACCCCGACTACTATTGTTTATTAGGTAGTTCATAAATACTTCCATCTACTAAACTCCTCAACAAAAGTTTTTTTAGGCCTCTGTCATGTCTGTTACAATCTATTCTGAAAGGACCAAGACAGTTTTCATCATTGAGCTTACAGTCCCAATGAAAGAAAACCTGTCAAATGCCAATGCAAGAAAGAAAAACAAATACCAAGATCTTGTAGCTGACTGGGGATGGTGTACGCACTACTTCCCATTAAAATTGGAAGCAGAGGTATTTACAACACATCGCTGACAAAATGCATCGCTGCTCTTGGAGTACTAAGTAGAAAGAGATGTGGCTTCTAAAACTGCACTCAGAACCAGCTGTATGGTTATGCCATCAAAGCAGAGCATTCCGACAGATAGATCTGATTCAAAGCTGGGAACCGTCTCCAATTGAAGATAAGGAAGACGTACCAGCACAAGACACTCAGAGACCTAACTATGCCAAGTGACACTCCAACTGATAGTAAAACTAGGTTCCTGTGACCAGTCATTGTCCTTAATGACATTACATATCCCAGTTCCAGCAGTACAAGCTCTGCTCAGCTGACTCTAGCTCAAGGGTCTGCTGGGTAATATAGGGGCATTGACTTGGCACGCTGGTTTACACCACTCATACCAGCTGTTCCTAGCCTGAAAATAGGATGGAGTGCCCAATCTCTGAAGCGGGATGGTTGGGTACCCTTAAAACTGGTTTGACCCGCCAGAGTCTGGTCCTAAGTCCAGAGACCTCAGAGAATTGTTTGATGCCTACCCAAGACAAGGAGATATGCAGCTCAAGACACCTTCAAACAGGCATTATAATGGAGTGCTCATCTGTATAAGGGTGAAATAAGGCTCCCAGGTGACTGCGCTGGTGCTGTACCAATGAATTACTTCTCCGATTATTTATGTTATGTTCATATCGTGTTTCATGTCAATGTATAGCTACTTGATTCCCTTTATAATGACACCACACTAACAATCACCTTATTCACGACTGAGTACACGTCTTGTGAATGTACATATTGGGGTCTCAAACAGAGGGTGCCAAATTGACCATTATTTTATCCAGCAAGCTACAATCCCATATCTTCACAATGTGGGACCTGATTATAACCTTCCAAGATGGCAAAGCCCGCCCCACAGAGCCAGAGTAGTCACCCACTACCTAGCCTATAGAATATCCCCGGAGAATATCATGGGAGTAGAGAGAATGGAATGGCCTGCCATCCGCCCAGACTTCAACCCGACTGAACACTTGTGGGACCAGCTTGGTCATGCTGTGCGTGCCATAATAACCGCATTGAATGACCTGCGACGAGTGGTTGAAGAATAGAATGACATCCCACAGCAACGTGTTACCAGGTTGGTGAGCAACATGAGGAGGAAGTGCGTCAAGTGCCTGGCTGTTGTGGCCGAGTATGGTCAAGGATAATCAGAGAAACCAGGATGTGACAATAGATAATTAGTATGTGTCCAATTTATATGTAAATAACGTATTGTTATTAAAATGATAGTCTGACATTGCTAGAGGGCGCTAATAATGTCTACAGACAGAGCTTGACCAAATTATATGTTGGGTTAAGGGCTGGGGTATGAACGTTTGGACAGTATTTATTTAGGGACATCAGAGCACATCAGACATATCGAATTGTATTCTGAATAAGAAGAATGTCATTCTGATATCAAATAATTTTGATTTTTGAAATTCGCAATTTAATACACATTTTATGGCAAATCATTAAAATTGATATTTTTGATATTTAACAGTACTTGAAGTAAACTTTATAAATCTGATGATTTATACTTAAAGTGTATGTAGGTGGGATGAAAAGTCGACGATCAATTGAAAATTTTGACCTTTAGATTGAAGATATGGATTTTTTTTCCCAAAACACCAAAAAAATTAGGTCTTTTGGGAAAAAATCCATATCTTCAATATGAAAGGTCAAAATTTTCAATTGACCGTCGAAACTTTTCCTCCTGCTACAAAAATATCAAATGTTTATAATTTGTCATAAAATTTGTATTATATTGTGATTTTCAAAAAATGAAAATTATTTGATATCAGAAAGACATGCCTCGTATTTAGAATGCAATTCGATAGGTCCGAGGTGCTCTCATGTCCCACAAAAAATACTGTCGAAACGCAATAAACGCTCATTTTAGATCCCTTAAAGTACCTTCCCTGATTCTGTTAAATGCGCAATTAAATATCTGTTGTACAAACTGGTTAAAATCAATGTAACCGTTCAATTTATTGTGTGTAAACTTCAAGTCTGTACGTGACATTTTAGCATCTAAAGTGCCAAGCTCGGCTGGAATCTAGCTAAATCAATTAACAAAATATTTAATTCTAATAGATTGATTATAGCACGATTTATCAGCATTTAAAGGAGATGTTAATTGAACAAGATAAACAATCGAGTATACAAATGTAAATCAGCCGCCAATAATCAGGATCCCAAGTGATTTTCCGGGAATCCCAGCCACGTCACTGCAACCTCAGTGCAGGAAAGTTGAAAATTCAACTTTCCTGCTCAGTGTGACCTCAGTCAGACTTTTGGTTCATTGGTGCTTCACTCTAACCCATAGTCAATATTGTGTGATTTTCTTTATCTACTTATAAAATTAATAATTCGTGCTGAGAGCCACATACCATTATATCTGAGCCACAAACCATTATATCTGATTAGTGAAGAGTGATATTCCTTTCTTACGAGTAAATTAAATACAATCACACAGACAAATACAGCGCCATAATGCAAGATCACGTGAGGTGTCACATGGTTTGTGACTTCAAATACCCACTCGTATTTCATATCATATACATGTCATGCATTTCCTTCGTATTGTTGACAGGAAGTCCTAATTTCAACATTACTTTAGCAAAAAGACATTCCCTTATCAAATTAGAAGACTTTCTTGGAAAAACAAATCACTGCTGCCTGATGGGATCATAATAGTTGACCCACTTCCGCCCGGTCTGACCGTACTAGAGGGCGAATTTACTATCTTCAGCAGGTTCGATTCGGTAAACTTACGACATCTGTATGTGTTGACCTCGATCACATGGGCCGAGTGTTACGAGTCTTAATGACTCAAGTCCAAAATCACCTTTTAGTCGCATTCACACGAATGCACAACAACAAAAAACACTGTTTGATTTAGTTAACAAAATCTAAGTCTTTAATTGAAAGTCAAATATGATTGGCACATGGCAACAATTGCACATACAATATAATCACACAATCACAGTTTTAACTAATCAGTACTTAACCAGCAGTCTTCTTCTATTACAATGTTCTGGACGGCTGATATATCCTTAATCACTTATCCTGCGAAAATCACTGTTCAGCGAAGTCCACTGTACACTTATAATCCTTTACATTTATAATCCTTTTATAAGCTCCTTGCACAAAAATTGTGCTGTTTTCTCCAAACACTCAACTCCTTGTGCAGTTCTCCAAACACTTAACTCCTTGCGCAGTTCTCCAAACACTTAACTCCTTGCGCAGTTCTCCAAACACTTAACTCCTTGTGCAGTTCTCCAAACACTTAACTCCTTGCACAGTTCTCCAAACACTTAACTCCTGGCGCAGTTCTCCAAAAATGGTGTTTCTTTCACCAATCACTCTCTTTCTCCAGGAAACATGATTCTTTCTGCACTGCTCCGCTTTATTGACAGATATAGATGTGTTGTTTTCAAACCAGACTCCAGCAAGTCTTTCATACACACAAAATCTCCTTCGTTGCTGTATTAAAATAGCACATTATTGGCTAATGCAAACTGGTTCAAATGTTTTTTAACTAATCAGTACTTAACCAGCAGTCTTCTTCTATTACAATGTTCTGGACGGCTGATATATCCTTAATCACTTATCCTGCGAAAATCACTGTTCAGCGAAGTCCACTGTACACTTATAATCCTTTACATTTATAATCCTTTTATAAGCTCCTTGCACAAAAATTGTGCTGTTTTCTCCAAACACTCAACTCCTTGTGCAGTTCTCCAAACACTTAACTCCTTGCGCAGTTCTCCAAACACTTAACTCCTTGTGCAGTTCTCCAAACACTTAACTCCTTGCACAGTTCTCCAAACACTTAACTCCTGGCGCAGCTCTCCAAAAATGGTGTTTCTTTCACCAATCACTCTCTTTCTCCAGGAAACATGATTCTTTCTGCACTGCTCCACTTTTATTGACAGATATAGATGTGTTGTTTTCAAACCAGACTCCAGCAAGTCTTTCATACACACAAAATCTCCTTCGTTGCTGTATTAAAATAGCACATTATTGGCTAATGCAAACTGGTTCAAATGTTTTTTAACTAATCAGTACTTAACCAGCAGTCTTCTTCTATTACAATGTTCTGGACGGCTGATATATCCTTAATCACTTCCTGCGAAAATCACTGTTCAGCGAAGTCCACTGTACACTTATAATCCTTTACATTTATAATCCTTTTATAAGCTCCTTGCACAAAAATGGTGCTGTTTTCTCCAAACACTCAACTCCTTGTGCAGTTCTCCAAACACTTAACTCCTTGCGCAGTTCTCCAAACACTTAACTCCTTGTGCAGTTCTCCAAACACTTAACTCCTTGCACAGTTCTCCAAACACTTAACTCCCGGCGCAGCTCTCCAAAAAATGGTGTTTCTTTCACCAATCACTCTCTTTCTCCAAAAAACATGATTATTCTTTCTGCACTGCTCCACTTTATTGACAGATATAGATATGTTGTTTTCAAACCAGACTCCAGCAAGTCTTTCATACACACAAAATCTCCTTCGTTGCTGTATTAAAATAGCACATTATTGGCTAATGCAAACTGGTTCAAATGTTTTTTAACTAATCAGTACTTAACCAGCAGTCTTCTTCTATTACAATATTCTGGACGGCTGATATATCCTTAATCACTTCCTGCAAAAATCACTGTTCAGCGAAGTCCACTGTACACTTATAATCCTTTACATTTATAATCCTTTTATAAGCTCCTTGCACAAAAATGGTGCTGTTTTCTCCAAACACTCAACTCCTTGTGCAGTTCTCCAAACACTTAACTCCTTGCGCAGTTCTCCAAACACTTAACTCATTATGCAGTTCTCCAAACACTTAACTCATTGTGCAGTTCTCCAAACACTTAACTCCTTGCACAGTTCTCCAAACACTTAACTCCTTGCGCAGTTCTCCAAACACTTAACTCATTGTGCAGTTCTCCAAACACTTAACTCCTTGCGCAGTTCTCCAAACACTTAACTCATTGCGCAGTTCTCCAAACACTTAACTCATTGTGCAGTTCTCCAAACACTTAACTCCTTGCACAGTTCTCCAAACACTTAACTCCTTGCGCAGTTCTCCAAACACTTAACTCATTGTGCAGTTCTCCAAACACTTAACTCCTTGCACAGTTCTCCAAACACTTAACTCCTTGCGCAGTTCTCCAAACACTCAACTCCTTGTGCAGTTCTCCAAACACTTAACTCCTTGCGCAGTTCTCCAAACACTTAACTCCTTGCGCAGTTCTCCAAACACTCAACTCCTTGCGCAGTTCTCCAAACACTTAACTCCTTGCGCAGTTCTCCAAACACTTAACTCCTTGTGCAGTTCTCCAAACACTTAACTCCTGGCGCAGCTCTCCAAAAATGGTGTTTCTTTCACCAATCACTCTCTTTCTCCAGGAAACATGATTCTTTCTGCACTGCTCCACTTTATTGACAGATATAGATGTGTTGTTTTCAAACCAGACTCCAGCAAGTCTTTCATACACACAAAATCTCCTTCGTTGCTGTATTAAAATAGCACATTATTGGCTGATGCAAACTGGTTCAAATGTACCTCCTTTTGAAGCACAACGTCGACCAACACATTTACAAACTCTCATGATATTCTGCAAAGAGCAAACTATAGCTTCCCCCCTTTTTATGCTCCTTAAAACCCATGATCTATTAATACACCAATCTGTCACATTACAACACTTCCTGTGGGTATTCCCCATGATGTCAAATAAACTTTATATTATCGGAGATTCTCCTGACAATCCAAAATTAGATATGATTCCATTTGTTTTGATCAACTTGATGAATGAGAGGGATTTCCCCATATGTCTTATGAAATAAATTTTAATTGTAAACAAAGATAAATAATCAAATTAAATTACTCAGGGCACATACACACGAGTAAGTTTGGAATGCCCATTTGGGTGTAATTACTGCTGTGCTCTGTGGATGTTGTTTTTTACTCTCTAAGCATGAAAAGATAAAAAATATTACAATTTTGATATTCTAGGAAGGGTTTTTTTTGGCTCAGTTAACCAAATGACGGTTATAATTATACAGCAGAGAGAAACTGTGCTGTAGAGTTTGGTATGGTATATTACATGTTCATTGTACCAGACTGCGAAAATCGAGCTGCTCAACTACCACAAAAATGCTGGTAGAATATATCATAAACTTTTGGCAAAATGGTGTTTATGCACAATGACGTTTTGTCCATGAGAATATGGTGAATTTTTCTGCACAAAAAAGCTTGGATTTAGAGCACGTGTGGCCCCTAAAGCCCCATTTTCTACTTTATACTTAAAAGTAGATATCAGTTAGGTCTATTAAACTTCAAAATCTCGTCAGTATTTTGCCATATACACGGCTTCTGCTTAAATATGATTTTCATTGTGCAAATGTGCTATTGTTAATAGAAACCTTAGGTCACATTACAGAACGTTCCATGCTGCGCGGCTGCGGTCCCTGCTTTTTATGTTATGCACCCAACTATGGAATCTAACCAAGGTTCACAAAAAATATCAACGGTGACAATTATAAAAACGTTTTCAACCGTATCTCTAGCTCTCAATAGTCATGATATAATTAATCATATTATTTTGGAGGCGTGACAATGGCCAAGGAACATAACTTTGACGTTCCTCGTACAGGTTTATACGGTCGAAAAAAGCGAGGATTTCACTTTTTTTTTCAGTTAAGTGAACTTAATTTGCAGGCTATGAAGTACCATGCGCGTATGGGGGAGGGGGGGCTTTGGGGCGAGCCCCGGGGTCAAAGTATAGGAGGCGGCCAAAACGAAGTGACGGCGGAAGAAGAAGGGCGGCAAAAAGAAGGGCGGCGGAAGAAGAAGGGCGGCAAAATAATTAGTAAAATAAAAGGGCGGAAAATTTGAAAAGTATTTAAAAAAATGGTACTATACATTGCTTTTTTTTGCTCTTCACTTAGCTTTTTCAAACCACCGAAAAAAAAAAAAAAAAATGGGTCAACCTTTTCGGGCTGTTGAGGAAGGGCGGCAAAATTTAATTTCTTCAGCCCCCCCCGGATAGGAGCAGCCACGGTACGCTACTGAGTACTGTAACATATAGGAAACAAATTCATGAATTGATTGATTGTAAAATATTACAATTATTTTACGGCACTTTACGGCACTTTACCGTAAAATTGAATTACTATTTCATTGAAAACAGGCATGTTAATACCGTTACGTTGGACTATATATATTATTATTTGTGTGTAAAGTGTTGTAGTTCCAATTTTTTAAATAGTAAATAGCCGTATTGTCATGACAGATTGTGTTTAAATGCTATTTCATATTATGTACAGTGCAGGCTACATAGCCGGCAACATCTGTAATTTTAACGATAGAATGTTGGCAACCCAGTGCCAGATACCGTTAAACATACGTGCATTCTACCGAATATTTTATACAGGATGATGGGTATTGTATACGGTAGAATTCTGGCAACTTATATACGCTGGCGAAGTTACGTAATAATCGGATTATCTACCATAGCAATAGGTGAAAACAATTTTGACTATACCGCGCTGCACTGATAAGTTAACGCGGTACCTCTGCATTGAACCGTATCATGCTGTTCACTTGCACCTGTAAGATTAGTATCTTTGAAAAGACCAGTATTGTATTCAATCTATGATTGCAGACATAAACAGGTGATGAGTGTAACCTGCTTGTAGTGCGGCGCGATATGTTCAAAATTGTTTTCACCTATTGCTATGGTAATTAATCCGATTAATTACGTAACTTCGCCAGCGTATAGTTACCAGGTTATATAGTTACCGTAAAAATTATATCACACACATGATTACGTAACAGCATTAGCATAAATTCAATGGTCTAGAGTCACCTGGTGAAATTGAGTCGTTTTTGTTAAGGGAAATAAGAGGCCGAAATGAGGTATTGTTGTATTTTCTATATTTTCTTGGGAATTAAAGAATGGAGAATACTGCCGTTTGGAACAGTAATAGAACACAAACTACCAGTTCATGAAACCATGTTTGTTGGGCTGGAAAGATTTTAGTTTATTTAAAATGCGTGGTCAAATATGTCTTATTTTGGACAAAAACAAGGCTTTTCTTTCTTTAAAATCTTGATATTGCCAAAAATAGCAAACGTGGAAATTTAATTTTTTTTGCCAGTTCTGTTGACTAATCTCTAAACATTTAAACGGGAGTCTCCCTAGAAAATATTTGAATCCGTGATTAAAATATAACTGTTATTCTACCAGCCCCCCCCCGGATAGGAGCAGCCACGGTACGCTACTGAGTACTGTAACATATAGGAAACAAATTCATGAATTGATTGATTGTAAAATATTACAATTATTTTACGGCACTTTACCGTAAAATTGAATTACTATTTCATTGAAAACAGGCATGTTAATACCGTTACGTTGGACTATATATATTATTATTTGTGTGTAAAGTGTTGTATCTTCCAATTTTTTAAATAGTAAATAGCCGTATTGTCATGACAGATTGTGTTTAAATGCTATTTCATATTATGTACAGTGCAGGCTACATAGCCGGCAACATCTGTAATTTTAACGATAGAATGTTGGCAACCCAGTGCCAGATACCGTTAAACATACGTGCATTCTACCGAATATTTTATACAGGATGATGGGTATTGTATACGGTAGAATTCTGGCAACTTATATAGTTACCAGGTTATATAGTTACCGTAAAAATTACGGTCAGATTTTTACAGTGTATATTGCGAACCCGGATTGCGAAACGTAATATATTTTTTATAAGGCTGTCACCTGCAACTTTTGCTTCAACAATATCAGGTACTAATTTCAACGTATTGCAGCATTATATTCCACTGATCTATAGTGATATATTCACGCCCCTTTAGTATGTCACTGAAGACATAACATATTTGCATATAATCTGACCTGAACTTAAATGATATAATAATGGAAATCTAAACAACAAAAAAGACATTCATTTTCCCGAGGGTGTGGTTTCATGTGCAGTTTAGCCGCATATATTTTTATATCGCATAAACCTATAGGCCTTTGGCTTCCAGGCTAGGTTGCTTCGGGGGATTGTTATAGGTAAAAAGAGTGAATATTTCTAACTAAAATTAACGATCAAAGTTAATTTTTGTTACATAAAACGCAAGAAGTGATCCGAATTAAACAACTGCGGATACAAATGACGAAGATAGACACATTTTCGACACAAATATAACACATGATGTGGATGGAAGGGCGTGTTTTCTCCCCATTAAATTGAGATTATACTGAACTTTATAAATCTCGTCATCATGTGGATCAAGATATTTACTTTTGTTGTCTTTACTGTTCTTTGGAGTGAGGTTTCTCCACAAGATGGTAAGTATAATATATACCGTTATATCCTGGTCAATTATATCGTTGTAACTTTTACATTATAGCATGTAGGCCTATGTATCATCATGATTATAGTTAGAATAGCTATTAAGCCTATATTGTTCAATGCCTAACAGTAAAAACTGAAAAGACAAGATTAATGGCCCCAATTGAAACAAGATTTGTCTATAAAAACAGGGTTTTTTTTTTTTTTTTGTTCTTTTGTCCAGAAAACTTAATTACATTATATTTCACATTTACCCAGTAAACACAAAATGTTTGACAGAAAACGTTTTAATGTCGGGTTATATAATGGGTATAAAACATGTTGAAAACTTTATGCAAAACATTCAAACATATTTTGATGAAATATTTTTCAATTACATTTTGACAACATTTTAAAAATTTTGTTGTTGCAATGTTTTTCATAAAACGTTTTAAAAATATGTGCATGACTTTTATATAACCCGACATAAATTGTTATTAAAACGTTTTGACCAAAACCAAAATGCGGCATTGATAACACGTATACGGTATATATATGTGATATACGACGTAATTACGTTTGAATTATTATGTGTTTGCTGGGTATGTGTTTATAGGCCTATAATATATATTCTGTTAATGTTAGAACAGGTGCGTTCACATTTTCTGCTTGTCTCCTTTATAATTTGTGTGAACCTGGTGAAAAATTATGTTAAAAGGTCATAATACCGATTTATATAAATAGGTTATTTTTAATTTTCAATTTGAACTCTTTCGTTTCGTGTCGCTAAATTATATTATTGATGTTATAAAAAGACATAAAAAGGTATTCGCTCACGTTTTAAACCGTTTTGTATTAAACTATATTAATATTTGGACAATACATGTCATACACCGATGTTGCAGATACGATATCTCTATAAATTGGCCGATTGAAATATTTCAATCTTTTAACGATTGGTAAATAGCAATCAATCTAAATAGATTGAAATGTTGTTGTTTTGTGGTTCGACTCGTAACTCTTGTAAACTGATTTCACTATTCAATTGTGTTAATTAAATGACATGTGTTGCATATGTTTGGAATGAGATTTCAAACTTTTTAGAGTGAATATTTTCAATCGTCTGGAAAGGATTTGTCCCTAATTCAGGATGGCAGAAGATTGAAAATTCAATCTTTTTGTTGAATATTTAATCGGGCAATTTAAGAGTGTAGGCCTATAGGGGGCCTAATAGTTTGAAAATCAAATATATGCTTTCCACGAAAACACACGAGCTAAACGTTATGGTTATCCGCATCATATCAATATCGTGTAGATAATTACATTTTAAAATAACAATCCAGATTGTTAGAGCACATAATTCTCTATTGTAGACCCTGAAAGAAAGTTTAAAAATGATGCACCAAAACGGCTTCAACTGGATCATCATTTTGCAAAATTTGTCAACCCCATGTGTAGGCCAAGCGCCTAAATGAATAAACGAATTCCCGTTTCGACACCCAACATTGAGTTTGAAGCAATAATTTCACACATTGTGAAAACACAGATGAAAACATGTCCACGACTGGTTTTGATTTGGCCTTCATTTCACAAATTTTCGGCTTTTTCAAACTAATATAGTACCAAAATAATCCACCAAGAAATGGTTTCAATTGGTCCTTCATTTTTCAAAAGACGTTGCGCAAGCGCGATGTCCGCTAGCCCTTCAGGCCAGTATTTACATTTCCTATCCGCCACTGACGGGCACTTTCAAAATTATTCCGCGGCCTACGCTGTTAGTGAATAATGATACCACATCAAAACTGACCAATAAGTCACTTGATTCTATGGGTATTTGCCCTGCCTTTTCAACAAAATGTTGCGAGTTATTGATGTAGGAAGTGCCTTTTCCTGATATGTGAACGGTTCTTTTCAGAGCCACCAAAAACTTCCAAAATCAGCAGATAGGCGAGATCTGCTTGTTTCTGTAGACAAGGGGCAGTCTTCAGCAAACGGCTCTTTTCAGAGCCACCAAAACCTTTATATTAGCAGATAGGCGAGATCGCTAGTTCTCTGTAGACAAGGGGCAGTCTTCAGTGAACGGCTCTTTTCAGAGCCACCAAAACCTTTATATAAGCAGATAGGCGAGATCTGCTTGTTCTCTGTTGACAAGGGGCAGTCTTCAGTGAACGACTCTTTTCAGAGTCTACTTAGACAAGGGGCGGTCTACATGTCTCATTCTTAGGTACTTTGTCCTGAAGAAGTCAGAGCTACTCCTGACGAAAGCTTGACAGTTCTAAACTTGTCCGACGGCGAACCCGCTAAAAACCCACTAATTGTCCCTCCTCCTCAATTTCTAGGATTTGTCAGGTTTTTGTTTTGAGATTTTTCCAAATTTTTAGACTTCGGAATACATTAGGAAAACTTTATACATAATTTTATAAATAAGTTTATTAGAGAACATGGATCACTTCCAAGACTTGTTCTTGTGGTAGGCCTACAGGGGGTTTACCGTATCCCCGGGGTTTATCCGGGCTCACAATCTCACTGAAAAAAAGAAAAAAAAAAAAGAAAAAAGGGCCTTCTCCTTTCATCGAGCACTGTTGGAAAAGACCGTAATAAACCACTAACAATGCTAATTTTACATTGGGGAAAAATAAATTCATGAAAATTCTCTGGGCGAGAAACAGAACATTAATTTTAGACGGCCTAATATTAAAACTCGGAAACGAGGCTGCCGCTTATATACGGGCTGTATTTAGTACAAGATGTGCCTACGGGCTGCTGCACAGCAAATTTCGATTGCTCGTTTGTTTTTTGTCATTCAAGAGCAGAGTCAAATTATTAAAATATATTGTCTTCCCTTTACTAGTACGTCTACAGATTCTACACGAGCACATAAATGTTATTCAGCATGATATTATTATTGGGCACATTGGCTTGTACTACAGTGCATGTAGGCATGATATAGGCAGGTAAGCTAAGCTTACCATCCCATCATCAGTAGTACAAGGAACTTATACGATGTCCTCATTCACAAACTGGAAACAGGACGGTTCGCACCCTTTCAATTTCGGACCCGTGCACTTTCGCCCCCTTTCAATTTCGCACCCGTGCACTTTCGCCCCCTTTTTAAACCGCAGGTAATGTGCTGCTGTTTATTGATGATGCACGATCGATCGCTTCAACTCCCGGCGGTACAGTGGGGTGTTGTATGTGTATAGTATTGGTTGACTTTTGAGTGTTGATTGACTGATTGTCTGTGTTTGCAGTACCGGTACTGGGTCCAGCGTGTACAAAAGCAAATAGTATGTTGATGGACTCTCCGGTTCGATTGAATTTAATAGGCCTATATTATTACGATATATTAAATGTTCATTATGTTTTTGATTTGTTATTTTGTTTTACTTAGGCCTATTTTATTTTATTTCATTTCTATTTTATTTTATTTTAAGCCTATTAATTATTTTTATATTATTATTATTATTATTATTATTATTATTATTATTATTATTATTATTATTATTATTATATTAATTATTATTATATTATTGTTATTAGAATTATCTTACCTTATTAGTACTTCTAGGCTATATAATTTAGTATTCAATTATTTATGGCCTATAAAGTATAAAATTTATAGGGCCTAATATTGATATGGCCAAAAATATGATGGCTTATAATTTATAATTTTATCCCATCTTTATGTTGCCGAATTGATCTTCTTTGACATGACACTAATGGAAAAAAAAAATTTAGCAAATTTCTCAAAGACAAATGCGCACAAGCAAAACAAATGCCTGCAGCAGCTTTGCGATAATGCTGTGCCGACTTTCACCACCTTTCTTCACCGCGAGTATTAGCTGCCACTAGTACGCCGAAAGCGCCGGGCGTGACATGGGTTCAATCAATGCAATGGTAGCCTCACGGTGACTAGGCAGTAGCACGCATATATTCGTCCCAGAACACACTACCGGATCGATTGCTTGACAAGTCTCCGGCCCGCGTCGCGTGATTGTATAAAGTGTGACTCCTTCAACCCATTATGTAATGAATGACTTACGCGAAAGCGCCGGTATGGTGTGGGTCCAATCAATGGTAGGGTACCGTAAACAGACACGCAAAAGTGCCATATGCCTCTTGACGCATAATCGTAAAATATTATTAATCAGGAAAGTTTTCTGTTCGCTTTTAATGAGAAATGTAAATAATGAACCAAATGTTTTAACTTTTATGTCTTTTAATGAATGATGTATTTTGTCTGTGTTCTTAATTAATTTAATATATATTTCTACAAGTGTTACGTAAATTGTATAAAACAAAGAAATGTAAATACTTTTAAGATATAGGCCTATTTGATGTATGATTTTTTGATATTTATGCATTTTTATGTTTTAAAAAATTCTTACATATATAGGGCTTATGTATAATTCTACAAATTGTTATGTATATTGTTTTTATGACACAGAGCCCCTGTAATAGCAGATTTATCTGAAAGGTAGCCCTGTATAAATATGGTTTTAATAAATAACATAAAGTAAATAAACAAATTTGTGGAAAAAATGATGTCCAATTCTGCATTGTAAATGATTGACATTTATGTGTTCATGATTCATTTTGTTTACTGGCCTGTCAATCACGGACTCATTATGACGATGCTTTATTAACACCACGGCACATCTTTATCTTAATCTGCTAAATATGATGTCAATAATGTAATATAGCATCTATTTCTTAGATAATAAAGATCGTGTAAAGGAGATGAATTTCTTTCTTCATTTTTCTTTTCTTTTTCCTTTTTTTTTTTTTTTATAGTGCCTTTTTTCTTCTTTTTTTTAATCAAGAAAGCTGCTTTGTCTTTTGAACCCTGTTTTGTTTTTGGATGTTGCTGCACATAATAAACAGTTTTAAACAATCAATTTATTTCTATCAATTAGATTTGTTCAGTTCATCTTAATTTCTTTGGATTTTGTTTTTTCTTTCCCTTTCTTTCTTTATTTCCTTTCTTTCTTTTTTCGTTTGCATGATCAGGCTATAGGGGTCCGACGCATAAATGACATCTATCTTAATAAGGAGTATTTCGTGATCCTAGTATCATCTTTTTATGACATTTTTTAGTAGACATGGTAGATATGCTTGAAAAATCTTATTCCCAAAATTTCAGTTGATTCCGATTTTGCATTATGCGAGTTATGCATGACTATGTGTATTACACTGCTCCATAGGCCACTGTTGTAATTTCGTTCTGGTACACCAGAACGTAATTCAAAATTGACGATATTTTTGCTAGACTAATTAAATCTGCAAGAATTATTTTTTGGACATAAACATTATGTAGCCAGAGGTTTCCAGTGGTATAAAAATCTCAATTTTTTTGAGAAAAGTGAGGGGATAATAATAATAATAATAATAATAATAATAATAACTTTATTTATACACGGTAAAACATGTTCAATACAATATTGACCTTCCACATGTCCGTGTGGATATTAAAACATTACTAAAATATAAAATATAAAAGTTTGTTAAAAGATAATTATAATGCAAAAATGTACATAGACTAATACAATATTTCACTAAGAGACAAAAATTTATAATAAATGAATATGATAAAAATAATCTGCATTCATCCTCATATCATTGTTATTCTTCTTCTTATTATTATTATTATCATACTAGCGGGAGACCCGCGCTTCGCGCGGGTCCCCGCTAGTTGAGTAAACTGGAGCGGTTAGTAAACTGGAGTGATTTATGGTAAACGGTGATGGTAATGATTATGTCTTGGTGTAGATTGATTATTTATCCTATAATAATTTTATTACCTGGAAATGTTTAGAATTAAGAATTTCCCCCGAAGAACTTATTTGTAAGGTCTTCCCTCAATTCCCCCAGACCCCCATGTTGGAAGTTGCGACCGCACATCATGTGCATGTCACCGTTGGGGGGGGGGGGGGCAAGAAATTTTGGCGAGCTGGAGGGGGGGAAGCAATTTTTGGCAAGCCGAGAGGGAGGGGCAAGCGATTTTGGCACACATTCTTGGGGCGCCTTTTAAATAAAACGCTCTAAAAGGGCTTAGGAAAACCGTACGCTTTAATATGCAAATTTTCCTGCTCACTGCGCTCGCAAACATGTATATAGACCATTAAAAGGTTTGCAAATTGGGATCCCAAAAAATTGGCATGTGCAAGGGGTGGGGGTGGGGGAAAAGATTTTTTGGCGGGTCGAGGCTCATAATTATTGCACAGCCCTTATATTTAGAAAGTGCGACATTTGAAATGTAAAACAATACCAGGTTATATAATGTAATAATAAAGATATTTCCTTGCCCCCCCCCGGACTCCCCTGAAACAAATTTATATATCCCTAATCCCCTGTGGGGCCCCTCTGAACACTACGATCCTGTCTACAAAACTGTAGGGGCTAAAGGATTGTGTATGAATGTAATGTATAAAAATTTTTATACCCCTCCCCTTGGACCCCCCCCCAGTGAAACAGTGTGATCCTGTCTACATCACTGTGTTAGGGTTAAAATGATTGCCCTCATTTTAAATTATTCAGTACAGGCAACTACTCTGACTCACGACTCACAACCCTGCTCTAACACAAAAATTCCTCTACTGTTTCAACTTGTTGGGCAATCTGGGAGGAATGACCTTATAACCCACATGAAGCTCTGTTACCAACATTACTGGTTCTGATGTTGTAAGGTTGTGCAATAACCTGACCAATGTCCCTTTATTTAAAAGCAACTCTAATTTGACATTCATATACTAAAGCAGAACAGGGAATACCCCTATGTTTGACATTATAAACCCCACTACATGTACATACATGTATAACTGTCTGATGTGAGAAGTGATATGTTTTGTTTTTGTTACTCTATGTCAATGAACTTTTAACACTCATAAAGTTCCCTGACCTTTGCATTAAACTTAATTAATTAATTGCTTACTCCTTAATTCATAACAAATAAAGTATCCTATATTTTAAGTCATATTAAGCTACAAATGGAAAAAAATGTGTGGAGTTGAATAATAGCGTGCTTTTATTGGGAGAGGGAGCCAAAATTTTTTACACCTTCCTTTTATTTATATAGATTATTATCATTATATTATATTATTAAATAAACTTTGTTTATATTATTAACATTGTTATTATTATTATTATTATTATCATATTATTATTATTATCATCATATTATATTATTAAATTAAAGGAGTATTACTTTTTATGACATTTTCAGTACATATCCACGAAAAAAGCCTATTCCCAAAATTTCAGTTGATTCCGATTTTGCGTTTGCGAGTTATGCATGATTATGTGTATTACACTGCTCCATAGACAATGCGTTGTAATTTCGTTCTGGTGCACCAGAAGGAAATTCAAATTTCACGATATCTTTGCAAAACGAATTAATCTGCAAGAAATATTTTGTACATAAACATTATGTAGCCAGAGGTTTCCAGTGATATAAAAATCTCAACTTTTTTTGAGAAAAGTGGGGGATGAGGCTGTGGATCACGAAATGCCCCTTTAACTTTGTTTATATGTTTTGTGTTACTCCCCCATTGGATGTTGTGTCATACTTTCATTGTTTTTATTTTTATCCATTGTTGACACTTGTATCCTTTTGGATCCATCCTTTGGTCGTCAGTTGGAACAAAGTTTCACTATTTTTATACATATTATAATTAATAATTAAATATAAATTTATTATTATTATCACTATTTATTATTATTACTATTTTATCATTGAATTCTAATTATTTCATTATTTTGGGTAAGCCTGCTGCTAAAATATCTGGCCTGTAATATATACTAAGAAAAAAAAATCGTTCCTCTATTTTGTTATAAAATATCCTTTCTTTCCTTCCTTCCCGGGTTTATCATGACTTAATAAGTGCATGCCCGACGGCCCCAGCACTATAAACATACTACGCCGCACCGCCGGAGTTCAAGCAATCGATCGTGCATCAATCAACAGCAGCACAATACCATGTATAAAAAGGGGGCGAAAGTGCACGGGTGCGAAATAGAAAGGGGGCGAAAGTGCACGGGTCCGAAATTGAAAGGGTGCGAACCGTCCAGCATTCCACAAACTGATACTATCTGTCCATCGTATAAGGCTATTACCGTACGATAATGTGCTGAAGGAATATTACACAGTCAAAAATAGGCTCCATCATTTTTTTGTTCTGATCCCTCCCAGTCTCCCAAAACATCAAAAGCGTTGCACATTTACTTACTTAAGACTGTCCTTTTTCATATAACACAGACAAAGTAGGGCAAAGCTACCTAGAAATGGTCAAATTTTGGCAAGAAATATCTCTGTGTAATCCTATGTAAGTCCCATATCACATCGTTATCGGCGATCGTGATTTTTTTTTTTCTGAAGTTTGGCTGGTACCCACTAGCGTCATGCACGTGACGCGGCACAGCTAAAATAATCGACCGGAAATCGGGGATCATTAAAACGTCAACAAATTTCAAAACACAGAAAGCAGTAAACTTAATGGCGAGCGGTCCGAATTTTGAGCCATACAAGTTTATGTGGTGAACTACCATCATCAGACCATTTGATTTCTCTCCACTCCACTCGAGAAGTGCTGTACATTGTATATTTACAATATTTTAAAGCTAATTTTTACTAAATTTTTGACGGAAAAAAGGACATACCGGTATTATACAAGAGACATATCTATTAAAGGGGCATTTCGTGATCCACAGCCTCGTCCCCCCACTTTTCTCAAAAAAAGTTGAGATTTTTATATCACTGGAAACCTCTGGCTACATAATGTTTATGTATAAAATATTTCTTGCAGATTAATTCGCTTTTGCAAAGATATCGTGAAATTTGAATTTCGCTCTGGTGCACCAGAACGAAATTACAACGCATGCATAACTCGCAAAACGCAAAAATCGGAATCAACTGAAATTTTGGGAATAGGCTTTTTTCGTGGATATATACTGAAAAATGTCATAAAAAGAGGATGCTAGGATCACGAAACACTCCTTTAAGCGGCAACATTTTTTATTTTCGAGATTTCTATGACGGGAAAATTGTTTATGGGCAAGTTACTTTCGGGCATTTTCCCGGGGCATTTTCACACACAAACAGATGATATAGGAATTGGATTTTCGGCGTTTCACCGGACTCCCTACTCCAGACTTCTTCTGTCTTCCTTATGCTTACATCATATTCATGTAATATAACATGCCCCGGGGGGGGGTACTCAGTACAAATGACCATACGGGGACGTGCCGCAAACATGGGTAGCATTTTCAGCCTTCTGGTATATCAATGGTCCCTTTTTCAAAGCCTATTTTGGTATATGAATGGGTCCTTTTTTCAAAATTTTCTTAATTTTTTCGGAAACAGCCAAATTTTTCCTTAATCTAGCTAAAATTTTCAAAATTTTCCCAAAATTTTGGGAAAATTTGTAAAAACCAAGACAATTTTGGTTAAATTCGGCCGAAAAATGTGACTTTTGGTATATGAATGGGTCCAAATTTCTTGAAAAATTGGTATATTTATGGGTCCACTTCCAAAATCTCAGCGGCACGTCCCTACCAAAACCAAACTTGAGTACCCCCCCCCGGACACAGAAAGCAGTAAACTTAATGGCGAGCGGTCCGAATTTTGAGCCATACAAGTTTATGTGGTGAACTACCATCATCAGACCATTTGATTTCTCTCCACTCCACTCGAGAAGTGCTGTACATTGTATATTTACAATATTTTAAAGCTAATTTTTACTAAATTTTTGACGGAAAAAAGGACATACCGGTATTATACAAGAGACATATCTATTAAAGGGGCATTTCGTGATCCACAGCCTCGTCCCCCACTTTTCTCAAAAAAGTTGAGATTTTTATATCACTGGAAACCTCTGGCTACATAATGTTTATGTATAAAATATTTCTTGCAGATTAATTCGTTTTGCAAAGATATCGTGAAATTTGAATTTCGTTCTGGTGCACCAGAACGAAATTACAACGCATGCATAACTCGCAAACGCAAAATCGGAATCAACTGAAATTTTGGGAATAGGCTTTTTTCGTGGATATATACTGAAAAATGTCATAAAAAGAGGATGCTAGGATCACGAAACACTCCTTTAAGCGGCAAAATTTTTTATTTTCGAGATTTCTATGACGGGAAAATTGTTTATGGGCAAGTTACTTTTGGGCATTTTCCCCGGGGCATTTTCACACACAAACAGATGATATAGGAATTGGATTTTCGGCGTTTCACCGGACTCCCTACTCCAGACTTCTTCTGTCTTCCTTATGCTTACATCATATTCATGTAATATAACATGCGCCATAGCATATGACTTGACAAGATAGCCCAAAACTTCATGGCCTTCATTTTGGACAGTCTAAAATTTTGCTGAAGTGTAATTTTAGCAACATTTTTGATGCAATGGCCTGTCGTGATCGGCTGTGTTTACTTCTGACCTTCCATTGCTCTACACTGTGTCATGCTTCAGCGAATCCGACTAGATTTTGAATGCAAAGGTCTCTAGCCTAGAATGTGAAGCTATCGGTGAGCAAATTCTTGGCTAGAGTTCTCGAGCAAGGCTGGCCATGAGGTGTGTTCAAGGTGTGTTCATTCTGTCGGTCGGCATGATCATGTCACTCGTGATAGATTGCTTGAGAAGTCTAGCCACGATTATAATAAATAAATAATAACTACAAATTTCGAACATTTGACTCATTGTAGCAGGTTCCATAAGGTGTCTTCAGTGTTTATAATTGTTTTCATTATAAATGTGAAATGTCACAAAATATTATATTTGACAATTTAATTACTGTTTGACCTCTCCATACATGTATATTCATACATTGCTCACCTGTGTTTTCATATCATATTTTGTGGTGAAAAATGTGTAATTTGCAAACATTTTTGGAGCAAAAATTTCTTCGTACCGACAGCTAAGTGTACATGTGAATTCACATTAAACACATACACAGCACCTGTTGGAACTCCCGGTTGGAGCCGGGAGTTTCAATTATTGGAACTGAGCCATGATAGCTTCACATAGCCTAGAGACCTTTGCATTCAAAATCCGGACAGATTCGCCATGGATGTTTAGAAGTAAACACAGCCGATCACGATGGGCGATGGCATCAAAAAAGTTGCTAAACATATTGCACTTCAACAAAATTTGAGACTGTTTAAAATAGGCAAATTTTACTCAAAAGAAGCATTCAATTTAAAACCTGGTAGCAGAGCAAAATGCTCCCCATTTTGGACAACTTGCTACATAAATTTCGGCTTGTATAACAATTTTTACTATGTAAACATAATGCTAATATCGTAAGAACGATCACCTGAATACTGATTTCCCTAAAAATTGCTATGCAAATTTTTCAAAGTAAATCAAACCAAAAGATACAGTTGACTCATCAAAATAACTTTCATTCGAATTTCAACATTAACAGAATAAATAACATCCGTTGAAAAAAATGTCAACGCTGTCCGACCGAAAAATGATAGCAACATACTCTACATCAAATGCTATCGCATGCAAATTCGGCTAAGAGTTCTCAAGTGTTTAGATCAGTGCATCCCATTGGTTGTTTATTGCTGAGATTCGACTGTTCCATCTTACGCCTCAGACACGAAGGGGGCACTTACCGTTGCACTCAATGAGGGAAATCACAAAACATGCCATAAAATTAAGGGATCAGGAATGAGTGTCTTGAACGTTGCGACAGTATTTTTTGTGGGACATGAGAGCACATCAGACATATCGAATTGCATTCTGAATACGAAGAATGTCTTTCTGATATCAAATAATTTTAATTTTTTGAAATTCATGATATAATACAAATTTTATGACAAATTATTAAAATTTGATATTTTTCACATTTTTGATATATAACAGTCCTCGAAGTAAATTTTATCAATTTAATGACATAGGCCTATTCTTAAAGTATATGTAGGTGGAAGAAAAAGCCGATGATCAATTGAAATTTTGACCTTTCATATTGAAGATATGGATTTTTACCCAAAAAGACCTAATTTTTTTTGAAAAAAAAAAAAAAAAATCCATATCTTCAATACGAAAGGTCAAAATTTTCAATTGATCGTCAGCTTTTCATCCCACCTACATACACTTTAAGTATAAATCATCAGATTTATAAAGTTTACTCCGAGTACTGTTAAATATCAAAAATATCAATTTTTAATCATTTGCCATAACATATGTATAACATGGCGAATTTCAAAAAATCAAAATTATTTGATACCAGAAGGACATTCTTCATATTCAGAATGCAATTTGATATGTCTGATGTGCTCTAATGTCCCACAATAAATACTATCCAAACGTTCATACTCCACCCCTTAAACAATTCTAAAAGTTTGATTTCTTATCAGGGAACAAACTCTCAATAATTACTATAGCCTAGGAAAAGTAAATTGGTCATGTTGGTGTTTTCTATTCGGAGAAAATTGACTGGTACAAACAGGTCTAGGGATTTTGCATGGTGTCCCCTTTGATAGTCATGAGAAATGGGTAAGTGCACTGGATGGAAAAAACCTGACCGAGATAATTAACGCAATCAGTCAGTCCGAATAATCAATCCCAGAACATTTACTGACATGATCATGTTCTGGGCCTGAACTGCTTCCATTCGAAATCTTGATAACAAACTGGACAAAAGACCAGTGCTGTACGGCGCAAAAACTGATTGAGGAGCCAATGCATGAATGGCTCCTAACTTTATGAATTTAGACACCCAAAGTTGGCTCCCAAGTAAAAAACTGGAGCACCAATTCATCGTATTCCAACCCCTCAAAGTCATTCTGTCAGTTTAAATCTACATTCAATTTTAAGTTTTTAGGCTTACATGATTGGATAAAAAAAAAAAGAAGAAAAAAAAGACAAGATTCAAGGCCAGAACATGTGGACAACTCTGATGGTCAAAAATGAGTAGTTCAATTAATTGTGATGTAATTTTCTTTATTTTATTTTTCAGAGCGTGAATGTGGTGGTACACATTACCATGCAGAAACAACTGGAATTGTCGATACTAGTCCATACCCACCAGCAGCATGCAGTGGAGTCCCATTCTTTCCTGATTTGGAACCAAATAATCGCAAGTGTTTCTGGGTGAAGTCTGGCACTCCTGTGGCAATATTCCTGACTAGTACACCACAAATATATAATCGCTACTCAGAGCTCTTTTATCAACTAGGTAAGGCAAAAAAAAAAAATGTCCTCCACAGCTTTGAAAGAGGAGGTGCGGGCGGGCGTATTTAAAAAAAAAAATTTTTTTGGATTTGGAATATTCCTGGACTTACAATCATTCATGGTGACTTTAAAAAAACCCATTTTGTTTCTTTAATATGCAAAGTTATAGTTTGTGTCCATGTCATTTCAGAATATGTACTTTGAAATCATTAATAATAATAGACTATGACATGAACACAAATTAAACTTTGCATATTATTGAAGACACAAAATGTTTTTGGTGGGCTTTTTATTTTCAACCTTGAAAGATACTAGCATTTAGCTCTAGCTAGGTCCAGAGATACTCCAAATCTGAAAAAAAAATTGAATTTTTTATTTATTTAAAAAAAAAAATTGAAAAAAAAAAAATTGGTTAGGCCTTAAACTGAGGAGCGGGCGGTGGAGGAAAAACAAACAACTTTTTTTTTTTTTTCAAGTAACTGACATTTTTCTACAGGATTTGTTACAAGTGATGAAGTAGACAGAGAGCAAAGAAAATTTAGCTGAAGCGGGTTTCGAACCGGCTACCTCTGGTTTGCAAGACCAGTGCTCTACCATCTGAGCTATCCAGTCCTATGATGGTTGGTGATCCCAATTACCAATATCTTTGCGCAGGTGCTGGTCAGAAGCATGAATCTGTGCTGTTGTGTGGCCGGGGAACATGCCCACATTACGATACAGCGCCCAAGCAAAGATATTGGTAAGTGGGATAACCGTCCATCATAGGACTGGATAGCTCAGATGGTAGAGCACTGGTCTTGTAAACCAGAGGTTGCCACTTCAGCCAAATTTTCTTTGCTCCCCTGCTTTAATGTACGATTTCCGTCAAATTTTAATTTTGTTATTCCTTACTCAAAATGCTAAAATAATATTAGTAATAACTGCTGGGAAGGGTTTCTGTCCATTTTAAGCTTTAAAATAACAAGGGAAAGTGAAAGAAACCCCACTAGCTATTTTGGTCATTTAACATGGAATTCTACACGTATGTCGGACATTTAGTCATTATGTCAAAATCGCTCTGTTGAATTACTAATGCAACAAATTTGGCCGATTCCATTATAGGTATAAGTTGGGACATGTGTAAACATTACAAATATGCCAAAAAATCAGATTTGAAAAAAATTAACTAATTCATATTATAAGATTGTACATTATGGCTTTAAGTAGCTTATACAGATGATCAGATTGGTATCGATCGTCATCACCATGAAAATGGCGATTTTGGTAACAGTGGAAACACTTTTTTTGGTATGATATGAAATATTACAGCTGGAAAATGTTGTACTTTAGATAACAGGGATTATCAATGATTTGTCAAACCTGAACACAATCAAATTCATTAAGGTTATGAATTATTTTTAACTGTTGTGATTTGGTAGTTCACAGCATCTTACGAATGGTAGTGAGCTTTGGTAAAAACTGCATTGCTCAATTCATGTAGTGAAGAAGAATTAAAATATCACAGATATACTTTTATAGGTGATGTGGTTCTTGAGTTACATTGTAAAGAGGGCTTAAACAACAACACTTTTGTAAAACGTACACAACTCATTAACAACAATAAATTAAGCAAGTTTGCTATACGATTTGTAGAATGAACTTTTGCAAAACGTCAAGGTGTTAATATGCAAAAATATATTGATCTAGATAATGCCAATCGATTTTTAGGTTGCTTCGACCAACAATACCTCGTCTACCCTTAAATATTCAGATGTGTGAATTGTTTGAACATGCATATACTACGATCAGCTCGTAATAGGCAAGAATTATTCATTTTTTGTTATTGTGTGAGTCAATAAACTCCCAACTTACCCCCGCGTAAATTCACAAAAGAGAACGTAGTTGTCGCGCAAAGTGCATTATGTGTGGTGTTCACCATACCCATATCTTCAGATGACCTATTTGAGACTGCCATTCCTATTTTAAATTTTGCTTGTCCTTTACAAAATATATTGAAAACCAGTTCAAAATTGGGGAGGGTTGTGACGATAAAGGTCATTCAACTAAAGAGTTAAAAACATAATAGGATAAATTCAAACCATCTTTAAGCTAATGTTTGTGTGTGAGTACCAAATGATAGGTATAGGAAGGAAACATGTACATGTAATCACTTTTTAGCAAACTTCTTTTGCTTTCCGAAGGTGCTTGGTTCTAAGTAAATGATTTCATACAAAAAAAAAAATTTGTGCACAGAACCGACAAATTGGTATTGAGCATACATGTAGAGTGTGACAATGATGAGGTGACAGCACTATCGATCAATAACAAGCTAGAAAAAACAATTTGTAAATTCCAAATTGGATAGTAACTTTATGTCCATGGTAACAAAGGAAGTAGATTAGTCTAGATGACCTAGTTTATTTGCACTCACGACCTAGTTTACAAGGTGGTGGTCGCCGTGCATCCTCTAAATTCAGTAAATTTTCATCGTCAACCGTGTAATTGAATGGGATTGTTTTGAAATTTTAAAACGATTGAAATATCACAAACAAATAGGCCTATGTTAATAAATAATATAAATACAAGCTAAAACCGTTGGGGTTCAATAATGAACCCCACAAAACTAACCGAGTATATGTTGCCGGCTCTATCATGCCATTCGCCGCCTGCTAGTTTATTTTCATGGGACCATTAGGTGCATCTAAACCAGTATAGTCATAACAATTGC
This sequence comes from Amphiura filiformis, assembly GCF_039555335.1. Taxonomy (NCBI): domain Eukaryota; kingdom Metazoa; phylum Echinodermata; class Ophiuroidea; order Amphilepidida; family Amphiuridae; genus Amphiura; species Amphiura filiformis. The sequence goes on from NC_092628.1 coordinate 44,861,032, forward strand.
ATGTTTTACATTTGCACATTCATTTTGGTGGGATTAGAAAAAATAATGGGATTTGACAGTTTTAAAAGGAATGTGAATTTACCCTTCTAATGTCCCTAACATAATTAGTGGCTTAGCCAGGGAGACCTGGGGCAAATTGCTCCCCACAGAATTTCTTCAGTGATAAAATGGGGATGGCAACTTTAAAGTGTCATTGAAATGACTAAACATTTGACAAAAATTGACAAAGGGGGACAAAAATTTGGCTCCCCCCTACACACACACACACACACTAAAATCCTGGCTATGCTCCCTGGGGCTATGCTACTGAACATACTGAGAATTACTTCAAAATGGGGAACTGGTGTTGTGCTGGTGAGCAGATATTAACACAGCCTCAGGCCCAGATGGCACATCAGCTAATTGTTCCAACCAAAGAAAGTTTGGAAAGGGCACTATAAAATGAGCTTCAAAATTGCTTGGTGCTTTGATTGGTGGCTTTTCTTTGGTTTAATTGGTAATGCAAAATTGCAAATGCATACAATCATAGTCCATCGAAATATATTTTGATAGTCTATGATGCAATTAACCTTACAGCGAGGGGTAGTCCGATGAGTAGGACCTGTTTTTTTCTCATTAGTTACCAACTATACTCTGACTCTGATCGCTCAAGAAAGATTAACCACAAAAATCCACTGCGCGGTCACTGGACTTGCGCGATTCATCTTTCTTGTGCCATGTGAGATAGTGATCACAGTGTGAAATGAGTAGAGTCTGGTAATTTAGAAAAAAGGTCCTACTCATTGACTAGCGAGGGGTGGTCAATATATAAAGAAAGTTGACTGTTGACCCCATAAATCATATTGATAAAATGATCACTTAAATAAAGACTGAAGAATTGTCTTTCAAATTACACATGATAATGTGATAACAACATGAGCATACAATTAATAGGCTACAGACACTGCAAATCACCCCAAAATGTGGGTCTTGATGCTCTGCGTGCTAGCCATGCGCTTCAACGGAAAAAAGTTTTGAAATATTTTCTCAAAATATCAAGAACTATAGAACTACTGAACCAATACTAGGCTTGTTTGTACTCATTTTAATGCATTTTTCATGCTGATTCCAAATATGGTCATGAAAATTTACATTTCTGAAATTTTTGAATGAAATCTTTTTTTTGAAACATGTCGTCTGCAGTCAACACCCGTGTGAAGAGTGTTAAAGGTACAATGTTCAGAAGGTCATAGAACAAAGAACCTACAATGTAGGCCTACACTGTAATGTCTAGATTTGTGCATTATGAAACAATCTGTGCATGCGTGGGTGTGTGACAACCGATTCAAAATGCTGGAAATGTATGAAATTTCATGAATATATAAGGCTTAAAATATTACAAAATGCCATGTTAGTTGAAATTTCTATTTCAAATGAAAAGTAAAAATATAAATATAAATTTCTCACTCAAACAATGACCTCTCTCTGTACCACTACTTTTTGAATAGATGTAACAATACATGTATGAGAATAAGAGATCTATTTTTCATGGTTTTTAGATATTTTCTCTGAAATTCTCTTTATAAAGTTTGGGGGTTAGTCAACAGATCTGACATTAAATTTTTAATTTTCACTTGTGCTGTTATTGGCAATATCAAAATATTTATAGATACATATTCGAGAACACACTATAAATAGAGTAAAACATTGTCACCTCTCTGAATGGTACTGTACATGTATGAGCTGGAAGTGTGTGTTCTATGTTCCAAATGGGAGCACTCTGCATATATTTAAATCCCCAAGAAAATCTAAAATCTATAATAAAATCTCATTTTGGCCTGTTTAGATCCATGCACTACACATTTTCATGCAGAGTAGTAAGCCATTGATTTTAATGCTGTTTTATAATGTTTTAAACCTTGCTTGACATCTAAAAAGTTTAAATGTATATTCATATCATTATACCCAGAGGTTACAGGCTACTTTTGCAGAGAATAAAAGGTTCACTACTCATTTGGTTTGCCCACCAGTCATTACCGGAGCTAGGGGTTATCGCATGATTTGACAAATGACAATGGTATTTAATAAACCTAGTCACCTGTTAAATGCCAAATGTTTCATTGGAATTGGAATCGATGTTTTTTTTTCTTTTTCGGTATGAGCATCAAAAACTTTGATCCTATAGCCAAGTTTTAAAATGAGGCTCTTAGGGGGTGATGGTTTGAAATGCAGATCTATTTGACTGTATCTTTTCTGCAGGTTGCCCCCACTCAAGATGAAGATCATATTTAAGTGTCACTTTAAGATAATAAAAGAAGTAGGATAAGCTTTACATCAAATTTTAGTTTTGTTATTCTTTACATAAAATGTTATAATGATATTAGTAACTGTCAGGAAAGGTTTCTGTCTATTTTAAGCCAAAATAAAAAGGTAAAGGGAAAGAAACCCCACTGGCTAATTTGGCTGTCAGTGAATTTGAAGTTCTATGGAGGACTGAATGTGTAAGTTATGACTTAATGTCAAAATTGCTCTGTTTAGGTGTAAGTTGGTGTAAACTTGACAAATATGCCAAAAAATTAGGCTAGGTATTGTTGGTCAAGCAGCCAAAAAAAAAAAAAAAATCATTATATATCTCCGGAAGAGAATTGAGATCTTCTTCCGATAAGACTCTGCTTAGTCAGCCTAGGGCACATAGAGGATCTGGTTTAAATACCTTCTCTGTCTCTGGCCCGAGGGAATGGAACAAACTCCCTAAAGCCATCAGGGAGTCTCCATCAATTCCAGTTTTCAGGAAGAAACTGAAAACTCACCTTTTCAGTTAGCTTCTTTCTTGTTCCGCTGTGTTTCTTTTTTCCCCATCCTTTCTCTCCTTGTTCAGCGCTTTGATAAATTTTAAAGGCGCTTTATAAATACCTTTATGTATGTATGTATGTATGTATGTAAATTCAAAGAACAGACCCTCCAGAATAGGTAGTCGTTACTCTGAGTTTCATGCCTAAAAAGGCAATCGCCTGACGATTGCCTTTTAGGCATGAAACTCAGAGTAACGACTACCTATTCTGGAAGGTCTGTTCTTTGAATTTTTATACTCCTCCTTTTGGGATTGAGCACTTTATTCAAAAGATAGTCTAACTTGAGTAAAATGTTGTTATGTATGTATGTATATATAAATCAATATAGTATTATTGAAAAATAACACTTTGATGTTTTGGAAAAGTTCATTCTACAAATCAACCACCTTTAAAACTTATAAAGATTTATTGTTGTTTAGTTATGTACGCTTTTACAAAAGTGTTGTTGTTTCAGCCCTCTTTACAACAGAACTCAAGAACCACAGGACATACAAAAGTATATCTGTGATATTTGAATTCTTCTACATGCTCGCTGTGAAATGATTAATGCAATTTTTGCCAAAGCTCACTACCATTCGCAAGATGCTGTGAACTACCATATCGCAACAGTTTAAAATAAAGTCTGCACAAAAAGAAACTCAGCTGTTATAAACACGACTATAGCTTCAGAACTAACAATTGTTTTCACAATATTTTAACATAGAGGGAAGGATGCATTATTTACACGCATTTTGATACCACATTTGTCAAATGTTGTTCAATATTAACAACACAGTAGTGTTTTAAAGAAAAATACCCGATTTTAAAAGTTGCAGTTTACAGCGATCAATGGTAATTATGCCAGCATGGTAGCACGTAAAGCCCGCCATAATCTTCACGCTCACTTCAAAATCAATACAAATAGCTGCAACTTTTATATTCGGCTATTTTTCTTCCAAAACACTGCTGCATTGTTAATATTGAACAAAATTGGACAAATTAGGTATAAGAGATCTATTTTTCATGGTTTTTAGATATTTTCTCTGAAATTCTCTTTATAAAGTTTGGGGGTTAGTCAACAGATCTGACATTAAATTTTTAATTTTCACTTGTGCTGTTATTGGCAATATCAAAATATTTATAGATACATATTCGAGAACACACTATAAATAGAGTAAAACATTGTCACCTCTCTGAATGGTACTGTACATGTATGAGCTGGAAGTGTGTGTTCTATGTTCCAAATGGGAGCACTCTGCATATATTTAAATCCCCAAGAAAATCTAAAATCTATAATAAAATCTCATTTTGGCCTGTTTAGATCCATGCACTACACATTTTCATGCAGAGTAGTAAGCCATTGATTTTAATGCTGTTTTATAATGTTTTAAACCTTGCTTGACATCTAAAAAGTTTAAATGTATATTCATATCATTATACCCAGAGGTTACAGGCTACTTTTGCAGAGAATAAAAGGTTCACTACTCATTTGGTTTGCCCACCAGTCATTACCGAGCTAGGGGTTATCGCATGATTTGACAAATGACAATGGTATTTAATAAACCTAGTCACCTGTTAAATGCCAAATGTTTCATTGGAATTGGAATCGTATGTTTTTTTTTTTTTTTTTCGGTATGAGCATCAAAAACTTTGATCCTATAGCCAAGTTTTAAAATGAGGCTCTTAGGGGGTGATGGTTTGAAATGCAGATCTATTTGACTGTATCTTTTCTGCAGGTTGCCCCCACTCAAGATGAAGATCATATTTAAGTGTCACTTTAAGATAATAAAAGAAGTAGGATAAGCTTTACATCAAATTTTAGTTTTGTTATTCTTTACATAAAATGTTATAATGATATTAGTAACTGTCAGGAAAGGTTTCTGTCTATTTTAAGCCAAAATAAAAAGGTAAAGGGAAAGAAACCCCACTGGCTAATTTGGCTGTCAGTGAATTTGAAGTTCTATGGAGGACTGAATGTGTAAATTATGACTTAATGTCAAAATTGCTCTGTTGACATACAAGTTGGTGTAAATTTGACAAATATGCCAAAAAGTGTAAGTTGGGATACATGTAAACATTACAAATATGCCAAAAAAAAAAAAAAAAAAATCATTATATATCTCCCGGAAGAGAATTGAGATCTTCTTCCGATAAGACTCTGCTTAGTCAGCCTAGGGCACATAGAGGATCTGGTTTAAATACCTTCTCTGTCTCTGGCCCGAGGGAATGGAACAAACTCCCTAAAGCCATCAGGGAGTCTCCATCAATTCCAGTTTTCAGGAAGAAACTGAAAACTCACCTTTTCAGTTAGCTTCTTTCTTGTTCCGCTGTGTTTCTTTTTTTCCCCCATCCTTTCTCTCCTTGTTCAGCGCTTTGATAAATTTTAAAGGCGCTTTATAAATACCTTTATGTATGTATGTATGTATGTATGTAATTAAAGAACAGACCCTCAGAATAGGTAGTGTTACTCTGAGTTTCATGCCTAAAAGGCAATCGCCTGACGATTGCCTTTTAGGCATGAAACTCAGAGTAACGACTCACCTATTCTGGAAGGTCTGTTCTTTGAATTTTTATACTCTCTCCCTTTTGGGAATGAGCACTTTATTCAAAAGATAGTCTAACTTGAGTAAAATGTTGTTATGTATGTATGTATATATAAATCAATATAGTATTATTGAAAAATAACACTTTGATGTTTTGGAAAAGTTCATTCTACAAATCAACCACCTTTAAAACTTATAAAGATTTATTGTTGTTTAGTTATGTACGCTTTTACAAAAGTGTTGTTGTTTCAGCCCTCTTTACAACAGAACTCAAGAACCACAGGACATACAAAAGTATATCTGTGATATTTGAATTCTTCTACATGCTCGCTGTGAAATGATTAATGCAATTTTTGCCAAAGCTCACTACCATTCGCAAGATGCTGTGAACTACCATATCGCAACAGTTTAAAATAAAGTCTGCACAAAAAGAAACTCAGCTGTTATAAACACGACTATAGCTTCAGAACTAACAATTGTTTTCACAATATTTTAACATAGAGGGAAGGATGCATTATTTACACGCATTTTGATACCACATTTGTCAAATGTTGTTCAATATTAACAACACAGTAGTGTTTTTAAAGAAAAATACCCGATTTTAAAAGTTGCAGTTTACAGCGATCAATGGTAATTATGCCAGCATGGTAGCACGTAAAGCCCGCCATAATCTTCACGCTCACTTCAAAATCAATACAAATAGCTGCAACTTTTATATTCGGCTATTTTTCTTCCAAAACACTGCTGCATTGTTAATATTGAACAAAATTGACAAATTAGGTATCAAAGTGCGCCAGAATAAACCATCCTTCTTTTTATGTTGAAATAATGTGAAAACAATTATTAGTTCCGAAGCTATAGGCGTGTTTATAACAGCTGAGTTTCTTTTTGTGCAGACTTTAGTTGCTTGCTAATAACTTTAAGAAGATGTGATGCATGGGATGCATGGGATCACTTGCTATCAAAAATGTGGGCAGTGTGGCACATGCTTTTAAGGGAAGCCCTGGGTATGAACGTTTGGACAGTATTTATTGTGGGACATTAGAGCGCATCAGACATATCGAATTGCATTCTGAATACTGAAGAATGTCCTTCTGATATCAAATAATTTTAATTTTTGAAATTCGCAATGTAATACACATTTTATGGCAAATCATTAAAAATTGATATTTTTGATATTTAACAGTACTTGAAGTAAACTTTATAAATCTGATGATTTATACTTAAAGTGTATATGTAGGTGGGATGAAAAGCCGACGATCAATTGAAAATTTTGACCTTTTGTATTGAAGATATGGATTTTTTTCCCAAAACACCAAAAAAAATAGGTCTTTTTGGGAAAAAAAATCCATATCTTCAATATAAAAGGTCAAAATTTTCAATTGATCGTCGGGCTTTTCCTCCCAGCTACATACACTTTATGAATATATCATTAGATTTATAAAATTTATTTTGAGGACTGTTATATATCAAAAATTTGAAAAATATCAAATTTTAATAATTTGTCATAAAATTTGTATTATATCGTGAATTTCAAAAATGAAAATTATTTGATATCAGAAAGACATGCTTCAGATTCAGAATGCAATTCGATACGCCTGAGGTGCTCTCATGTCCCACAAAAAATACTGCCGAAATGCCATAAACGCTCATTCTAGATCCCTTAACCCCAGGAATCACTCTGAGCTGATCAGAGAGACAATACCAAGTAAAGTACACATAATTATTTCAGAACAAAAGCCCACCCAATGTTACTTGAACTTAAAAAACATGTACCATATTCATTCCATTAACTGCCCAAGGCATTTAACAAAATCACTGTGGGTGAACGCTTATTATATTGTTTACATAATTGCATTACGTAAAAAATGGCCTAAAATATGGATTTTATGTGTAGATACTTCTGTGTTAGATTCATGTGTAGTTGGATTTTGCCATGGAGGATTGTGTGTAGTAAAGTTGCGAAGTGGGCGCTTATAGGGGCATGGGCGGTTAATGGAATGAATACTGCAACTGAAATCTTTGTATATTCACAATAATATGACTGTGATAACAATAATTATGTATGGGTGTTGGGTGTGTACCAAGTAAAGTTGAGTGAACATGAAAAGCCAACCACAATGGTCTACATCACTGTTGGTTTACATGTACCTGTCTGGGGCGGTTCCACACAGAAATATGCAGACTTTCTGACACAAATGTTCTTCAGTTGGTTGAGTTATTTAAAAGGTGATGTGATATAACATCTTCTGACATGTTTTGTTAGTTTTTTTTTATTATTAAAAGTTGAGGTGCCACTGATGTAAGATTATAGAGGCCCTGCATGAAATTATCGATTGGCTCCAAACAAAGGATTTGAGCCGGTGTCCTTCAGCGGAGTTATGGCGGAGTGCAGTCCATTCAATCAAATGTTGTCATCAACCTATTTGATCGTAGTGCAGGGTTATGTGTGTGAGACGAAATGTCACGATAGATTGCAATCATGCTTTTGTTGAATGCATTTGAGTAGTCCGCCATATTTACGGGATGATACGTCACATGCAAGGCCTCTATATTCTCAAATTTTAAAGAAGGGGAGAGGACAAAGGAGGAAAATGAAAAAATGGAAGGAACTTTTAAAAGAATACAATGTAGACAACTGTAGGCTTTGGGTCTGTGAGCGATTGTTTACTCATTCTTTGCATAATGTGTATTTGTCACATTCAAAGTTAAGCAAAAAAGGGAGAAATTGTGCTAAACTCCTCAAAAAAGTTTGGAAACTTTCTAAAACAGCTTTATATCAGATATATTTGAAATCTATTTCCATATTGTTTCATATCAATACAAGCATTGTTCTTTTCTGTCAAAAATGACACCAAATTTGTGACCATAACTTCAATCCATTGTTGAGTAACTGTCTTTCTAAGACAAGGAGGTCTCAAACAAAATGTGCCGAATCTTACATGAATAAGGAATATCACACTGTTTCATTAAAAATGGTTTCAAAGTGCTACCATAAGCCTGTAGATGAGGTTTCATGGTATTTTTTCACACACTAAGAGTTTGGTAGTTATTCATCCATGTTAAAAATACTGCTCTCATTTCGGTTTTCTGTATACCTGTAGTGGAATGTGTGACAAACAAACATGTCAATACATCACAGCTCATCATTATATTTTTGCTTTGAACCAGACAACTTAATTTGAGAAGAAAGAATGGCAAAATATATTTTGTTCTGTAAAGGCCCCTGTGACTGGTACAGGTTAGTACATCTATACAAATGCAGCCCTAGCATGAATATCACCCCTGGATTTTTATCCCAGAAAGATGATTTTCTGGTTCATTGAGTTCACCAACGCCCAAATAATTATGTGCTTACTTTAATAACCTAATGAAACATGATGTTGCATGGACTATTCTCGATTCCAGAAAAATACAGCTCTAAATGTGCAGGATTTAAAAAGTTGCTGTTTTGCAATATGACGGGTCTTGCAGTGGCAACGCCAGGATTTTTTTCGGGGGCAAAGTGAAAATCAACAAATTTGGCGCAAAATTGCCGCAAAAAGTAGTAAAGCATATAATTTTCCATGTTTTCGTACAATTGCAGTTACAAATATCAAAGACTTTTAAAAGTATTTTAAAAAGTTGACTTTTATTGCCAGGTATTAGGGATTAAGGTCGAACTATGCTACATTTGGCAAAACATGATAAAATTTTATTTAATCCTAAGAAATTACTACAATCAAGAGGGAACTAAGGAACTTGGACTAGATATGCAGTAAAAAACAGGTTAGATTTCAAAACCAGTTCAAAACACAACCGGTGTAATGACCTAAATATAAATTAATGATGAGAACCACCCACCCTACCATGCTGTGAATCATAGTGTTTTTTATTCAAATATTTTTGTTGGCAAATGCAAGAATGAGGATTTGTAACACCAGGGTTTACCCCTGGGGGTTTGCCTTTGTTTGAGCTTTTTGCATGATTTTTTTGTCTTTGTCTTAATTTTCTGAAAGAAAGGGGGGAAAAATGTTGAAATGGCCAGTAAAAAAGAAGATTTTTGTACGCCTGAAATCCCTACCCCTACGCCAACTTGTATTGTGGCACAAAGCATACCACAATAGGCTAAAATTTGGACTCTTTAAACAGATCTGTGCCATTGTGTAAAAACCCTACCATTTCCCACAATTTTTTTGCTCGGGGATGGTAACACATTATTGGGATTGAACTTACTTTGAGCCCCCTTAAGCCTGCAGTGATTTATATTTTTATGGGTAGTTGATGCGAGGACTTGTCATTTATTGGCACTCTCACACATGTATATAAGCCTATATATTTGTATTTTGAATTACAGAACTAACAAACAGTGGTGTCACCATACGTCGGAGTGATGGCGGACTTGATGCAGACACTAGTCAACCTGAAGCCACGGCACCTTCCCCAAATCTTCTCACTGAAAAGGAAACCTACTGTATTTATGTGATTGAATCTGATAAGACAATCCATTTGGGTAAAAAGGATACTGTCGGTAATTATATCGTATCATGGAGAGACACAACACTTCTTGATGTGAACTATATCTTGGTGCAGAACTATAATGATCCACTAGAACAGAACATTGAATGGGCATTCTGCGATGGAGGTATGTACCACTTTTATTGTATATTTTATTGTGAAACTACATATATATTTTACTATGAAACTAACTAAATTTTGTCGTACAAATGTAGGTGACAGGCCCCCCTTACTACAGAAAATTCCAATATTTTATGCAAAAATACCCCCCCCCCCTGAAAAACATTCATTGTACTGTCACTGATTCTAACTGGGTGGTTCATAAAAGGGCTAATTAGCTTATTTGGAGAAATGACCATTTAATAAATAAAACATGTGATAAATCTATTCTATTGTGAGTAGTGATAGGCTGTACAGCCCCCAAAAAAGGGTGATGTTTCAAAAAGCTTAGGGTACCAGCTGAATTGAAGCAGCTAATCCTCCTGAGCATTTTGACACCTTTTAAAAAAAATCGGTTGAAAATGAGACAGTGCGGGCCAAAAACTACGCGTAAGGGGATTTCTTGGGACCCCCATTTTTCACTATTTTGACAATTATGGGTGTTTTCGTTGCTGCTTGTTGGATTCTAAAGATTATTTACATGATTTTGGGTCCCCTGGATATATTTATGCAATTTTTACACAAATCGTATGTTTTGATGCAAGTTTAAGAGCCAATTTAGGATGTGACGGCGCTGTTCAGCCTAATAGCTGTTACGTATCCCCCTACTAAAATTTTATCATTTCTTATTATCAAATCAAAGCTACTGATAAATAACAGCATCTGTCCAAATTTGAACTCCGAACCTTATTTCACTTGTGCGTGGTACCCATTTGAAAATGTGTAGAGACGCTTCCATTGATGACTTACATGCAGCGCTTCGAAATTTTGGTTGTCCGGTTGCCGGGACAACTAAAAAAATCGCCGGACAACCAAAAATATTGATTCGGTTGTCCGCCGGACAACCATAAATCTAGCCAAAAGTCACATTTGTAGGCCTTCGGACAACCAAAAACTTAGACAGACAACCAGAAATTGTAATCTGGTTGTCCGTGGGACAACCATTTATTTTTCCTAAATTCGAACACTGCTTACATGTGTTACAAAGGTCGTTGACCCCTGTATATTGCTATGGGCAGGTTATCCCTGTATTAAAAACTAGCGCCACGGCCACACCAAATGTGATAAATGGCTGAAAATTTCAGAATATGGATGATGGATGATTATTTCTAGTATGATTTAAAACTTAAAAATAAAAAATGGTTGCGAAAGTGGTCGCTAAAAGGTAAAGCGCCCTCACTGCCTAATTTTACCCAAAGCTGTTAATTTTAAGGACACTAAAAAGTTTCATTTGACACAAAATGCATAAATGACCTTCCTGTACCTAAAACTATGTAAGTAGATACCAAAAATGCATTACATAATCCTTAATGTGATAAAATTCCCTTAAAACTAGAAAATAAAGGTCAAATCTGCCCCCCCTTGTGCGTCGTTATTTGGCCCGCACTGTCTCAATTTTTGGCCGATTTCAATAAAATTGGTGTCAAATTACTCAGAACAGCAAGCTGCATCAAATAAGCTGGTACCCTACGCTGTTTGCAACTACACCCTTATACAGCCTATCACTATTGTAAGAACAATCGTAAAACTATATGAAATGGGCCCAGAGCCTGTATGTACAACCTTCATGACCTCATATCACACTAGGCACTGGTTACAAGTGAATAGTCCAAAGGGTCATCAGCACCCCCCCCAAAAACACCAATAACTTAATTTTAAACCCTGACCCTTACCCTAACCCAAAACCTACATTTCACCCTCACCTATTAAAACCCAAGTCCTAATCCTAACCCTAAACATAACCCTAACCTAAAACCTAACCATTATCATAACATTTACCCTAACCCTATTACTGACCAGTAGTGTAGCCAAAAGGACTATGGGCCGATGCCCCCCCTCCCATCATGGACTGCTTAGGTATACAACAGGCCCTGAAAAAAATTGGGATAAACAATTGACATTTTATGTGTACTACATGCAGGTGAAGAAACAAAGTACATGTTGCCCAAATCTGCAATGGGATCCTTCCCTTTTGCTGTTTTATGTTGCTGCATTGAAGGATATTGGATATAAATGTGCATTAAAATATTTTGGAAAAAAAATTGGACTGCACTGCCCCCCCCCATTTCTTACCATCTTTTAGATTCTTTTGAGCACTCTAGGCAAAAAAAGTGGGGTCAACAATTCACAATTTCCGTCTGCAAATAATATTTCCACTGGTACATTAACAAGTTTGCGCCACCCCCATACCAAAAAGCTGGCTATGCCAATGTCCCTAATACTAACCAGGGATGTAAGTTTTCTGTTTTTTTTTTGTTTTTTTCCGGGATCCGGAATCCGGATTTTCCCGGGAATAAAAAATAAAAATTTAAAGATGTTTTATTTTTTATTTTTTACATTTCAGGGAGTGGATTATGATATTTCATCATAAAAAGAGCAAAAAAAAATTTTAGGGGGGTGATACCCTCATAGCCTATTCCCCAATCCATAGTGTTTGCTAAAAAGATAGTGATCCGATTAAGTGTTCGGCTTACTCGCCTCGCTCGCACCATTTCAGGTTTTTTTTTCCAACAGCTACTTACATCCCTGATTAACCCTAACCTTATCCCTAATCTTAACAAAAAATGCCCTAAACCTTAACTTAAAACTCTGATGTCTTGTTCCCTTGAAACCTATTCAAAGACTCCTGGTTCAGCATCTTAGAAATGAGAATTGAGATTCCATTATTTTTTCAATAAACCATGCCAAAAATCTGAATACTGTTATCTGAAGAAACAACGACTTTGTTGAAAGTTGTGAATTATTCCTGCTCTGGTAACGACTAATTGCCTGAAACAAGTTGTTTTTGACACCAACAAGTTGCCTCACAGTCTGCTGAACATGAACATCAGACATTCTTTTTATGTTGTTCCATCCATGTAGAATGAGTTGCCTGTTTATATTTCAGAATGTTACACTTGATCATTGAAGCTTTGAAAAACTCTCTTACCGGCAAATTGTTGTGTTAATTTTTGTAGTTCTTCAGTTGTTAACTTTGTTTTCATGCAGGCGGTGGTTGAGCTTCTTTCTGTTGAACTGTTTCAATCTACATGTAAAACAGGGCTTACAAAACTTTTTTCCCACGACCCAAATATCATGTGAAAAATATGGCACCTCACACCAGGAATAATTCTGGTTTACCCTGCGCACAAGTATAACCCTAACCCTAACCCTAACCCTATCTGGTTTACCCTGCGCACAAGTATAATAACCCTAACCCTTACCCTAACCCTAACCCTAACCCACAAGTATAACCCTAACCCCAACCCTAACCCTAACCCTAACCCCAACTAACCCTAACCCTATCCCTAACCCTAACCCTAACCCTAACCCTAATCCTAATCCTAACCCTAATCCTAACCCTAACCCTAACTCTAACCCCAACCCTAACTAACCCTAACCCTAACCCTAACCCTAACCCTAATCCTAACCTTAACCCTAACCCTAACCCTAACCCTAACCCTATCCCTAACCCCAACCCCAACCCTACCCCCAACCCTAACCCTAACCCCAACCCCAACCCTAACCCTAACCCTAATCCCAACCCTAATCCCAACCCTAACCCTAATCCCAACCCTAACCCTAACCCCAACCCTATCCCTAACCCTAACCCCAACCCTAATCCTAACCCCAACCCTAACCCTAACCCTAACCCTAATCCTAACCCTAACTCTAACCCTAATCCCAACCCCAACCCCAACCCCAACCCTAACCCTAACCCTATCCCCAACCCCAACCCTAACCCCAACCCAAACCCAAACCCCAACCCCAACCCCAACCCTAACCTTACCCTTAACCCCAACCCCCACCCCAACCCTAACCCCAACCCTAACTCTAATCCTAACCCTAACCTTAACCCTAACCTTAACTCTAACTCTAACTCTAACTCTAACTCTAACTCTAACTCTAACTCTAACTCTAACTCTAACTCTAACTCTAACTCTAACTCTAACTCTAACTCTAATCCTAACCCTAATCCTAAAACAGGGAAAACCAGAATTGTACCATATGTGACATGATCTGCTCCATCATGGGGGGGGCAAAGGAGGCATATTTGAAAATTGAGTTACCATAATTATTACCTTGTAGTAATATTAAGCTATCATATACATGTAAGGTCTCGCATACTTGCTTCTAAAGTTCTGAGGTTTTGTGATGTGTATTTACTTATGTATTTTATTGTTTTTTACTCCATAATTTTGCCTTTATCTCAATTTCAATTTCCCCATCGTGTCACATATAGGAATACAGGGTGTGCAGGGTAAACCAGAATTGTATTTTGAATTTGGATTGGATAGGGATGTGCAGCTGGGAAAAAATATACAAATTTTGACAAAAATGTTCCAAAAATATACAAATTTGTGGTTATTTTTGAAAATTCTAGAATTTGCATTTTTTCCCCCTCTAAACCAGATTTTCAAACATTGCAACCCAAAGTTATACCAAAAGCCTGAAAATGCACCCCAAATCTGCCGCACATTACTGACCTTTCCACTAAACACCCCGGCCTGGTAATTAGTGCATATCTGTTATAGTTTGTAGTGTTGAAAACGAGCAAGGTACACCAACTTGATGTGGGGAAACAAGTAAAATACAGACTAGACATCTGTATTTTACTTGTTCCCCACACATTAAGTTGACCAGTGTACCTTGCTTGTTTTCTTTCCTGTTGTTCATATTCAAGGTATCCTCTTGTATCATTTATTGATCTTTGATGTGTGTTTTGTGTCCTTGTCCGTTGGATTCACCATTACCCACTTTTTTGGTAGTGTTGTCATGTTGAACTGACTATCAATGTTGGTACCCTGCACAGTGATGCAATAGACACAATTCAGTTGTGCGGCAGCCTAAATGGACCAAGCTGCCCGGTAGAAAACATGAATAACTGAACAAACAAAAATATGACAATGCAGAACAGACACACGTACAAACAAAAACACACACATTTACATGCTGCCTAATTAATAGCATCATGTTTTATTACATGGAATAGCAAAATATAGTAATACCAAAATTGTGTTCATAATTTTCATTTTCAGCGGTGAGGTTACTGAGTCAGAACCCTGTCGATGTGACTACAACGGTTACACCTACACAGAGGGAAACGGTATGTCTAGTTTTATAGCAATGCGATGAAGCAGAATAATTTGAATTGGGAAATTTGGTTTTGAAATTTACAGCGGTAACATTCCTGCAGTCTATTGTTGTCTATTGTTAACATGGTTAAAGGGACACTGAAACTTTTTACATCACAAAAATAACCCATAATGATTATACTGACAGATTGAATTAAGTGAATTAAGGTGGGTCGGAAGGCAGCATGACTGAAAGATACACAAATAAAGCTGACACAAGAAGAATGGTATGCTATAAAGGAGGGCCTATTAATATTAATGCTTGATGTAAGGGGTGTCATTTCAGCTGCATATGCATAATTGTTTAGGGTCACATTTTTTTCTTTCATATTTGAATTGTAATATAATTATCTGGTATATAATTTGCGAGATGTTTTACCTGTTTGTACCACACAACTCTCGTTAAAAAGCAAGCCTCAGTAAATCATTATTTACCATCATATTTTGTGGTGAACTTGTTTTTTTTAATATTGTATATGCCAAAATATTTATAAAAAAAAAGTAAACCAACCGACCAAACCCGACTTTGGAGCCATTGACCCTTTGCACGGTCATCTCAAAATGAGGTACTACCCACAAAGTGCATGTTGTGCGTGCATACGCCCTTCAAACGTGTGCTGTAATTATCGCGTAAGCTTTGCAAAAGCCTTCTGGCGCGTTGCTAGAAAAATGTGAGGAATAAAAATGCTTGTGCATGCATTTGGAGGGAGAACCTCGTTTTGGTAGCAAGATAGCGGATCCGGGCAAAAGGGTAATTCGGGTAATTCAAACTTTTAATTAGGCCTTGTTGGTCAAACCCTACTTGGATAAAAATCCGTATTACCTGCGTACTCCTAATTAATATACAAGCAGGTAATATTTCCCTTATTACCTGCGTAATCCTAACATGTGCGCGTCTGCGTTACATGACTCGCGCGATATCATAAGCCTCGCGCGCATACTTCACACGCACGGCATGGCTGCACTGTTCAAGCAAAGAAGAAACTGGCCTACTTTTCAGTATTAAGATAATCAATTTAAATTCCTTTAACAAAGTTTACAAACAAATTGGAAGATAATAAAATTCATGTTCACTAAAGGATAAAATTGTTACCCCCTGTTTGTTCTTACGAAATACGGGAAAATATCTATTCCATGAAGCCGAATACGGCACCAGACCGTAGGTATTTTCCCGTATTTCATGAACAAACAGGGGGTAACTAATAGTCTTAGTTAATGCCTAAAACTGGACAAATATAGCTCCTGCCATCCCACTCACCTTAATGAAAGTCACAATTAAATATATGGACGACTGACTTTGTGTGAAATTTTATTTAAAGTTTATGGGCTTATGTTTTATACATGTATGGATATTAATGACCTTACTTGCCTATTCGTTGTATTTACAAACCTTTTGAACCTTGACAAACCTTTGTTGTGGGGGCACCTTAATTGCAACTAGTGTAATTCCAGTTGAGTTTATTATATGTTAATGTTTATTCTCTGTAGGATAATGATGATGACAAAGATATTGCAGATGAACATAATGCCATTGATGATAACACTAATGATGGAATTTTTGATAAGAATCATTGCATTGCTCTTGGTGATGAGCTGGATGATGCAGATATTGATGATAAATTGGTTGATGATGAAGGTAGGTCATGGTCCATTTTTCTGGACTTTGGATGCACTTTGGTACAGGCCTGTCTAGATAAAGATTTTTTTAGAACCTCAATATAACATCAATCAATCAATCAATCAATCAATCAACCACCAATCAATCAATCAATCAATCAACCACCATTCAATCAATCAAACAATCAATCACCAGTAAATCAATCAATCAACCAATCAAATACCAGTCAATCAATCAATTGATCAATCAATCAATCAATCAAGCACCAGTCAACCAATCAAGTAATCAATCAATCAATTAATCAATCAACCACCAGTCAATCAATCGATCAATCAATCAATCAATCAATCAATCAATCAATCAATCAATAATACATGATAAGATATAGATGTCAATCATTGATACAAAGATGCATTATAATAGACAAATGATACTCATTTCAATAATAGTAAAGCAACATTGACAATGTTCTTATTAATAAAATGACAATAATATTATGATGGTAACTAATACTATGAACATGAATATCAGTGATTATTTTAGTTGATACATTTTTATTGTACATGTATATAATAATTTCCATACTAATGGTAATAGTAAGTAGGCATATAACTTGCAGATGTTAGGTATGAGTAAGCCGAAAACATCCTATAAACTAAATATATCATAATTTAATGGGGCATTACACCCCTGCCCAATTTTGGGCCTATTTTTGCATTTTTCTCAAAAATTAAAGCGCATTGGTGACAAGTAAGATATGTATAATATAGAGGCAAGGACTACAACTACTGCACTGGGCATTTTATTTCAGCACAGACAACAGTTGTGGAGGTACAGCCAAAAATGAGGGAAAACCAATATTTGATCAATAAATCAATAACTACTTGACTTGAGTTGCTGAATTTTCAGTGCAGTAGTTGTAGTCCTTGCCCCTATAATATACATATCTTACTTGTCACTAATGCGCTATAATTTTTGAGAAAATGCAAAAATAGGCCCAAAATTGGGCAGGGGTGTAGTACCCCCTTAAGTGGGCAGATGATTGATGAGGTTGGTACCAAATGCAAAGTGTGAGCTTGCATGTTTAATGTTTCACAATAAAGATAGCCGGGACAAGATTAGACATTATTATGTTTTGATGAATCCAAGTGTGTGAAAATATTGGATCCAACACATAATAATGATAAAATTGGATGCTTTATGCCCAATATTTATTGGTCTCGCTATGAGTTTTAGAATATTGGACTCGACTACGTCTCATCCAAAATTGTAAAACTCACAGCTGGCCCAATAAATATGGGCTCAATCGATCCAATTTTATATCAAAACAGGGACATAATGTCTAACAACACATGAAAATTTAAATGAAATGGTATGGCAACCCATGATAAATTTACTTTACCTTTCAATTTCTTATTGTTTTGGTTTCCTTTGTAGTTGTTGATGGGTTTGAACAAGTGGCGTGGTGGCGACTCGATCTCCAAACCATGTATCATGTCAAGGCTGTGTCTGTTGCAGGCTCAGTGATTCCCTCTGATGGTAAGTCATACAATTCATGCAGAACAATTTTAACCATGTTACACATATGTGACGTGTCATGTCAAAAGGAGACACTTTTGGGCAGGATCGTAATGGAGAAATAGCCAAAAAATCTGTCCGGGTGATTTTTTTACAATTTGGGTGTGTTGCGAATTTGTGATGTTATTATTGTTAAAAATATTGTCTGATAGTTTCAGACCAGAATATAACTGGCATCTTGTATTTTTTTGAGACATTTTTCAAGTTAATTCCTACTCTCAACATTGTCAATAATATTTTGAAAGGCCGATATCTCAATTTCCCATTTTATAATATCATAACATACAAACTCAATATCTTTGCTTAGGAATGTCCGATTTCATTGGGGAAAATGGCGGTGTGGAGCAAAATATCTCTATATTTAAGATATGTAAAAACCTCAAAATTGATAACCTGCCCAAAAGTGTCTCCTTTTGACATGACACGTCACATATACCCTTACTATAAAGATAGAGGGGGAAGGGAAAGCAAGGGAGGGAGTAAGAGATGGATGGATGGATGGAAGGACAGACGGATGGACGGATCAGACAGATGGACACACAGAATGAGAGAGACATACAGAGTCAGGCACAGAATGAGAGGGAGAGAGAGTAAATAAATTAGTTACAGAGCATGTTAGTTATTGCATAGAATTTCCAAGGAGGCAAAATTACAGACAGTCTAAGAGATTGTGATTTCTTAACACCAACACTAACTTCTATACCTATATAATTGAAGACCGAATTAAAAAGACTAGTTTGCGTCTGACGTCAGGGCAGAGGCGCGACATGATTGGTTGCTGGCCTGCGTAGTACAGCATTTTTGGTCTGGTTGACAGGACATCAAGTCTTATTAATTCAGTCTTCAATTATACACTCAGAAATTATATCTTTCCCTTCCCAGAATCCTTTGCAACATGATACATCCCCTCGTTTCATCCAATGGCACTCCCATTACATTGTGCAGGTTCCCTGTGTTTATTTTGAAAATAGACTGGCCAAACATGGGTCGATAGTCAAGAATAAACATTTTTTTGCACGATCTGGATGTGCTCTGTTCATTAAGGTACTTTTTGTCACTATCGACCCATGTTGCACTAGATAGCAAATCAGTGCAGAAAATTGAAATGGGAGAAATGCATTATGGGAAGTGTACTTTCTCTGACCTAAGCCAGTTAAATCAATTCAAAATCACTCTACTGTGACTTAGTATCAATTTCATCCTGACACTAAATGCTGCACGTAAGCCAGTTAACCGGCATAGCAGCAATTTACTGAACCAGAACACCCTAAAACACATCAAAATTCAGTTGTTTGCATTTTTGGAACAAGCATATAGATGTGCTACTGAAGCAGACAATAGCAAAGGTGAAAACAATCTGATAAAGACAAAATCAGACATGAAAATATGGACAGAATAAAAGTATGTTTGTACATTCATTACCGTTTTTTCCCACAAACGTGAGTTTGTCAAATTGGGCTTGGTACGGTGCTAGCAGTATTGTTATTATCATTTTTAAGCTTTCTTTATATATAGGGTTACAACATTCATTGTTTAACACTGCTTTCCAAAAAGGCCCAGATTTTTAAAATATGGGTGCAATTACATATACAAAATATCTTTTAAGATATAATAACATACAAATTACAATTTAAATATATAAGAAAAAGCTATTTACATACAATTTAAATACATAATATAGAAAAAATTAGGTATTAAAACACAACAGATAATCATGCAATTACCATTTACATTGAAATGGTTAATTTTGAAGAATGTTTTTGAATTGGTTAATGGTTTTAAATTAAAGTTTAGGCAAACATTTTGTGGCAGACCTTGTTCTAAATGTACGCTCAGCAGCATTGGTTTTTGAATGATGAGCAACAAGTGTATTCAAAAGCTGATGTCTGGTTAGATAAAAAAAAAAAAAAAAAAAAAGCGCAGTGATTTATAGTGCGCTACGCACAGGCACAACGCCTAGACGTTGATCCACAAGCCTCAGCACACTTTACAGGTTGTCGCTGACCACTACGGCCCCACATCATTCCACAAACCATTAAACAACAATTCAGGGACTTTGCTGCTTCAAGAGCGCACACCCTAGACATTCCACAAATAACCATCGCAACCAGGATCAGCTCCCGAGTTTCGTACGGGTTACAACGAGACAAATTAGCAGTGAGTTCCTTGTCCAAGGGAATTTCAAGCTAACTCAATTTTTCCATGAGTGATTGAGTTTCTATGAGTGATTGAGTTTGTAAAAATTAATTGAGAACTTAGGTAATTTGATGCATTGCCTTTGTACACACTGTATACACTAAGGATAACAATTTTTATGCAATATACATGATGTATTATGATCAAATCAGCCTATTTGATAAGCACTTGGTGGAAAGAAAAAGTTCAAGGTACACTTGACGTGGGGGAAACAAGTAAAATACAGACTAGATGGTACGCAGAGGGAGGACAGCGAAAACCAGCGAAAACTACATGATGTAGTTTAAAAACAAATTCAAGTCAAAAACTGAAAGCAAGTTTGAATATAACTCAATAGCAAACAAGACAACAAGCTCAGAGCAAAATGAGCTGTGTCTCTACTCTATGAAACTTGCTTTCCTCTATAGTTTTCTCCTTTTTTCCTCTTCCTCTCTCTTTCCATTTTCGTATCCCTTGTTGTCAAACCCTCCTCCAGCTATAGGCCTGAAGATGTTATTAGGAAGAGGAGGGAAAAGTAAATTTGTAAATGAAGATGGAATGATTGGGGGAATGAAATAATTGAAGACAGGGTTGGCGCGATTTAAATCAATTGATTTAAATCATGATTTAAATCACGATTTAAATCAAATGATTTTTTTTTTAAATCACTGATTTAAATCAACTTTTTCAGTTTTTACAATTTTTGATCAATTTAAGTTCATTTCTATCTTCAATTGACTGTTTTACTTCATTTGTAATGCTTCTACACCTTTTGGATACAATTAAATACCTCTATGATGTCATTTTGTCTATTGCTAAAAAATCATTTTCAAGGTGCAGAATTCAGCAGGTTTTTTCCCATGATTTAACCAAATTTTTTCATTGAAATTTTCACATCTAAAAATGTGTTTTGTAAATACCTGATAGGATTGTGCATATGTCTAGCATTCCACTGGTCTCTTTTGACTTTATCATGGGGTATAGCAGTTCTTGGAATAAAAAAAAAAAAAAAATCGATTAAAAAAAAAAATCTGATTTAAATCAAATAAATCGATTTTTTTGATTAAAAAAAAATCAAAAAAAATCGCCAACCCTGATTGAAGAAGCAAGAGGGACTGAATGAATTAGTGAACAAACAAACAAATAAGAGTTAGTAACTAAAAGAAGTAGAAAAGTTAGTAAGTGCTTATGTGGTAGAGAGTGGGTGATTCTGTAAATGAGTAAGTGTATGTAGGTAGGCTTGTATGCAGGTTTTCTTTTTTGTTGGGGGGGGGGGGGTACTTTTGGAGACTTTTTTACCCTTTTGCAATTTTGGGGGTGCAGATGCCCCTGCATATGGGAATGCATGTAGGAATATTAATTAAGCTCAATTGAGGGTGTACCCTATAGGAGAGACTTGACTGAGTAAGTAAATGAGAAAGAAGGAGGAAGAATGAATTTTAAGTGGGTGAATGAATGAGTGTAACTAAGTAAGTGATCTGAATTCCAAATAATATTTTGTTAAAAGCAGACAACATTGATGTGATCCTTTCTTAGGCTACTTCCGGACATGTCCAAAAGGTTGGCGCAAATTGAAAGGTGCATGTTACTATGAAGTTTTAGACACCAAAAACTGGGCTGATGCTGAAAGTGACTGTGTGGCTAGGGGTGGACACTTGGCAACGATATATTCACAAGAAGTACAGGTAGGTAAATCAAGTTAGGGCATGTTTGTACTCATTCAGAAAACTACTATCTACAACCCTGCTAAGGTGTAATAGAGGTTATCCACTTCACTCATGTGTGACTTCTAACAAAAGGCGCTGGTTCCTGTAGTATTCCTCATTCAAACCAATTCAATGCACGACCTCGGAGTTACCTGCATGACTTTGGCAGGCTATTTTGAAAAAGTCATGGTTGAACATGCAAATACTTCTTTTGAAAGTCCTAAACAAGATATAGCAGTCGCTGATAGGATATGCAGCTTATAGAACACGGATAACCTCTATAGTTGGTGAATATACCCTGATGTAGGGTGCTAACTATAGCATACTAGCGACATAGAACTGTACATGTGTTCTAATAAGTGTGATGGCAACGTACAGGATTTTCTTTAAGCATTTTGCTGAAGGGGTATTTTCAAATTTTTTTGACCCTATCAATTGTGAATTTTTCGTCTGAAGGAGTCAAAAACATTGCCCAAGGGGTATTTTTAGACCTAATTGAAGCGATTTAGGGGACCATTTTGGCACTATTACTGTGTAAAATTTAAGTTTGAACAGTTGAAAAGCCTAAAATTGTGAAATGACGGTCCATAAAGCCTTTCGTTGTCATGTTTTCCCCATTAGACCTATAAATTGAGTTAAACATAGGGCCTAAATTGTCAAATGTCGAAAGCAGAAGCGAAAATGGTCACTTGTTTATCCACTACGCATGGGGGTGTCTGAGGGGGATGTTCCCCCCTGAGAGGGAAAATTTTGCAAAATTAAAGTCCAATTGAAGACATATATTTTGGTGCATCATTTAAACAGAAAAAAAGGACCCGAACCCCAATTTGCAAGATTTCACACTGACACTATACAATTTTAGAGACTCGCAATCACTAAAACATACATGGATCGATGCTGACAAAATGTGATGGGCCCTACATATCGGGAGTAGGTCCTAAATGCCAAAAGCAGAGAATAAATGCACAATATCGAGTGTTTCTCTATTCAAATCTTGCAATATCTGAACGCGTACGTTTTCAAGATTATGTACGCATTGGACTTTGGGACTATGGATTTGAAGGAGTCAGAAAAGTGCCTGAACACGTAAATACGCGTGTTTTGTGCGTTAAAGTAAACCCTGGCAACGTACATAGCTTTGAGACGTGAATGAGACTGACATTCCTAATCCCTGTACATTAAATTCAATCGACACCTAAAGCATAAATTGGTAAATTTATTTCTGTCTTAAGGCTATAGTCGGAGCGGTGCCTAAGCTAGCGGTGTTTGTGCTCATATATTGAGAAAAATAAAACCCACACTCACAGGGAGAGGTATGGGTTCAATATGTGAGATCCCAAGGTTCATTGTAATGGGTTTTACCCCCCCCCCCCATGTGCATGATTTTTCCTAGGAGGGGGAAATGGTGAAAAACTTTTGTTTTGCCCTATTATTTGTCGCAAGTCAATAACTACAATACATATGGAAATATAATAAATGTGATCAGTGACTTCCTTAATTCATTTCCCATTTGATCAATGTATTACCCTGCAAAAATGAATTATATTATTTCAGCAAAATGACCAAATCTGGAAAAATATGGCCTGAAGGCTCCAACATGCCTTAAAGAATTTCTTATTTCTTATTGACTGTATCCAACCTCAGTGTTTCCATTAGGTAAATAAAACCACCAATGCTTGCATTTTGTTTTTATTTGTTTATAGGATTTTCTTGTAACTTGGCTTAAAGATGCCCCTGCTGCTGTCCCCCCGGCCCCTCAAGGTTACTGGATTGGTTTGAAAGAGTCAGCCACCACTGCTAACCAATGGGAATGGGCAGACGGCACACCTGGATTTGATTGGACTCAAGGTGATGTTGATAATACTGTAACACGTGGTACAACGCCAACTCCTAGCTATGCATTCGCGTAAGTCATTTGAGAGGAAAGGGATCGTGGGATTTAACAACCAATCAGATTTGCTGGATGAAGTCACGTCATCAGGAACTGGTTCTTGGTTTATCGTGTGGCATGCAGTATCGCTAGTTTACATTGAGAGCATCTGATAGCACATTGTGCATAGGTGCATGCTAATTAGGTTGAATACATACTGTTCATTAAGTGGGCTGGTCATATGTTGGTTCTCGCAGTACTTTTACTATGAACTTAGTTCAGGGACGTTTTATTACCGTAGGTTTGTAATGTTTTTATTTGTATTATAACCTGCTCAGCGCTTATCTATGTTTGACGGTATTTTTGAATTATCATTAAATTACTCATCCTCATTTAATATTAGTCGCTCTTCCTCTTTGACTTCTGTGTCACCATAATTCATAGGCTCTGGCCCAAAGCTGAGATGAAAATACAAAATACCTAAAAGAGATTGGTAGCAAAGCTCTTTCCTGTATTATTTACCAATACGTATCATTCCAGGTCTGTTACGGATGCGGGTGCAGTTAGCGTGCATCAATTCACACTGATTTGGTTATAATTGTGACTCTGAAATTGTGCTTATTTTACTATGTTTCTCTACTCGATTGTGAATAATTTTATTTTTAATATCAAGCATGGGACACAATCTGACACATTAAAAGTCATAGAATATAAATAACCTAAATTAAACCAAAATGTTATTTTTTGGTAAAAAATCAAAGAATCAATAAGAATAAGATAAGTTTGTGTTTCAATTTACATGACACTGATTTGTTATATAGCTTTTCTTTCTTTTGAACTAGTTTTAGATCATGTCAGTAAAGATTGTGATCAAGTTTGATTTTTGTTGAATGGAATGAAAATTCTACTGTAGTATCATCCCCCTTTTTTCACATTTTTTGTCTTAGGGCATGGGGTCCAAATACAAATCCAATTCAACCTAGCCAACCTTCTGGTTCAACACAACAATGTGTAGAGATGAGACAAGATGCTGATAATGATTACCTGTTGACCTGGAATGACCAAACATGTAGTGTGACATCAAAGTACATATGCCAAATATGTAAGTAAATTTTGTCATCATTATAAATCATAATTGTGTTGGACATACATATGTGTATAGCTCTCACAAAACCCAGAAGTTTTCAACAGAGAGAAGTTATTAATTAGAGATCATCACCGCTGGTACTTTTCGGAGCCTTATTTCTCCCTTTTTATGATGAGGACTCGATTGTAATTTCCTTTTGTGAAGGTGGGTTGGGAATAGTTCCTTGAACTGTGTTTTCTTCTCTTTGCCTACTTACAAAAATTTTATTAGAGCTTATACTTAAGCCTATGAATGACAAGGCTTAAGCTACACTAGCAGGTGCCACAGTCATTGCAATGGTCGACCTGTGGTGATAAGGCAACAGGCAGGACTAGTATAAAGTTATGGAGAGTGTCATTGAGGAATAGTTCATCTGTAGAACATCAGTACTGTCACCTTCAAAGCCTATTTTCACCTTATGTAGTATAGTGTGCTCTAACAAGTGACTTAGCTTGAGTCATCCTATTTGGGGTGGCACCGACTATGATGGGGGCACCGGGCCCAATTGAGGGGGGCACAAGCCATTTTTGGCATTTTTCCTATATGGTGTTTTCTAAATTTTCCCTGTGTCCCTCCAGATTGGGAAGTTGTAGATGGTAAATTCCAATGTCAGTTTGGGTATATGATTGCGTTGTTGTAGATCCACATCTTCAGGATACTGTTGAGTTAATTGGCACTTGTCTGTTGTTTTAATTGGCATACCTGCCAGTCTGTCTTTCACGGATTGCCAGATGACATCATCTTTCAAGTCTTCAAAGATTAAGTTGCTAAGAAATTTCATCGGCTGAGTGGATGCTAGCAATCTCACCTCCATCAATAGTTAATTTAGGGTCGTATGCTGCACAGTGAGTTTCTTGTCCTTCTCATCTTTGTATAGTGTTTGGAATGCATTCGATCTGCATTTGAATGGTTTGGCTTTCATGGTGCGCGTCCATAGGAGGAATTCATTGACTATGTTGATCAACTTCTAGCAATCTTCTGGGCTTTAATTGGCAGTCAATGTGAGGTCATCTGTTTGGTGGTTGTGTTGCTCATCACATGGTACCCAATTGAGGTGGCTGTGTTTATCAAGGAGATCAAGACATAAGTTGAAGACAGCTGCAGGATAGTGTTGATGGGTACCTTTGGAACACACCAATACTATAGTGCATCCAGTCTTACTTTTGTGATGAAGGCTTTTAAAAGATATACATATATGAAAAAGAAAGAGTCATGGAATCTAAATATAAACACAGATTAGGTTAAAAATTTTTGTAGAGAAATCACAACAAAAAAACCACATGTTTATGGCCTCATTTATTTTTGTGACAACATGAAAAATATTTTTTCAAAATTTGGTCTTTTTTTGTTGGTAATTTTCTTCTTAATTTTGAGATTTTGATCCAGCCTTTCCATTGACTGTTTAAAGAAAAATGGGATACCAGCTTTTCAAAAATATTATTGACCAAAAAAGTCTAAAAATATGGCATAGTATGACAAATAAGAGCCATTTTTAGTCATAAAATTGAATCACTAGAAACGTTCGACGGCAACCTTTTTTTCTATTTCAACTTTTCAAAACTCATTTTTTGCAAGGGCAACTTTTCCATGATAGATTTTAAGGGTCGACTTTTTTAAAAACCTGCACCAACGCAAACAAAATCCTGGCTTTACAGTCCAGTGTGGTCTTTGAAAAAATCCTTTTGGGGGACCAAGTAATTCACATGTTAATTGGCCTATCAGGATCAGCTGTTTTTTGGGGCAAAGTAAAAAAATATTGCTGGTGTATGCATCATTTTGACCGTGTGCTATGCACCTGAACATTGGGCTATTCCATTTGAAATCTACACTACCCCTGTGGAAGATTTTGGAAATATCTTCCACAAGGGGAGTATGTTTTTCAAGTGTAATTGGTCAGGGTTAATCATTTTGAAACCCATACTCCACCTGTAATATGGCTTTACCTATATCTTCCGCAACTGGAGTGAGTATTTCAAATGGAAGTTACCCAATTATCTGTTCTGTTAAAAATTGATACTCCCTCTGTGGCACTCAGACTTTAGCTAAATCTTCCACAGGGGTAGTGTGGATTTTAAATGGAATAGCCCATTGGGTACTCAATAGTCACACTACTACTTGACTGGGAAATTGATGCCAAACACATTAATATTTGGGTAACCTTTCATGAAAGCACTGAAATAATGAGAGAAAACTAACAAACTTGGTGGTATTTTTCAGTGATTTTAAAGCGGCCTTTCAGATACTAACATATAATCCCTCGATTCAACTGATTTCATGTACTGCTCAGGTGTCCATTTCACTAAACTTTTAACCCTTCATAACTCAAGTAACCGTTCGCAAAGTTACGGATACCCAATACTAGATGTAACTTTACAAAAGGTCTCTGTAGTAAATCCCTATTACTTATGAAGGGTACCGTTTGTAAGTAAGTTAAGTGAAATAGAACTTACGACTCATCGTAAGTTACTGAACGATTGAAGCTTCGTAAAAACTTGTGAAGCTTCGTAAAGTTTAGGGAAATGGACCTCAGATCTAACTAGTGGTATTTTAACTTTATGATGCAGCTCTTTGTCCAGATGATGGCAACGATTGGATACTGTTTGAAAATCATTGTTATCTTAAGGTTACAACTCACGCGATGGATTGGGGTGATGCAGGAGATGACTGTGTAGCTAAGGGAGGGCATCTTGCAACGGTCAACTCGGCAGAAAAACAGGTAAGTTACAGAGACCCAATTAGCATTGTAACAGGTGCATCGAATGCAGATTTATTCAGACTGGAGTAGATTTAAATGATTTAAACTTTGGTTAACCAGTTTTGGTAGTGACATAGGTGCATATTTCGATGGTAAACAGTAAACACAGACAGAGTGTACACAGACTTGTACTAAGGCGGTTTGCTGGCACACTTGGCATCACAACCATAAAAAAGCATTGATGTTGATACCAAACTTGAGATGAAGGATGGTATATCTGCCAGTTTAGCCAGTGGGGTTTCTTACAGTTTACCTCGATCAGTATTTCAGCTATTTTGTGAAAAGAATAACAAAATTAAAATAATGCTATCTCCAATAGAGACATGGCTGGGTCTCAAAACAATACTTTAATTATCGTTCTTAAACAATTTACCTGTAAAATCATGTTTGCATGTATGAACCTGGGGGTGGTACAGTCCAAAAAAAAGTCTGTCCAGAAAAATTCACTTCCCAGGGTAAAAACAGGATTAGATTGTCCAAGAAAGTCCAAATTATAGAGAAAAATTTACTCTTTGCATGCAATCAATGTTTTGCATGGGGGGAGGGGGGAGGAGAGTGTCAATATTTGGAAATTCAGCACCCCAAAAAAAATCCTGCACTGGCCTCGCAATGCCTGAAAACTGTTTCCCAGTACACTTAATTACTTTCCATCTTTTTATCATTTTGGTTTTTTGCTAATTGTGTAGGGAATTGCTTGTTTGTATTTTCGTTTACAATTTCAATCCTTTTACAAATATAAATTTAATAAACTAGCGGTCACCCGTCTTCGCGGTCGTAAATAGATGCAATTTGCAAAAGCATCACCACCCTCCGAATTTTTTATCAGTGGCCGCTCCAGGATTGTCTGGGGGGGGAGGGGGCATGGGGGAAAACTGAATTTCAGGGGGGCAAAATCAACAAATTTTGTGTCAGATTGCTGCAAATAGTTGACATTTTTGTAATTTTGGGATTTTAAGGCTAAAAGTGGAGTGGGGGAATATGGAGAGGAGGCAAATGCTTCCCCTTGCTACCACCAACCAACACCCCATGGCATCCATGCACTCTCCTCATTCATTTTGATATTCCCATGTTTATTCTAGCTTGGTAACCGTACAGTATTTTTTTGGACGCTGGATAATAGTTTTTGCTCATTTTTAGACTTCAATCGCTGAGATTTGAAAACATGAGGTGAATATGCATCGTAACTTGGTGTATGATTTGCTTTGCAAGAATGCAATTTGTAAGTGCATCACCACTATTCTAGTTTTTATCACGAAAAGTTTTCCAACTCGGTAATGTATTATCTATCTACTATACTAAAATAACCAGCGAAGTCTGTCTGTCTGTCTGTCTGTCTGGTTGTCCGGCTATGCGTTTCGCCGCTTCCACGCATCGATCCGATATTTCGGATATGGATATGTATCGGGAAAAGCATGTTGACCGGGTGGTTTTGAAGGTCACCGGAGGTCAAGGTCAAAGGTCAAAATTTCAAACTTTGTCCGATCGGGCCCAAACTTGGTGGGTGGAATCCTTGATATGAGGGGAATGTATGCGCGAAATAAAATCCGAGGTCAACCGAGGTCAAAGGTCATTACGGAGGGTTCAAATTTCAAACTTTGTCCGATCGGGCTCAAACTTGGTGGGTGGAATCCTTGATACCAGGGGAATATATGCGAAATAAAATGCGAGATCAACCGAGGTCAAAGGTCATTACGGAGGGTTCAAATTTCAAACTTTGTCCAATCGGGCGCAAACTTGGTGGGTGGAATCCTTGATACCAGGGGAGTATATGCGCGAAATAAAATCAGAGGTCAACCGAGGTCAAAGGTCATCACGGAGGGTTCAAATTTCAAACTTTGTCCGGTCGGGCTTAAAAGTGGTAGAAAGAATCCTCGAGATGAGGAGAACGTCAAAAAGTCATCAGGGGTCAAATAGCATTGCCATCAGTTACTCTCACAGCAACGGGTGAACTAGTACTACTAAAATAATAGCCGTTAGATGTGTGTCTGTCTGTGTGTCTGTCCGGCTATGCGTTTCGCCGCGCTTCGACGCATGGTTCCGATATTTCAGACATATATGGGTACCGGGCGTGCGCTGTTTACCGGGTAGTTTTCAAGGTCATCGGAGGTCAAGGTCAAAGGTCAAAATTTGAAACTTTGTCCGATCGGGCCCAAACTTGGTGGGTGGCATCCTTGATCTGAGGCGAATATATGCCCGAAATAAAATCAAGGTCGACCGAGGTCAAAGGTCATTGCGGAGGGGTCAAATTTTAAACTTTGTCCGATCGGGCTCAAACTTGGTGGGTCGAAACCTTCGTATGAGGGGAGCATGAAAAACATTATATGGAGGTCATCCGAGGTTAAAGGTCAAAGGTCATGGATTTCAAACTTTGTCCTATCGGGCTCAAACTTGGTGGGTGGAATCCTTGATATGAGGGGAATATATGTGCCAAACAAAATTGAGGTCAGCCGAGGTCAAAGGTCATGTAGGGGCTAAATTTAAACTTTGCCCTATTGGGCTTAAAACTTGATAGGTGGAATCCTTGGTATGAGGGCAGCATGAAAAAATTACACCCCAGGTCATCCGAGGTCAAAGGTCATCTGGGGTCAAACAGTATCGCTATCATGCCAGTGCTCTCACAGCATCAGGGCTCTCACAGCTGCAGGTGCACTAGTAGATGTAATAATAGATACCATAACCATACACAGATATAAGCCCATCCCCAATTGCAGAAACAAGGGTGCCACCGGGTATAAGTTTAGTAGTAACGTTGGCTTCATTATATCCACAAAATGTTATTTCAATGACTTTGAGGTGACTGTCAGTACTAGTAACCATAGAAAAATTGATTTCATTGAAGTGAGGTATAGTATAGCAACATGATACAAAGATCCTTTTAAATGTTGGTAGCCAAGTGCCCATTATATCTCTCCTAACAGTTTTGGTAGATAATAGTTGCATCATAGATAGGTTACCTTTCCTCTGGAAGAATATCACATGCTTGCCCACCGCCGTGTATAAGCACCCCCTATTTTGGTTCAGAATCTATCGTGAAGGGCGATGGGTAATACCACAGGCAATGGACTGAAGCTCTTATTCATCTATTGTGTCCGCTTTGAGCACTGACATTTTGGAAAATGTTGGAATCAATATTCATGAAGTTGTGTGATCGACACCGCTCGTAATTGTACAATTATAGTCATCTTTATTATTGGGTGTTTGTATTCATACGTTAGGCATATCGAGCTGTATTGTAGGTCATAGCGTGTTCATTCATTTTATTCAAATATGTGCACAAACCATGTTGGCGCCACCTTGGAATTACATAGGTTTGTTTGTGTGTGACCAACTTGAGGCAACTCAAGCACTGGGCTGTATAATAACAATGGTACTACTTTCACAAGTGGTGCACTTACACATGATTTTGTTGTGGTCACTTATTGATACTCAACTGCTGTGTAAAGCATTACCGTACTGACGCGAGTATAGTCCCACCTTTGAGTTAAGTCCCACCCGCAAATTTTCGAAAATAAGGGCGCCGCCAGCGGTTTGCGATGTAATCGTGATGTATCATGGGGAAATCGTGATGTATCATGGGAAAAGGTCGACATCCAAGTCCGCGCAATACGAATATTACCATGCTATTACATATGAACACGTGACAATATTTTTTAGTTTGTCAATATAACGGTATTACACGCAAATCGATAGAGAAAAAATTAATTGTGCACATTTCAAATCACATTATTAAGTATTATTGAGTATCGATTCGTGTGTAACACCTTTATTTTGACAAACTAAAAAATATTGTCACGTGTTCCTATGTAATAGCATGGTAATATTCGTATTGCGCGGACTTGGATGTCGACCTTTTCCCATGATACATCACGATTACATCGCAAACTGCTGGCGGCGCCCTTATTATGCGAATAGCGAGAATTTGTATGCATTTTGAAATCATTAATTGAGTATGACATGAGTACAAATTTATTCAAAACACAAGGCATACAATATTTTTTTCTTTTAGCATTTAGGTTTAGGTCCAGGGACACTTCAAAGCCGAAAAAATAAATAACTTAAAAAAAAAAAAAAAAAAAATTGTTGAAATTCGAGTATAGTCCCACCCCCAATTTTGAAAATGTTCACCCAAAAAGCGGGGTGGGACTATACTCAACGTCAATATGGTAATATGCTGTCAGGTCAGTTACTAATTTAATGGCCAAATACTTTTGTTCGAAACAATGGTACAACTTTTATGAATAACCTGTTGGCAAATCAAATCGGCATCAAAGGAACAATGCGATATGTAATCTATTGCCTCTCCATGTTTATGTAAACTTACACTCTGGTAATTTGGTTTGATTGGATTTCTCTTTACAGCAATTCCTTGTGCATTACCTGGATTTTGAAGCTGGAAATATAAACTATTGGATAGGTTTAAGTGACATGACAGATGGTACATATGTATGGCATGCTGCTGATGATCCTGGTTTTGTCTGGACGGGTGCAGCCGGTGGAGCCCCTACTCCTGGTTCTGCTTTTACGTAAGTGAGCTTAGGTGACCCTTTGTCATTACTCGTTGATGGTCGATAGACGTCCCAATAAAGCGGACTTAGTCACCGGTCAGTTCTACAGAATAGATCTCCATGGCTAACCATGGCTAACTATGGAAACATGTTAAAGGACATCAAGAAAATTTTCTAAGTTATTTATTTTGAGCTCTTTCGAGTATCGACGAGTAATGGATATATTCTGTAGATTTAGGTTTTGTCTGTGACTGCTAATGTGAGGCCGTCGTGGTCGTGCGGGCTCAAACTTCGGTGGGTGGGTGAAGTTCTGTCCTGGCAAGAAGATGTTTATGTTCGTTAAGTCATCCGACCCGGGCCCCCCCTGCCAGGGGTCATCTGAGGTCAAATGACTAAAAACTGTCATATGGGCATGAAACTAGGTCGCACGGGGCTCAAACTCGGTGGGTGGGTGTAGTTCTGTCCTGGCAAGATGATGTTTATGTTCGTTAAGTCATCTGACCCGGGGTCCCCTCCCAGGGGTCATCCGAGGTCAAATTACTAAAATGTGTCGTATGGGCATGAAACTTGGTAGGTACAGTCAACATTTAAAGCAACATTTTTGAAGGTCATTTTGGGGTCATCCAAGGTCACCACGGGTCATCTGAGGTCAAATTAGTAAAAACTCATATATGGGCATGAAACATGGTGGATACATTCAACATTTAGAGTTATAAGTTTAGGTCATTTTGGGGTCATCCAAGGTCACCCAGGGTCATCTGACATTATTCGATGATCGTCGATAGTGAGCCCAACAATCACTTAGTCATATAGAGGTTATCCGTGTTCTATAAGCTG
This sequence comes from Amphiura filiformis, assembly GCF_039555335.1. Lineage (NCBI taxonomy): Eukaryota > Metazoa > Echinodermata > Ophiuroidea > Amphilepidida > Amphiuridae > Amphiura > Amphiura filiformis. The sequence continues at coordinate 44,894,325 of NC_092628.1, forward strand.
CATCTCCTACCAGCGACTCCTATACCTTGTTTAGGACTTTCAAAAGAAGTACCTGCATGTGCAACCATGACTATTTCAAAATAGCCCGCCAAAGTCATGCAGGTAACTCCGAGTCGTGCATTGAATTAGTTTGAATGAGGAATACAACGGAATCAGTGCCTTTTGTTAGAAGTCACGCATGAGTAAAGTGGATAACCTCTATTCTTGATGTCCTTTAACATTGTGGGTCATAGTTAGCCATGGATATATTCTGTAGATTACAAACCGTTCAAACCCAAGGGAACGTCCTTTATTATTATAATACTAGTTCTTTGTTATTATATACCTAATAGTGATGGGTTCTGATCGATTGGCTGTTTAGTTATTTTATAATTTCCAGTGGAGAAATAAGTTTGATATGCCTAGTCCTAAATGAATGAGATGAATATTTCTAATATTTTATTTTACAACTTTTATTAATTTATATAATGTATTATTATTATCATGTATTATTATTATTATTTATATCATTATTAATTTAGTTCATTGAATGAGGTCAGTGACCATTGCATTGAAAATACAGATAGAATTTCACGCTTAGTTTTTTTCCTGGCAGTGCGTTGTTGTGTAGCTAGCCATCTATCTAAATAACAATGGGGCCTTTGTAGTACACAAGGTCAGGGTGATGTATGCATTTTGCTAACAGGAAACCATTCAATCCCAACACGATGGTCATCGGTGACGTAACATTTCTATGACATGACATTTTCAATTCTTAGGCTGCAGTCAAGCGACCATTGCTTATAGACTAAATGCGGCCTTGTGAGCAGGAAAGGGCAGGAAATATGAATGCACTATGGGACATATGGGATAACATAGCCAAAAATAATGCCTTCGTGGGAAGGATTACCAAAATCGGAAGTAGAACGTCATATATTTGAAACACTTACGGGCAAATTTACCTATGTGGGAGGTCTGGGGCTCATATGAAGGCAATTTGATAGAATTGATTTTCCGTTTGTCTTATGATAGAATTTGCTCCCATAAGAGGGATTAGTCACAGGCGATCGATTTCGTTGTGATGGTTTCAGAGGCGTTAAATCAAAGGCTTTGTAAAAAATAATCTAGAAACACTTAGAATTTTTAATATCCACCATTGATGTTGGTATACCTAAAGGTAGTCAGAGACTTTATATGAAACAAATTTGCCGACTCCTTCTTCCTAAATATTTTCAAATCCTGTGGTGCTTAACTATATTTACACTTAAGTGCCCTTCCCCCCGTGAGTATAATCATAGACCATTTAAAACATTTTTGCCACTTCCGAATTTTTTTTACTGATAAACATTTGCATAGGAACTGCATAGTCAGAGGCAAGGTTCGTTATTGATTGGAGATTCAGTAGACCCTATAAAGAGACAAGTACGGTAATAGCATTTCAAGTGTATGCACTTAATTCCGTAATCAATAAGAGCTAATAAGTATAATGAACAAAATCAAGACGGAACTGATAGCACAGTAGTGTAACCGCTCGACTGTGAAATCGGAGGTTGCGGGTTCGAACCCGCTACCGCAGAATTTTAATTCAGACAATTTTCTTTTTCATTCGTGAAGAAGAATTATAATAATTGAATCCTTCTTATAAAATTTAACATAGTATAGCAGAATCATGTAGGCCTTTGTGTTATCAGATAAGATCTTCTGTAGATTACCATATCAAAAGAATTTCAAAGTTTTGTCAAGCAAGTTTCTAAGTTTCTATTCAAACCGTATGGCATTTGTTGGAACTGGCCGGTGACTAAGTCCGCTTTATTGGGAGATTTATCGTAGGTTGACCAGTAATGTTATGGAATTGATTTAGAATAAAGGAGACAACAGCCTGATCATTGGCTCAAAGACTATTAAAATTAAAATTGTTTGTTTGAATTGTGGGCCATGTTTTCTGCCTGTAGTCACATTTTTTCATTTATTTTTCTTGCTATACTTTCAATAAAGGCCAGCATTCACATAAGTCTGGCTTGGGCAATTTGCCTGAGTCTTGTTGTCTCTGTAATCAAAACTTGCTTATTTTGTTACAAATATGTTTGCTCTTCAAAAAGTTTGCCTTTTCTGATCTCGTAATTTAGCGGGGAAACATTTTATGCACCACATAATTTACTATAAATCTACTTGTTCTTTCTTACTGCATTTATGCATGGAATGGTCAGTTAAGCAAACAAACAAGTATAAAAAAGCACACAATAAGCTGTGTCTTGTCCTTTTTGTTGTTGATGGATAAAGGAAAGTCCCTGGCAAAGTGATAACTCATGTATTTCAGTCAAAAAACTGTTACCAATTGGGAGAACACAAACATTTTTATGAAGAAACTTGAGAATTCAAGGGTGAAATAACATTTTTAGGCAGTACAAGGGGTATTGTGATTTAACCAACTCCTTCCTCTTGGCTAATATTTGATCAGTCCCTAACCATTCCATATAATGGACTGGAATATATTATTACCATACTTATTCAAGTGCATGTATGTAAGTAGAAATAAAAAAACACTTTAAAAGGGAATGTCAACTATACAAAGTAATTTTTTAGTAGAGGCTATTACAAAGATGCGAGTCATAACATGGTGCATATTCATAGAGGATGCATGGTTCTAAATAGTATTCCTGACTTGTTCCAATATGTGGCATAATCTGGTCCATGGAGGCCAAAGGTGGAACATTTGAAATAGATATAAAGGCAAAAATATGGAGTAAAAAAACAATAAAATACATAAGAAAATAGACATCACAAAACTTAAGTGCCAAGTATGATAGCTTAATGTAAGGTAATAACTATAGTAGCTCAATTTTCAAAAATGTCTCCTTTGGCCTCCATGGACCAGATCATGTCACATATGTGACTTACTGCTTTCAATTGAACCCATTTACAGGACAAAAGATATTTTGTTTGATACCAATGGTGAATAAGAATTTTTGATGGGACACATTGATAATGAATGCAAGCTTTTTTTATAGTGAATGGGGATGCATTTCGGATTGGCTTATTTAAATGGTTGATTTTGTAATTTTGAATCCTTTATCTTTGATGTTGAAACTGCAATACCTTATTCAATTCAAGTGATATGGAAGTGAATGAGTATCAACTTATGCAGAACAAATAACTAATTTTTAGGTTGTCCAAAGCAAGGGACCTTATGGCAGCATGAATTGAATGTCAGCAAGTCAGTGTGATGGGGTGGGGTTGTATCTGTGCGTAAACAATATGTAAGCAGGGACTGAGTTTTGAAAAAACCTGGTGTACTGCAAACTGCACATGTGGTTAAGCTGAGGTGTGTTTTCGGTGTGCGATTCCTTTGATATATTGGGATCTCGACGAATAGCAATGAGGTGTTTCCTGCACACCTTATATACACCAAATCTTCTCAACCATTGCGATGCCATCCCTAGTAACAGCATGGTACCCATAAACATGCAAGAGATTCCACTCTATAAATGATTTAAGGAGGCTGTGTACTCTCAGACATGCATGTAGTAAAAGTGCCATAACTTTGTAATTATTCACGCAAGATATATAAAAGTATACATTTTTATGAAGGCAAGACATCAATCAATCTTAATATAAATACAGATTTGGTGTAAAAACAACAATTATGAAGAAAATCACAAAAAGTGAGTTTCTGGCAATATTTGTTTGGTACATCATAACAAAAAAAACACTCTTTCCAAAATATTTTATTTTGCTTTTAGCTCAATCTTGAGGCTCCATTCCAAAAACGTTTTATTTTTATTTTTTTGATATTGGCCTTAGTTTTTGAGATATTGACCATATAAGGCATCAAATTGAACTTTTAAAAATCACAAACGCCTATTTGCACAAAATGATGCCTAAAATCGGAAATAGACCAAATAATAAAAAAATGAGAAAACCGTTTCTTGAGTCGATCATGCTTTTTACGATGATCATATTTGCTTACCTATAGATGCTGTATTTATTGAGTTATCGTGTACCTAAATCGTCATTTTACCGAGAAAATGAACATTGAAATAATGGCTGTTGAAGTTTAAAGTGGTCACATTTGGCACTTTCATTGAATTTAACAGGAGAATGCGGCAGTTTTCGTTTTTGTACCTTATATTACGTAAACATCGGGTAAATCCACAGCCCCTTGAGAAGTTTGAGCGAAATCCATGCATAACTTGATATTTAAATCGGGGGAAAGAACTTGAAAAAAACCCCACATTTTATCAGCTAAAATGGAGCCATTTGACCACTAGGTTTTTGTGAAATCAGTGCTTCCGTGGTGTTTCCATAAGATGCGCCATGCATGCAGATAAGCGTCGCGTATCGTAAGCGTATTTGTGCGTTTACAAAATGCGCGATACACAACGCGATGCGTTGTTGCTTGCGCGATATCTTGCTGGTACAACAAAGATTTTCTTTCCTTTTCAATTTCAAACACGAGTGGAATAGTGAAATAAAATCCTTAAAATATTGCAGTTGGAGTTTACAAATCTGGATTTTCATTCCTTGTATTTATAAAAAACATAACAAAGTACAAACCTATCAAAAAAACTCAATTTTCCGAAAGAAACAATGTCTAGAGTACACAGCCGCGTTAAGTTTCACTGCATTTGGCATTTAGTTTAAAAGAATAAAACGACAATGTGAAAACTTTCAATGAAATCTTTTTTTATTCGCTCATGCAATATATAGCCGGCAGGAAAAGCAAATGTCAAAATTTTGTTATCAAAATATATCGTGCTGTTGGTGGATTTCAACAAACCTTCCGCCCATTATAGTGCAGTACATACAAAATGGAATCTGAGACATTGTTCAACAGCAACTGAGCGATAGTCATGATAGTGTTTACAATCAAAACAAATTCTGGCAACTTTCCATTTTGTCAACCTGCGTGGCAAATGGGGTTAGGTCGCGCAACTACCAAAAATTGATAAGGGCACAGTATATACAATCACCCCCACGTTGACGTAACACCTGTATGTGGGTTTCTGTCCAAAGTAACCTCATTTGGTTATTTTATCCTCGTGCTCATTTTTGCGCTCTTCATTCAAATTATTCTACTTTTGCACCATATTTCACCATTTTAGCTTCAATATAGCAAAATGTTTGCACGCTTTGTGCGCATTTGTACAATAAACTTATATTATGTCGTCAAAACGTGCGGGATTCGCTGTACTTCAAGACATTTTCCAACCCCGTAGTCGGGGGATATTTGAGGTGAATGTGGAATTGCAGTATAGACGAATCCAATTTCACGCATTCCTACACCTCGATGGCAGCCATAGCTGGGTCCCCCTTAGGTCGAATCCCACCTAAAATATGTGAAATGTTGTGGCCTTGGCGGGGATATTAAACTGCATTCCATCACACGTGTTACACATAGACAAAAGAATGATGAAAGTTTACAACACAATACAATTCAACATTGATTTTTAAGCGGATTTAATCCACCCATTTGGGCAGTAATGACATCAGTTTGGTGCAGTCGGGACCCAGTAATGGCTGAGTAAATCCTGACCATGACTTGGCTTGTTGGATTCGGGCTCTATAGTTACATTATTTTGTTGTTTATGATTCTCTGACGTGACATGTCCTGACATAAAATCCGACATGCCAATTTGTCATCACTGAGCTATTTAAAATATGACTACATGTGCAATGACTGAAATTTACCCAAAATTGGGAAAATGGTAATGGAGTTTAAGTATACCACATCTACTCCAAGTAGATGTGGTATACTTAATGCTATTTGATGTTTACATCAAATAGCATTAACATGCTTAGGACACTCATTTTAGAGATAAAATTTGGCCAAAAGGACCAGAAATGTAGTAATAGTTCCTTAGTTTGTTGGTAATTTGTTTCTGACTCACTGGCGTAGCCTGGTGAACATGATGAAGTTTTGAGCTTTGGATATATTGAGAAATATCACATAATACCAAAAACTACTCAAATTGAATTTAAATAATAATAATACAATCATATTGCCTTTAATGTTTTTCTCGTTTCGGTGTCACAATTTACTCTTTGTAGATACCAGTCGATAAATGACATTAACATGTATACAAAATCCTCTTTTGGGGCACTAAAATGACCAAAAATAACCCAAAAGACATAATAGTTAAAAATGTATTTAAAACAGTCATGTAAGATGGTTGTATTTGTTACTTTTTTTCCGGCCTACGCTATTTAAAATATATATCATTCCCAGTAACTAGTAGCCATCAACATTAAACGGCTTATGAGAATAATTTTAGGGCCAAAAATTTGTAAACAAAATCCAAAATGTGTAATCGTTAATTTTGATTTTTAAAAAGGTTATAATTGCTAGTATCGTTTCAATTCCTTTGTTGGTCCTGATCCTCTGACACTGTCTTAGAATGAAATTCTGGACCTTAACTCGCTTGTCATTATTGAGTAATTTCAAAGCCTACCAAAACACTGTGAAATGGACGTAACATTTTTAAAATGGAAAGGCAGAAGGCTGTGTATTTGTAACATAGTTCTTTACGGTTGCAATGTAGTCACCAAGTCGAAATATCTCTAAAATAAGCAAATTTAACCCATATCTCGGCAAATAGATATATTGACAAATCCAACGAGCCAAGTGAAGTTCAGAATTCAATCGGCCATTACTGGGTCCCGTCTGCACAAAACTTGTGTTCTTACTGCCCAATTAGGCGGTATTAAATCCGCTTAAAAATCGATGCTGAATTTTATTACGTGTAACACGGGTGATGGAATGCAGCTTAATATCCCCGCCAAGGCCACATCATTTCACATTTTAGGGGGAATAGACCTAAGGGGGGGCAACTATGGCTTCCATTGAGGTGTAGGAATGCGTGAAATTGGATTCGTCTCAGTGAGACATTGAGACATAGGTAAAATGTTTTGAAAACGTTCTAAACATATGCTATAAACGCGTTTTGGTTTTGGTCAAAACTTTTTAATAGCATCTAGATGTCTGGTAATGGTCTTAAAAACGAATTTTAAGATAGCTGATATAAAAAATAATCAAGAAAAGCGAAAAAAAAATTGAAACTAGGGCTATACTCCAATTCCAGGTTCCCGACCAAATCAAATGTTCCCAGCCCTGACTATATGGTTTGACATAGTTTAACAATATTTAAGCAGTAAAGCCATTTAGACCATGGTGAATAAAGTAAACAATTTAAAAAAAAAATAGTGGTGTGATAAAACAGCCTAACGCCTTGAACCAAGGCTAAAAGTAGGTTACCTGTGGTTTTTTTTCAGGATCTAGATCTTTTGTGCACAAATCCAAGTATTCTTCCGTGATGTGACTACGCGTGGTTTGGAAACAAAATAGTGGGGATTATGTTGTCAGTAATAAACACCTCAACAGAAGAAAGTTCGTACTGTTTGAGTGGTCATAAAATAAAATAATTTTTAACTCAATGAATTAAACCAAATTATTGTCTACACTCACCAAAAAATAAGTAAATATCATATTATATGATCAACTTGTAAATCTCGAAGGCGTTATTAAACGACTTCAAGAAAACGCTTTCCAAGTTAATCATGAAAACTTAATAAAAAAAGCCTTTAAAAAACTCGTGAGCTTGAGACTCTACTCCTTGCCCCAGCAAGGGGCTTTGACGATGGATTCCACCAAAGGATCTAAGGTGGATCCTTGGACCCCATCCGTTTGAGCTAATAACATTGATAACTTGCCAGTAAAAATAGTCCTAAGCGCCCTACAAGTGAGAAAAGCGTTTGACTGTAGTATTTTCCCCTCTAAAATCAATATGTTAGACCTTCGGCCAAGTTGCTTTTTTATTCAAATTTTATTCAGACCTATTTTGCACTTTTGTTTGCAGATTAAGTATTGCTATATAATGAGTGTCAAGTGTCCAATCAGGTAAAGTCAAAAATGACTAAAATGCATGATTTTTAAAATTGCCAAAGCTGGAGAGGACCAGCCCTCCACCCCTCCCATAAGCTCGTCACAGCTGGTTGATCATCGAGACTTTACATTTGCCAACGTGCAGTGACTTTTTTTCTCCTAAAATAGCCCCTGCATCCATGACTAACAAAATTATTTGTGTCCTTGTCCTTTTTGGCTTTCTCGGTCTTAGGGTAATTGACTGATTTATATTTTACCCTTTTTTTGCAGTGATTGGGCTTCAGGACAACCTGGTGGTGGAGCTGGTCAGAGTTGTGTTGAACTTATAGATCGAGGTGCTGGTGCACCTGGTCTTGATATGCTTATGTGGAACGATGCAGATTGTACTATAACCAACCAATATGTTTGTCAAAGTGCAGGTACGTAGGCTGGTGTAGGGGTGGAAATAGATTTGTATTTGAAGAGAGACATCATGCCATGTAGCAAATCAAGTAAAAACTGTCAAGGCAGTGCACACAAGGTGGTACTTAATTTGTTCATAGTATCAAAAATGTAAAAAAGTGGCTGTCCTATTTTACCATTCAGAGTTTGAATATACACAATCTACTCCCAATGCCAAAAAAAAAAAAAATCACAATATTATTGTGTTTTACCAAATGAAATCCACTCCAATCCTAGTTGGACCTAATTCCTGACAAATTTCCAAAATGGACTTTCAATTGGGTCACACACCTTTAACAAATGTGACCCCTCGGCACAACTGAGCCCGGATGTCGCCAGTGCCACTATTGAGATATGCTCCATCGAACTTAACAATAAACAATAGGAAACAAAGGATTTATTGACTGCTTTATTGATTTTTCACTACTTAAATGTCAAGTACGATAGACATGATATACATCATTTTAAAGCTAATTTCAAGCAGAATATTTTGGTTGAATATCTCAAAAATGATGATTGGCGACTTCAGGGCTCAGTTGTGCCGAGGGGTCACAAATGTGACCTGCTACTACAAAATAAGCATAAAGTTGTCCGTAATCAAGTTAGCTCAATCGACAAGGCGTTCGACTATGGTGCGAGAGGTTGCGGGTTCGAACCCTGGCGGTGCCTAGTACGCTCTTGTGGAAAATATTGAGTTAGCTTGAAATTCCCCTGGACAAGGAACTTACTACTAATTTGTCTCGTTGTAACCCGTACGAAACTCGGGGAGCTGATCCTGGTTGCATTGGTTATTTGTGGAATGTCTAGGGTGTGTGCTCTTGAAGCAGCAAAGTCCCTGAATTGTTGTTGAATGGTTTATGGAATGATGTGGGTCGTAATGGTCAGTGACAACCTGTAAAGTGTGCCGAGGCTTGTGGATCAACGTCTAGGCGTTGTGCCTGTGCATAGCGCACTATAAATCACTGCGCCTTTTTTTTTTTAAGTGAGTGTTCTTTGTTTCACACATGCCTGTGGAATGTCTGTATGTCCTTTGTGAATGGGGGCACAATATTGGGCCAGTCATGAAGGACATATACTGCTGACAGGTACGCAGCAAACAAAGAACATCAATTCAGTCAGCCAGGATGTCTCGAAACTACCAACTTGCGACTTTACGCTCATTTTGTGGTAGCAGGACAAAAAGTGTGGTAAATAATAATATCATATGCTAGATTTTTAAAGGAAAATGTGAACAATCATTAGCAACTGGGCATTAACATTGTTTAGGACAGGCTGGCTCCCAACATTGGTCAGATTTTCAAATGACATGACAATATAATGAGGAAATACAGATTATCTCCTCTCATGATGTACTTTTTAAAGGGGATTGTGGACACCTGTTAGCAACTGGACATTAACATTATTTAGTACTGGCTCTCAACTAATCATGCATTAGATAACTCTTACGTATAAATTAGGAGTTCATTCATATATTTTTATGAATAAACAATTGTTTATGCCAAAGGGGCTGCTTGCAGTCCAAAAGCATAAACAATGTTTAGTCATATTGAATGAACTCTATTCATACTTACCAGAACATTTTGTGATCAAAATAATAACAATTAAGTAACATGATAAAGAAACATAATTTTCCTTCATTTTCCCCATCCCGCGATCGCACATCCAGGCCACTTGGCATAAACTTTGTTTATGTCCGGCTATCGACCAATCAGAAATGTGGAAATCATGTAATTAAGTATGGACTGATTTTATAAATATAAAGTAACAGTTATTGAGATATCAATACAGTGATTAGCCAGCACTTTGCAAGTATGAGGCAATCTTTATGCAATGCATGTTAACTCTCTTCACACGGGTGTCGACTGCAGACGACATGTTATATATTTTTTTTTAAATTCAAAAATTTCAGAAATGTAAATTTTCATGACCATATTTGGAATCAGCATGAAAAATGCATTAAAATGAATACAAACAAGCCTGGTATTGGTTCAGTAGTTCTTAAGATAGCTCTTGATATTTTGAGAAAATATTTCAACTTTTTCCGTTAAAGCGCATGGCTAGCACGCAGAGCATTAATGTGTTCCTGATCTGGGTTATTGCTGTGGATTTTTTTAATGGGTAAAAAGTTTGTAACTAAATATTTGAACAAATAATTGATATTTCTTTTGTTTTTGCTGTCTATATATAGTTATGCTAGATGATGTACCAGATGAAACAAGTTTAGTGAATGCAGAGGTTCGTGTGGGATCATGCGACCATACTGATGAAACAGCTGCCAGCGATCAGCTAACGATCATGGAGAAGAATACCATGTGTGGTGTTTCTGTCTCTTCTACGGAAGCAAAGATTGACCATGCAGGGTTCTGGCTGCTTCGCGAATGTGATTATTTTGGACAGTTTGTGTATATAGTTAAGACAACTACAGATCCAGATGTTGCTTGGTTTTCACTGTGTGAGGTAGAGGTCTGGGGCATGGATAGTAAGTATGACGTGTTTGTGTGTTTTTTGTTTTTAATTTGTCTCAATGTTTGGTCTATAGAAGAAAAATAGGTACATACATTTGTAAATAAGTAAATAAATGAAAAATTAAATAAAACTAAATAAAATGAATTAATTAATGGATTAAAAGGCAATTTATTATGGCACTTTAATACACATTCATAAACTGTATTAATAATCATGACGCAATGAACCAGTAGCAGCTGATCAGTGATGAACTGAAACTGTGTTTCATGCATTGATTTTTGTCAATACATGAAGAACATAATATGTGACATGATCAAGGGGAATGAGTCGCATGTCGGCCCTGGTTGAAAATGAGTTTTACACATGTTTCTAAAGAGGACATTAAGAGCTTTCAGAAACTGAAAACCCCATGTTGATATGACTTTTCTTTGTGAAGTTACATCAATTTATCAATCGCTGAAAATAATATAAAACAAAGGAATTTTAACACTTTCTTTGCCAATATCTCAATATCAATATTAGCGACATCCGACTCATTTCCCATGATCGTGTCACATATACATATTTATGTGTATATTTATGCAGAAATGGCTGGTTCCATTTCATTGCAGGTCAGCAAAGATTTTTCAGACCAGTATTGAGGATTTTTTGTCGTTGAATTTATTTAATGGACATTTAAATATTTGAATGACGTGTATGAATGATGTTAATGACTAAATATGATTTTGTTGATGTCCAAATGACAAATGTGTACATCCATATCAAAACGATGCACTTGTCGGCTGCTACATGTGTCTCATTTCACATAATAGCTAGAAATAAATACCAGACTCATCTCAAGTGGAGGTCACTTCAAATCATCCTAAATCACATAGTTTATACAGAGAACATTCCTTAAACCCATGACATGGGGATGATTGGAAGTGACCTCCACTTGAGATGAGTCTGGTATTTATTCCTAGCTATTACATGAAATGAGACACATGTAGCAGCCGACAAGTGCATCGTTTTGATATGGATGTACACAAATATCAATGCACTGGCAGTGTTAAGGCCAGTTCATACTACCACCACATTTGCAATGCGTTGCTTTGCGATGCCGATATATCAATTACTTTTTGCCGCAAATCGACGCAACTATAGTCGCATTTCCAAGTTAAAATGTATTTAACTTCATTGCGATATCGCAATGCAGTAGTTTGCAACGCATCGCAAATGCGGTGGTAGTATGAACAGACCTTTATTTTTTCCATCACAATACACTCCCTCTTTGGGGTCTTGCATTGTTTGGAAAAAAAAAATGTATTGATATTGTGATTTTAACTGCAACAAAATGATATCTATATTAGTCTGGGTGCCTTCCTCCAGGTAGAAACTTAAATCAAATTTTAGGATTATCTCAAAATCTGTTCAGGAGTCTGTTATGCTAGTTGAATTCTGTGCATCATTTCCTTTCTGAAAATATATACTTTTATAGACTTATCGTCATTACGTTTAGAGATACAATGAAAAACAGTCTCTAAATTACTGCTTCAAGGAATGCATGCAGACTATAGTCATTAACCTTTAAATTTGGATATAAAAATGAAATTATAGGTAACGAGAAGGATTAATTGATTGACCGATCGACCGATCTATTGATTGATCAATCAATTGGCCGATCGGTCAATTGAATGATTGATCAATCAATCAATCAATTGATCAATCAATAGGCCTATCGGTCAATTGAATGATTGATCAATCAGTCAATCAATCAACCAAGCAATCAACCAAGCAATCAATCAATCACCACATGTGAATTGTTATACTTTTGACAGTATCTGAAGAAGACAAACCTAAAGTTGGGTTTGATGTATCCACCGTATCTGATCTGGAAGATGATCTCAATACGAAGACCCTAACCATAACGCTTACTGATGTGACTGATCATCCAACTTGCCTCAGCTTTGGTAAGTGAAATAGTGTAGTGGTCTTGATGGCTGCCCCAACATTTCTGACCTTTTTTGGTAGGTTATTTAGTTCTAAACCATACGTACCATAAATACATACATAGCCTCTGTTTTTACTGAGTTTTAGGTTGAAAAGAACCCAATTCTTGATGCCTGCCCCAATTTGTTTGACCTTTATTACAGCCCTATCCATTGGTACAGTATTCAGTTATTCATTAATCAGTGCTCATCCACCCAGATTTTATAACCTATCAAGTTCTTGGACAGAGAAATAATGAGTCTTACTATAGTACACACAATCTGTAAGTTACTATTGGTGTATAGAGTTCTTATTGTGCAAAGCATAGAGTAAAGGGCATAAGATGTGATTCTGTGGTGAATTAAGCCCAACTCTGGTCCATTGCTCCAGGCTCTGCTGAGGACCCGCCAAAGTGTGGGTGGAGTCTGCGTTGAGTATGAGTTATCTCGCAATGATGGGATGACTCGGCCTGCTAAATGATGAGATCCCGCAAAATAGCTGGAGCCTGCTAAATGATGGCCCGCTAAATGTGGGATCCTGCCATCCCTCGATAGTTGGGTTTATGCAAGAAAACATAAATGATAGAATTTTGATAAATAAAAAAAAGTGGGATCTCAACAATATGCCGTAAGGCCAAAAAAAAATGTTTGTCTCAAAGCTCGCGCGCGCATTTGTAAATTCATGAGATTTGGAAAAAAAAAAATGCGGAATTTTTTTATTTTAATTTTTTTTTTTTTTTTTAGTTTTTCCAGAAAAATTCGGTGAAAATCAAGATTTTTTTCTCCAAATACCATGAAAAAGTCGGGAATAAAAAAAAAAAAAAAAAAAATCGCATTTCGCATTTGTTTTCAAACCACTCGTGAGCTTTGAGACAAACCATTATTTTTTTTGGGCCTAATCAAAGATGACATACACGTAACCATTCTGAACTTTTGTCAACCTACAGATGTACGTATACAAGCTGCTGGAACCACTGCTACTGCTCCTGATTATAGCATTAGTCCAGCTTTGACAGCAACAGGAACCACCTTTGAATGTGACCCCAGTGACCTCAATAGCCCCAGTGGCCCTACAACTGTGACCTGTAAACCTTTGACCTATGACATCACTTTCAATGATGATGTTACATGTGAAGATGATGAGACATTGGTGTTTGAGTTTACCAATTTGTCACCTGGTTTGTGTGCAGGAGATGCCGATGCTGTTACCTATGATGTTGCCACTTACAATATTTTGGCAGATGAACGTAAGAACAGTTGATGAGAGTATACATTAATTTATTCATTCTTTCATTTGTTTCTTCATTCTTTCATTTGTTTCTTCATTCATTCATTTATTCATTCGTTCGTTCGTTCGTTCGTTCGTTCGTTCATTCATTCATTCATTCATTCATTCATTCATTCATTCATTCATTCATTCATTCAATTAGTCAATGAAATTATCAGTCAACCAGTTTATTGATCAATCAATAATTATTTATAATCAATCATTCATTAAATCATTTATTCAGTCAATCAATAATCAATCAACCAATTAACAAATCAATCAATCAAGTTAGCAATCAATGAGAGATCACTGCTGAGCATTGTATAAATGAAAAATTAATAAATAAGTAAATTTCTTAAACCATAAAAATGCTAGTCAGTTGGTTAAAGGGGTATTTTGTGATCCTAGCATCTTCTTTTTATGACATTTTTCAGTAGATATCTACGAAAAAAGCTTATTCTCAAAATTTCAGTTGATTCCGATTTTGCTTTTGCGAGTTACGCATGATTATGTGTATTACACTGCTATAGACAATGTGTTCTAATTTCGTTCTGGTGTACCAGAACGTAATTCAAATTTCACAATATTTTTGCTGTACGAATTAACCTACAAGAAATTTTGTGTACATAAATATTACGTAGCGAGGTTTCCAGTGGTATAAAAATCTCAACTTTTTTTGAGAAAAGTGTGGGGATGATGCTGTGGATCACAATTAATGCCCTCTTAAGTAATCGATCAGTATTCAACAATGTACACACAAAAATCAGTTGATCATGAATCCCATTACAGACTGACATTATTTTCAATGATATCTTTTGTTGCAGCTAAATACAGATGGGAATTTGTAAAATATGAGGTCCTTGAGGGTGCTTCTACAATAAGAGCTAGACTGTTACGAGAAGGACTGCCACGAGTAGGATACACAGGAAAAGCGACAACTGCATGTAAGTGTAATGTAATACTCCAGAATATGGGAATCACCTGAGAGCAACATTAGAATTATATTTTAGGGTTAAGGCAGCAGTTTCTAAACTGTGGGTCGCAACCTTTTGTGGGTCGGGGGTCGCAGGTCATGGGCAAAACCCTTAAGAAAGAAAATCATGAAGCTAGCATTATCAACAAAAATTTAATCTTGTTTTCTAAAGCTGCATCATTTTTTGAGAAAATCTCAAAATTTGATTTTACTTTACTGACTTGAGAATAGTATACTGACTATAGATTTGTAATTTGTAAAATTTATCAGAAATGTGAATGTTCCAAATTTTAGGGTGCGGAGGACCTATATACAATGTTTGTCTTTTTTATCCTTGATGCTTCATACATGTTGTACTTCATATTTGTTATCTTCCAGATGTGACAACTGCTGAAAGTGCAACAGCTTCAGCAGTAGAGTATGTAGATTACATCGCTATAGTTGGTGGTACCGCTGCTTCTGAAGTGGTGTTTGGTATGGATGACACCTTCAAAGATGTTGATGTGACGATACTTGATGATAACGACTGTGAATTACCAGCTGATGGTGCAGAGACATTTGAGTTAATCGTCACTGCAGACGACGCTTGTCAGATCATTGTTGGAACAGCAGAAGTTTGTATTATACCTGATGATGGTAAGTAAAAACATTAATTAAGCTATTCCATTTAAAATCCACACTACCCCTGTGGAAGATTTTGGAAATATGTTCCACTGGGGGAGTATGTTTTTCAAATGTAATTGGTCAGAGTTAATCATTTTGAAACCCACACTCCCTCTGTATTTTGGCTTTAGCTATATCTTCCACAACTGGAGTAAGTATTCCAAATGGAAGTTACCCAATTGCCTATTCTATTTGAAATTTATACTCCCTCTGGGGAAGACTTTAGCTAAATCTTCCACAGGGGTATGGATTTTAAATGGAATAGCCCATTTTCTAATCATAAGCAAATAATAGCAATGTGCACAAAATCTTCCAACTTTGTGTTTATATCCACTTAGTAGCCCAAATGCTCAGTGGCATTGGCAAGCAGGGATGGGTAATCTATGGCCGACAGCTTCATGTGTCCTGCAAGATGCAAAAGAAAGGATAGGGAGAGAGTTTGATGTTATGATATGTTCAACATTGCATTATGTGCATTGCAATTTTGAGCAAAAACATTATTTAGGTGATGTTCTTATGATATAGGGTTCACAACTTATAAGTTCCCCCTAAATACTTTTTAAAATAAATCGAAAAATATTTGATGAAATGCAAACGTGTAAAAAGCTATGGGTAGCCTTATTTGTTTTACACATACGGACCAAATTATAGCGTCACACATCATTGCGTTCAGTCACAATGGTTCATTATGTAAAAAAGAGACCGTTTTAAACAGTGTTAAAAGTTTCATCCGAGTCCATATATAGGAGTCAGCTCTCAAACAATACAGTAGGTCAGGTCTATTCATGTGTTTGACTTCTATGGACTCATGTGCCATTTTTAAACAGCATCTTTTCTTACACAATTAACCATTGTGACTGAACGCAATGATGTGTGATGCTATAAATTGGTCCACATGTGTAAAACAAATAGGGCTATATATACCTTTTTACATTTTTACATTGCGTAAAATATTTTTGGACTTATTTTAAAAAGTATTAGGGGGAACTTATAAGTTGTGGACTGTATATTAGCATATGTTTACATTGAAAAAATTGCTTTACAAGGTGACTAATTTTTACCCTACTGACGTGCTTGCGCCCTCATTTTTTTAAAGTGAGACAATTTCCTTTTCGATGAAAATGATTTCAATATCCAACTCTTATTTTGTGATCATCCCTATAATCATAGTTGTTGACCCTATAAAATTTTGTGATGATTTAAGGCTAACTGTGTATCTCTGTCTAAATAATTACAAGGTTGCGACCCACAGTTTAAATCCCTTGGAACCATTTGTGATTTCTTTCAGTTCAATTCCATTTTCTGAGTACGACGACACTACCTAATACTGATGCAGAATACACTGTTGGTGAATCAGAACGTACTGTTGAGGTGGTTGTAGCGAGAGTGGGCAAAATAGATGATACTGCTTACATTGGTATGTAAATTGGTCTTTGTCTATCTATCTGTCGGGGTGTTTGTGTGTCTATGTGTCTGTCTGTCATTCAGGGTATATGTCTGTCTGTCTCATATCCATCTGTCTGGGCTGTCAGTCTGTATTACATCAACCCAATGACATGGATAAACGTAGATCGCTGAGCTTGAGCTAGTATGTTGCCGTTTCATTGAAAATCACACACTGAACAACCTGTTACGAAATGAAGGGACCTAACCAAAATCAGCATCAAATGCCACTAAAATGGTAACTGAATTAACTCTTGCATGTATAGATTAATAAAATTAAATAAATTACATGTTTTAGCACATTCAACTTTACTATCTACAATTGTTTTATCAAAAAGTTGCTGAATAATAAAGGCAAGCACGCTCCTAAATCTAGTTCATTCGTCCCGTTGCCATACAACGCTACCACAACTGCGAATGAAGCTGAAAAGTGGTATAGAGATTGGGCAACACTGGCGAAACCTATGTTGTACTAGATTCAGAGGATGTGCTTGCATTCCTTTAATTTAGCAATAATTACATAAAATGAGGACACACTGGGAAATTTAATGTGTTTAAATACATTATTTGTTCAACTTTGTCTATTTATGCACAAAAGAGTAGATCTCTTGGCTAATTTGGTAAGATTTTGTGCTGCTTTTAGAAACTTGTGTGATTTCATAGTGGGCAATTCAGGGTTTGATTTATAACTAACCAGCAACAAGCGACCTTGAGCAGGCGACATATTTGTTAGTAGAGCAGGGCCCTCTATCCTTATTTAACTCATTGCATCCACCTTGCTGCAGATTGAGGATGTTTATATGTCACTATCAGTTTAACTAATATGCTATATATTAATTATGTGATTTCAACATAATTTCAGATGTCAAAGCTCAGCCTCTTGTACCAGTGGCCAGTGCCAAGGCAGAAGACTATACAGCAATAGACACCACCACACTGACTTTTACTCCAGGGAAGACCACTGCTTCCTTTACTGTCACAGTGACTGATGATGACATGGTAGAAGATGATGAGATATTCAACCTGGTGTTGGTGAAGAATCCACTGAGTCTACCAGATTGTGCATTACTTGAGGACAAGATGGCTGATGTTGTAATTACTGATAATGATTGTAAGTAGCCTGTAAGTAAAGAATTGAATACCTGAGTGGAAGAAGGGCCCAACTGCATCAAAACTGTTTTTGAGATATCAAGAAAAAACTTACTATTTCGAAAAGCTTTATAGACAAAATGTTTTCATCTTCAAGGGACCTTAAATACATGAACATACAATATTACATACATTTGAAATTATCTAGGATGTTTCCATGGCAACGGTACAGGTCTTAATACGAGCTGGGGTTGGGCCCTTCTTCCACTAATATACTGCAAGTGCCAGTTCTGTAAGCAGATATGTTATAAATAGCTACCAAAATTTGGTAATATCCATTAATTGCACAAGTTGAAGCATGTAATATGTTAGCAAGAAAGTATATTGAAATGAAAAGCAGATTTCATGGATGAATAAAATTCTTCTTTAACCTAATATTTGTGGAAAAAAGACAAGGAAGAACAGTCTGCTGGCAATAAAATAGTGGGTCTAACTCATTTTTGTACAAAATTAGAGTTAGGCCCTTCTTCCACTCAGGTATTCAATTATTGTGTGTAGAAATAGCTACAGGTGTCTATAATCAAAATATTTAATTCTCAAATCACGAGAGCCCATACCGGCATATACATTACGTCAAGATAGATTCCACCAGATATGAGCAGTAAATATTTGTATACCTGCAGATGGGGTATGTTCTACATGTAGAACCAGGAGGGTGAAAGTGCATAGGAACAATGCCGGAAACTACGTCCACGCTATTGTTCGACTTAGGCTACATATTTTTTAACGCATGCGTGTTCGTCAATACAGCTTTAGTCTCCTCCACCTTCGCAACACGGTACGTGGAGTGTCTGGAATCACACTGACAGCGGAGGAGAATACTAGCTGGTCATCAGACAGTTTAATTTTATCAAGAATATAACACCTGAACAATCACCGTCATTTGATTGATTTACTACAGAATATATTGTATATTCAAAATATAATTTTAATATTGTAAACCTGTTAACTTATATTTGTGTACTAAAGTATAAGGACATGTGAATAAAATCATGTCGAAGACAAAATGGCCGCTAATCCGCCTATTGTCTAGACCTAGGATACATATTCCAAATGAGGGCAGCAGTCTAGGATGCTTATCCCTTTG
This sequence comes from Amphiura filiformis, assembly GCF_039555335.1. Taxonomy (NCBI): domain Eukaryota; kingdom Metazoa; phylum Echinodermata; class Ophiuroidea; order Amphilepidida; family Amphiuridae; genus Amphiura; species Amphiura filiformis. The sequence continues at coordinate 44,913,639 of NC_092628.1, forward strand.
TGTAGATCCCTGGTAGAACTGGACTATTGTGACTGAAGGTCTTTTGGATCAAAGTGGAATATATCTGTCAATTATGCTAAGATACAGATATTGCGAGAGATATATAATGGGCTATTCTAGTTTAATCCTTTTATCCCCTATGGAAGACATGACCATAATCTTCTACACAGGGAGTTTGAATTTCAAATGAAGTTACCTGAATGGCATATGGGTTACTCCATTTGAAATCTACACCCCCTGTATAGGATATTAAGGTAATATCATCCATAGGGGTGTATGGATTTCAACTGGAATATCCCAATGTAGAGTTCAATATACCATGATGATGAGACCAGGTCCCCCACTGTAAAAATTGGACCAGCCAAATTTGCACGCTACAGAGCCTGAAAAATAAGATCCCGCGAATCACAAATTGACACATATATGGGAGCTGCCATGGGGGCTAACGGCAACATGGGGGGTCGCCGGGGTGCTAACGACCATGTCGCCAGCACAAGCATCCTACGCGATCAATAACGCATATAGGGCGCATTCAAGTGCGCCGTAAGCGACTGGTAGTTCCTGATACGCAATGACAGGGTCAATGGCCGCTTCCATGCAGTAACATACTTCTGAACTTGCTGATGAGACACACTAGCTTTCTGTGTATCTATATTATAGGTAACTGGAGTGTGATGACTGAAGAGATTTCAGCAGTTGAAGACAGTGGTGTCGCAACCCTAACCATAATATGTGATAGACCAGATGGGAGAGTTCCTGATCGATCTCGATCTGCTGGTAAGTACAGCAGCAGAGGACAATTATACATGTAGCTACATCATCATCATCATCATCAGCCGTATTCAGCCCACTGCAGGGCGAAAGCCTCCCCAAGTTGGCACCAAAGTAGCTACATTGTATGCCAACTATCACTACACTTGATTTAAACTTATCCACTCGGACCAAAGTGGTAAATTGAAAATAAAGGCAAAATTAATGAGCACATTTGGTGATATCAAAAAGGGAGCAAACAAGTTTTTTGCACGCATTTAAAGAGGCATAGAAAAACAGTAGACAAACATTAGATATATATGTACTTGCATCACATAAGTAGCAGTGGCATAACATGAGTCATCCTATTTGGGGGGAGGGGGCACCGACCATGATTGGGGCACCAGGCTTGATGGGGGGGCACAAGCCATTTTTGGCAATTTTCCTATGGGATTTTCTAAAAAACAACTTGATTGATGGGGGGCACATGCCCCTGTGCCCCTATGATGCTACACCACTGATAAGTAGTAGACCATCTTAGGTTTAAAATTGAGGTTCCTAAAAATTTGCCAATTGTGCAAAATTGGATGTCATAGATTGTGTGGCATGTTAAAAGAGAAGGGAGGCAAAAAATGGGTGAAATTCTGAACCAATTTGATCAGGTAAACTTTTTATCAATATTTTTTGAAAGTAACATGGTTCACTAGGATTTCTAACCAGTGTTGCTATGAAAAATAATGTATTAACATGATCAAATTTATCCTACCAGAATTACAGATAAGTTCTTCAGGAATCACCGATGGTACAGCTGCAACTCCCGGTATTGATTTCACCCAAAGTGGTACAATTACAGTGGTCATCCCTCGTGGACAGACATCTACCACAATCCAGGTACCAATCCTAGATGACTTTGTTGAGGAACCTGTGGAATTCTTTGATGTCACTCTGGTGTCCACTGGTGATGGGCAACTGAGCCAGGCACTCACAACTAGAGTGACTATCAATGATGATGATGGTAGGAATTTGTTTATTATTAAGTTAAATTGCAGCTCTAGCATAAAATGCTGCTTTTTAGGATATATGTTTTCCACCATTTTATGCAGCAACTACATGTACAGACCTATATTTTGGTTTGATGTGGTCATGCTTGCAATTCACCATTATCCCCCCGCACCCCACCCGCACCCCTCCCCCCTCCCCCCCTATGATTCACACTATGAATTAGTATACAAATATTAACTGTCTATGAGTGTGATGGTCGAAATATAATCACGAGGTGAAAGATGGATTGTTCCATTCCAAGAGTGTATATATCGACCATTACACAAATTTAAGACAGTTAATATTTGTTTTATATCTCACCTCACCTCACCTCACCAGGCTGTGTTCGACCATTGTTGGGCGTAGCCCTCTTCATGATTCTTCCACTGTTCTCTGTCTCTTGCATTTCTTGTCCATGTAGGTCCCATGTAGGCAGTAATGTCATCACGCCACCTCCTCTTCTGTCTTCCTCTTGATCTTTTCCCTGTTCTTGGTTGCCATTCTGTAAGCCGTTTAGTCCATCTGTTATCTTCCCTTTGTGCAAGGTGACCTGCCCATCTCCATTTCGCTTTTATATCACTCATGCATAAATTCTATTACTAAAATACTATTTAAGGTAGGAAATACATTTTTTCATCAACATAACACCATGTTTTGCCGTGATATACTTCACATTTTGGGGTCCACCCAAAACTAAATCAGCGAGTCCAAGAGTCAGAGCACGGCTTGGCGCAAGCGCACTGCGGCAGAGCACATGATGGTAAAGACTATCACACGGAGAGGGTGATAGTAAAAATGATAAATGGTAATCAACCAATGAACTGTCTAGAATTTATGTATGAGTGATATAACAGTAAATAATGAGACTTGGAGACATAGGGTATGTTTCGACATGTTGCAGACTCCTCGTGGACCTGCACTGCACATGCTCACATATATACATTACAATATATTATAGGGTGATCCATATAAAACATGATTATATTGGTGTTATAGGCACATGCTACACATATCACATGAAGTCAATAAGAACTATTAACGTAGGCAGTCCATGGTTAGATGTGGTCATGTCTGACGTGCTGGTGTGATAACACATCATCATTTGATGGTAATTCACCCCCTCCATCCTGACACACATGCATGCAACAGGAAAATCCAGTAGGGATATCATGAAAAATCAAAACAGTTTGCTTTGAGGCAAATAAATTTCATTATTTTATAGATGAGTTGACCTCAATGTTTATCAACAAAGGCAAGGGACTGGTATCGATATGCTTGAGTGAACCCCATACAACCACTACACTGTTCAATAGCCTTATTGTCTTGTGGCAGGAGTTTTAAAAACATGAGCTCTGAACAAAATATGATGCGTGTGCATACTGCCAGGCATTGACGTCAGAAGTCAACTCATCTATATATTTTTAATAACATCATTAAAATTATAATTTCAGTGACAGTGAGACTAACCACCTGTGACCAAGATGGCATGTTGATCCTAGAGAGTGCTGGGGAATTGAGATTCACTCTTGAAAGGTCTGGAGACCTCACAGAATCAGACTCAGTGTGTAAGTGAAATATATTATTGAATCATTGATTTTATAATCATCATCAAGCTCTTTATACTCTTCAAATTGTAAAGATTGTGATGTTGTGAAGGTCTTGCTAGAAAAAGAAGAGTTCAATAATCTTTTGAGCTCACTACTAAATTCCAATCTTTTGTACTTTCTTCTTTTTTCTTCCTTCCTTTGTTTCTTTCTTTTTTTTCTTCTTCTTAATTGAATCGTTTGTCCATTCTTTTTTATCCCTTCTGTTTTTCATTAATTCCTTCTTTATTCGTTCATTCCATCCTTCATTTAATCTTTACTTCCATCATTCATTCGTTCGTTTGCTCGTCTGTCCGCCCATCCGTCCGTCCATCCAAAATATGCATCCATCCATCCATCCATCCGTCCATGGGCATCCATCCATCCATCCATCCATCCATCCATCCGTCCATCTGTCCATCCGTCAATCCATCCATCCGTCCGTCCGTCAATCCGTCCGTCCGTCCGTCCAAATCCGTCCGTCCCGTCCAAATCCGTCCAAATCCGTCCCCTGTCCGTCTGGCCCATCCATCCATCATCCATCCGTCCCATTCATCCATTCGTCCATTCATTCTTTCCATTCTTCCTTCTTTCTTTTCTCCAATGTTTCATTTATATATAGTCTGCTAGAATAAATAATTTATCCTGTACTCTTTGTCCTTTTTCAGTGGTTTTCACCAACCCACAGACAACCACATCTGATGTAGATTTTGTTAGGTTCATAGAAGAGATAAATTTCAGCTTTAACCAAGTAACCATTGATCGTAAGATCATCATCAATGATGACAAAGAGTTTGAAGGTGATGAGACATTTGTTGTACAGGTCAGAAAACAGAACCAAGAAACATCTGTTGATGAAACAATTGCAAGATGCGTGGTCACCATCCAGGATGATGATTGTAAGTTTAGTCAAGGATTCTCGAGTACTAATATACTATAGGAAAAGCCACTCGTGCATGTGATGGTTTGTGCTGTGTAAGAGTTTTGACCTGTGGAAGAGGTGATGCATGTTTACATCATCGTTTCAAAAAAAATTAAATTGCGAAAACCGACGAACATGTGGTTGTGTTTTTCCATTACTATCATATTGTGAAAAACCAAGTAGCTGATGAAAAGTTAGCTCAATATGCTTGGAAAATATTATCTGCGATGACCCCATGTTCATGACTTTGGCTAAATTAACTGTATTTTTGCTGGAATGAGTATGTAAAATAGCACTAGACATCCGCCATCTTAGATAAATTTGGTGTACTGAAAATGCCCAGCAACTGTCAATCAAATAGATCTTGTCAATTAAATATGGGATAAGTCTGTTCCACTGTGGCAGAAGTACGCACAACGAATGAGCGTTACCAGGGTGTTACTATGTGTACTGAAAAAGCCTAGCAACTGTCACTCAAACTGCTGATGTGTCAATTAAACTGCCGTCAAGTGACTTCACTTTTTTATACAGGGTTTGAATACGAGTGTCACGGCCCTGGTTTAGTAAGAAACTTACTTTGAATGGGACGTTTTTGTTCAGATATTAGGCAACAAAAAAGTGAAACAATCCCAGTGTAACCTCGGCTGAAGAGACTATCCCATCATGCATTGCAGTATATCTGCTTGCTCCACAGAATTAGAGAAGGAGAACCGGGAATCAATAGCCTTCTTGATACAGGCATGGAGCAAAAATTGGAGCATTCCGTTTCCCATGGAATGCGCTTGAGGCATTCATTGTCATGTACGCATTTGAGAGATACACTTGATGCAACCTCAACGCGAGTACCAAGACGCTTCAGATGAGACGCAGAATTGTTTTCCGAGCACCGTATATCCCCAATTTTCAACCCAAGTGCAAAAAGTTTACCTTTTGCTTGCATATTTTTCGAGTTATCTTGTTATATTGTCAAAAGTGAACTCTGAGAAATTGATGTTGCAGTAAAAAAATGTCAAAATTATGCATAAAACGGTAAGACTTTCACGCTTGTAAAAAGCTGTATCTGGTGCATGGTCTAAATATGCATCTTTTTGCACCAATGAATCTATAATGTCTGATTTTAGTGCACCAAAATTCAAAATAATTAAAAAATCTAAGTGGCATTTGACTGCAAATTTTTGTTTTGTTTACGCCACATTTGCTGGTGTTAACAACATATCGAATGCGCCTTGACTGCATTGGACAAACGCGCAGAGTTGCGCCATGTCATCTGACGCAAATCGCTTATGTAATCACAATATTTCGCATTCACAAGCATTTTGTTTACGCCACATTTGCTGGCGTTAACAACATATCGAATGCGCCTTGACTGCATTGGACAAACGCGCAGAGTTGCGCCATGTCATGCGACGCAAATCGCTTGCTTAATCACAATATTTCGCATTCGCGCATTTCTGACTTATTATTTCCGCCAATTTACTAAGCTGTCTTGAGCCATGTGACTTTTTTTTTTAGATACTCCATCTTTGTTGTCTAGAGTTGAAAAGAGCGAAATAAATCAACCAAAAAATATGTGGAAATATTAGCAAGTTGCATTTTATCAGTTTCAAGTGAAAGAATATATCTTAGTGTTGATAAAGATCAAGAAATCTCAAAATCGGGCGTGGTCGACTTTGTCTCCCCTTATTCTGGCCTTAAACAACATTGAATTTTTACTGAAAGAAGTATATGTGACGTGATCAAGGGAAATGAGTTGGATGTCGCTAATATTGATTTTGAGATATTGGCAAATAAAGTGTTAAAATTCTTATGTTTTATATCGTTTTCAGCGATTGGTAAGTAGGTGTAACTTCACAAAGAAAAGTCGTATCAACATGGGAATTTCAGTTTCTGAAAGCACTAAATGTCCTCTTTAGAAACACATATAAAGCTCATTTTTGACCAGGGTCGACATGTGACTCATTCCCTTTGATCATGTCACATATTACCTGTGTTTCTTAATACTTAGAGTATGCAGTTTTAATACTGCAATCCAGCAGATTGGGGGTTGGACCCCAAGATTTGATCACTATATATGATTGCAGGTTTAATTTTCTTCATGATTCTTCAATATATTAGGTGGATTCTCAATTTCAATGTCAGATGAGGACAGGTTGGTGCCTGAGGACATTGGTGAGGTATCTTTGATATTGACGAGAGGTGGATACACCGATTACTCCTCAACTGTTAGTAAGTATGAGTGAATTGAATCATCCGATCAATCAGTTGATCAGTCAATCAATTGGTTGTTCAATCAACCAGATAATCAATCAAAGTAATCAGAAAATCAATCAATTATTCAATCAGTCATGTTGATGTCTCAAGGTATTGTAAGGTTTTTTTGAGGGTTACATCGAGTATTTCATCTGATTAGTATACAGAGAAGTTATGGTCCACTAAGCTTGGTGTTACACATCGTCATCATCCCTATATCTTCGTGTTAAAAATTGCCGTGATAGTACAGCGAATCCTCTACGCATCGCGATTTTGTTCGAGATAGGCCGAGCGACTCAGGCTAAGCATACCATGACTATCATATGAGATACCACAGCGTTTCTATATTCTACACACAGGGTTCGAATTCGCCCGTATCGCATCGCAGAATGCGATGCAAAACTTGTCAATTGCTAAACACTTCCCTGCTATGCATCGCAACATGTGCGATGCATAATTTCTCCCTATAAATTCCTAAATAAGCTTACCAAATTATTCATCCAAATAGCCGACTGGGTTCCTGAAATTCATCCATACTTCCGCGTGAACGATTGTACAATAACAATAAACAGTTTTAAAATCATTTTGACCACCTGTGTTTTGATACTTATTCATCGAGCGACTCCTTCGATACCCCTCTCTTTTACCTTGTTTATGCTTTTATATTCTCTATCTCTACCCCCGCTGATGCTAAGCAGTGTACTGCGTTTCATAATACACGTTGCGCAGGGAGGACAGCAATATCGTACACAGCCAAACTTGACTTCGGCAGTTAATTAGCATATATGCATCATGCATGAGTATTGAGTGATGCTTTTGGGACGATTCATTATTTGGCATGGGTAAGGCATGTATGGTGCGCGTGGCGCGCGAGGGTTGTGGAGAAGAAATTAAGTAAAACATAATTTAAATATGAAATACGGTCTTACTTTGTATCAGTTGACATTTTATGGACTAATTGCCCGTTATGAACTATAATTAATAGCCCTGGTAATGAGTTCATTATTTGATTTTAAATAATTATCGCGCCGGCCGGATTCCCAAATCTCCCCTTTCATACAATGAACGTCCGCGGTGCGCACATGTAGAAACTTGATGCGGCATGCTTCCGAGAATGTTTATCTTGCAAAATCATGGCGCTGGCTACAGTAAATAGATGGAAGCGGGAGCTAGATCCTAGTGGATCATGGTTGGAATGCACAATCGAAGACGGCAAAGCCGTCAAAATAAGGTGTATTTTATGTGCTAAATATGAGGCCAAGATAAAATACTGCAGAAATTTTAGTAGAGCACTTATTGCGGGGATCTGTGGTAGCAAGATAAAAAGGACAATGTCCAGAAGCATTCGACATCGGTTATGCACGATAAGGCATACAAATGTGAAACGGAGCCCCAAATGTCGATAGATGAGTTCTATACTACACCAATAGGCAGAAGCTTCAAAAAACAAAAATCTGAAGATTTTGACAGAATCAAGAAACTAATCGACATTGCCTTAGAGAAGAGACACGGGGTAGAATTAGGAAGTACCTTCCACAACGATAAGGGAGCTGCAAATTTTACAACATGCATTGGAAAGGTAGGCTTGCTTTTATGGTGATTTTGTATAATGTATTCCTTCTCCTTGTTCCCCCAAAAAGGTCATCAAATTCAAAGTTATATGATTTTGACACCATCTTGAGTCGTGTGAGTACTTAAAATAAATAATCAAAACTTTCGACCTATCCTATTTGACTGCACGCATGCATGCATATTCAATTCAATTACAATCATGACAAACTTGTATGACCGCGGCCCGGAGGCTTCCCAGTCACTGTCGCTTGGTTGAGAGCCACGTGCGTTGAATATTCATATTTGCTACACCTACATTCCCATTGAACGCTACGTATACTTCGTACACAGCATGTACATTGTACTTTTGTACATGTTTTCCAGGAAGTCCTCATCGAGACGTCATAGTGCATATTTATAGCTGTACATTTGTATTTATTGAACGCTACACGTTAATATGTTTTACATTTGCATGGATCGCCCCTTGAAACCACATCAAACTGTAAAATCTGCTGAGCACCTGATGTGGTGTTTTGTTTGTATTTTATTGTTTTTATTCAAATATAGGCTAGCATCTTAATATCTTACTATAATTCCCCGAATCTGTGTGTCTGTTTGTCTACCTTTTTTCTCAGTCAGAGACTGGGGGGGGGGGGTCGCATGTTCAAACTTGGTGGGTGGATGCATCTGGACCCCAGACAGAACAAGTTTGGATTGGTTAGTGGGTCAAGGTCATCTACTGGTAATCTGAGCCTGAGGTCAAATTAGCAAAAACTTTCGTATGGGCATGAAACTTGGTCAACATTTAGAGCCAAATTTTTGAAAGGTCGTATAAACTCGTACTACTAAAAACTTTTGAAATTTTATGGGTAGGTAGGCCTACAGTCAACATAGAGTCAAATTTTTGGAAGGACATTTTGGGGTCACCTGAGGTCACCTGAGGTCAAATTACTAAAAACTGTCGTATGGGCATGAAATTTGGTGGGTACAGTCAACCTTTTGAGTCAAATTTTTTGAAGGTCATTTTGGGGTCATCCGGGGTCACCGGAGGTCAAATTACTAAAAACTGTCATATAGGCATGACATTTGGTGGGTACAGTCAACATTTAGAGTCAAATTTTTGGAAAGTAATTTTGGGGTCACCCAGGGGTCATCTTGAGGTCAAATTAGTAAAAACTGTCAGATGGGCATGAAACTTGGTGGGTACAGTCGCCATCAGCCAGGAAATTGTGCACAGCCGAGAACCACCATATATCCATAACCGTCTAGTTATTATACCCTATAATCAGAACACAACTCTCTGACTGTCACACATCGTTATTTTGTTATCAATTTGTTTGTCCATTTATTTTTTTCCCAGATACTAAAGGCAGATCTCAAGGAAGCGATCACCAAGAGCTACAACTACTATGCCATTTTCATCGACGGATCATGCGATATATCCAATGTGGAGATGGAGTTGATCTATGTTATGTTCCTCCAAAATGGTCAACCCACGATGAAATATCTTGAGATCAAGAAAATGTCACATGGTGATGCAGAAACAATCACAGAATCAATTAAAGAAGCTTTAAGTGACTTTAACTTGGACATGAAGGCCATGGTGGCTTTCTGTAGTGACAGTGCGTCGGTGAATATGGGGAGCAGAACAGGGGTTGTGACCAGATTGAGGGAGGAGGTACCATGGTTGATAGCTGTCCATTGCTTAAATCATCTGCTTGAACTAGCAGTCAAAGATGCGTTCAGTGGGACTGCAGTTGATGCAGTGGTCAAGATGTTGAATGCCATCTACTCCCTGTATGAGAGAAGTGCTAAAAAGTTGCGAGATCTTGAAAAGGTAATTTGACAGAAAATGTTTGATACTGTTTTTTAAAATTGAATATTGTTTGAAAAAAGGTATATGCATATATAGATGAGAGAACTGAGTCAACTGACTGGGTCACAGACTACTATTACTTTTGTGAAACTTAAGTGACTTAACTAGTTAGTATTGGTAATTTCTAGTCTACTCTAATTTTTACTCTACATCCATGACTTAATGCAATGTTATATATTTATTACATACAGATCGCAGAAATAATGGATGAGGAAGTCAGGAAACCACAGAAGGCAAATGGGACACGCTGGGTACAACATAAAGCACGCGCATGCAAGGCTCTTTTAACTTCATACCCCTCCATAGTATCACATTTGGAGAATCAAGCAGAAGAAAGGAGCGTACCAGCTGCTGACAGAGCAAAGCTCAAAGGCTATCTGAAGAAGCTGAAGAGCTCAACATTCATTCTGAATCTTCTCTTCCTCAAGGATGTACTAGGTGGGTGTGTCACTGGTGATTTACTGTAATTGTTTCTGTTCTACCACTACCGTCACAGTCTTTACCGAACTAAGAATTTGTTAAGTAGTACAAGTACAAACAACTTACACAAATATGATAGGCTGTCAAAATTACATAAAAACAGTTGAAATTTTTAAGTAAATAAACAAACAATAATACACACTCAGAATAATAAAAAATATCAAAGTTACACAAAGCTTGATGATGTACAATACTGTATACAACTCAACAAGGAATTATTCAAAATATACACATTCATGACACTTTGAGTCTGAGAACATGAAATATTTTTATAAGATATGATTTCAAGATCTTTTCATTATGTTCAAAATACAAATATAATTAGAATTAAAAATAGTGATGTAACTTAAAATTGTATAATTCATTATTCATACATGTAGGTCCCTTGGCTACCCTCTCGGAAAGCTTGCAGAGTAAATCCATCAACTTCCTCCAAGCCTTAACCAACCTAGAGCACTTTTATGATCAGATGAAGCGCTTTCAACTTCAAGTTGTTGCTGATGACGGTGATCAAGCTGAGCCTCAAGAACGTGATCAGCCAGCTGTACCTGACGATGTTACTGGTGACGACAGTGAACCTGCAGCAAAACGACCTGCATTGATCGATGGAGATGGCTTCCAATGCTTCTTAGGGCAGTTACACCAGGCAAACCAGGCAGAAAGTTCCAGTACAGTGAAGTTCAAAAAAGTTGAGATAACAGCTAAAGTAGACAATGTGCTTGATCTCTCCCGCAAGATGTGTTCGCAAGCCGACAAGGTGGAAGAGTGTGTAAGAATTCGATTGGGGGATCTTCATCAAGATGTTCGGCTCCAGCCGGTTCGCCTTTTGGATACATGCTCGTGGCCCAGGACCGATGAGGATCTATCAAACTATGGTGTGGATGACGTCAACATCTTCAGAGAGAATTTCTCAGAGCTTGTAGAAACTCAAGGTGTGTAAATTTACTTTAACTTAATATGTAAGGTAACCACCCACTGTCAAAGTCACAATTCACCAAGTTAATAGTAAACTTATTTGACAATTTTCAGGATAATGAAATCTGCTATGAATGATCATGTTTTGATTATCCAGACAGTTAATTGTTTTATGGTATCTAATATTCTAACCGTATCTTCACCGTCTTAGTTTTCTTTATCCTTATTTCCATAGGTTGCAAAACAGAAGAACTACAGTCAGAGTGGAGCCGATTTAAAATCTTCTGGAAGAAGAACTTAAGCCACCTTGACGTGTCTGCCACCTGGAAGGCCCTCCTTAACCGCTACAGCAAAAACTTCCCTAACCTTGTTCACATGATTTGTGTGTTGTTGCTTGTACCAGGTAAGTACGAGTGAGATGAAGCCTGAAAGTCAGACTCAGATTATGGGGGACTGGTGGTTGTTTAAAACTTTTAAGTTTTAAACAACCACCAGGCACCAGTCACTTAAAAGTTTACTGGAGCACTCCACTCACTAAAGTTACTTAAGTTGGTAACATCTACTTAAAGCTTTAGGCCTTGCCAGTGCAGTTGGCAGACACCCTGGCAAAGCTTAGACTGGCATTGAACTAAAAATGATGATTGATTGATTGATGATGAATGATTAATTATTAAATTAGCTATTTACAATTTACAAATACAATAACTTAGTAGTTCAAATTATTAATTGCAAAGGAAACTGAAAGGTGAAAAGGAATCAAGGATCAACAACTGCAACAACAATAATAACTTACAATTTACAAAGTTATAAGGTACGTTTTTATTAAAGCACTTTCAATACATAATAATAACATTATTTTATTTCTAATGACTTTTCCCCTTTTTGCATTCCAGTATCAAATGCCATAGTTGAGCGCGGCTTCTCCGCCATGGGGCGTGTAAAAACTGACTACAGAAACCGTCTCCAGCACACCACCTTAGACACCCTGATGCGAATCTCCCTTGACGGTCCTGAAGCAGCCAATTATAATAGTGAGAGGGCTGCAGAGCTGTTTTTCACTGAGAAGGATAGAAATCCAAACAGACAGCCATATAAGCAGAAGACACAGCAGCAGGAGATGATTGACATAGAGGAAAGAGGTAGTTTATACTCTGAAGATGAGGATAGTAGCACTAGCAGTGACATAGCACCGATTATGGAAGTACAGGAGCAGGAGGATAACAGTGACATTGCGGAGGGACAGGAGGATAACAACAGTGACATTGAAGAAGTGCATGAGGAAGATAACAGTGACATCAATGAGGAACAGGAGGATAACAGTGACATAGAAGAAATACAAGAGGATAACAGTGACATTGATGTGGAACAGGAGGATAACAGTGACTTTAACGAAGAACAGGAGGATAACAGTGACATAGAAGAAATACAAGAGGATAACAGTGACATTGATGAGGAACAGGAGGATAACACTCATAACAGTGACATTGAGGAAATGGAAGCATCTAGCAGTAGTGAAAGTGAGGAGGGGTCGCGTGGAGTCAGTGGAACTAACACGGATAGCGAGGAATCCGAGGATTAGTAAAGTGACTGACTTGTGTTGGCCAAATTTGGCTGCTGTCTGTTAGACTGTTACTGAAATCTGTTTATTAAAACTTGTTTTTAACAAATAACAATATTTGAATCAGTATCTTTAATAAGTGATTATAAGTCACAACAATCATTTAACATAATAATACATAACATTATAAAAGTAAATTTGCTACACAAAACATATTTTGCATAGCAGTTTTTGCAATTTAAAAAAATGCTATGCAAAACATATTTTGCATAGCAGTTTAAACTGCTATACAAAATTTTGGAACTGCTATGCAAGATAAAACTTGCATAGCAGTTTTTGCTATGCAAAAAAAAACCATGAATTCGAACCCTGTCTACACATTATTATGATTTGTGCATGCTCATCTTGTACCCCATCTGATGTTTCTATTACAAGAAAAAAAATTGTTTTCAGGTAAAACCAGGGGTTTGTTTCCAGTACACTCACTCGAAAAGCAGTACACTAATTAGCAGGGCCTTGCAGCTTGCTGTGGATATCTTTTACTGCATTTTTAATGTAAAAAATTTGAAATCCAATGTAAAAATTGAGATATATTTAATTTTGAGAATGACAATTATACTTTATAGGTATAAAGGAACGTGTTTAGCCCATTTGCAGGTGCACGTCCTATAACACAATGCATATGTAAACTTTCTTTATCTGTGTCAATAATAGAATATTGATTTCAACGGAGTATTGAGCTGTATGGAAAAAAATATTTATAATACAGGGTGTTGACACTGTGTGTTATACACTGACTATGCTCTTAATCCGGAGGCACCTGCCTCATGCAGAAAGGATGATGATTCCTCTTTGTTGTCTGTGCGCCTCATATTAGAAATAACATGCCATATAGAGATTTGTGGAGCAGAGTCTGTGTCTTGTTTAAAGCGTATCGTAAAAACATCTTTATTCGTATGTATTTGTTGCTTACTTGATGGTTCCCTCTGTATTTCTTTGCTATTGTACTTTTATTAGTATATTTTTTCACTGTGTTCTCAGTTGAACGCTTCATAAGGAATAATTCTATAGAATAGAATAGAATAGAATAGAATAGAATAGTTTATGTAGTTATTAAATTACTCGAGCACCTTCTCAAGTTCAAAAACACTTTGAATTTTGACTTATTATAACCAGATTTCTGTCTTACCTGAAGTCTGTTCAGAAAGAGACTGCTATCACTATTTCTGCCTGTATGTGCATGTTAACATTTTGGTTAAACTTACGTAAAATAGATGCCATTCCAAAATTGTCATTACTTGGGAACTCAACCTTGGTAGCAATGATCTTTGGATGTGGGAGGCTTATGATAACCCAAAGGATGTCAAGGTCGAAAGTCATTTTGAAGTCAAAAAGGTTATTGAGGGGTCAAAAAGGTTATTTAGGAGTCAAATTCCAAATTGCTGTGATTGGGCCCAAATTTGGTGGGTATAAACACAAAGAGGATTGAAGGGAACATGTTAAAAGCAAAACAGAGGTAATTTGAGGTCAAAGTTCAAAATGGCTCAGATTATGCTCAATATGTGACATGATCTGGGGCTGGTCCATGGGGGCCAAAGGAGGCATTTTTGAAAATTGAGTTACTATCATTTTCTGAAAACATATACTTGGTTCTGAAGTTTTGTGATGTCTATTTTCTTATGTATTTTATTGTTTTTTACTCCATATTTATGTCTTTATCTCAATTTCAAGTTTGCCGCCTTTGGCCCCCATTGACCAGATCGATCGTGTCACTGTTACATATTATCAAAATATATCAGTACATGTATGTGTATTGTGTATTGTGTAGTGACTATGACTTAATATTGCTAAATGTGTGTTTAGACTTATCAGAAATATCTAGCTATTGTAGCAATTTTCTAATATCTTTCCAGCTCTGCGCACAACTACAGTAAATGATCCTCTGAAAGAAACGGATGCCACTCCGGGTGTAGACTATGATGCACTATCTGACTTGGTTTTTGTGACCTTTGAACCTGGACAGACATCACAAATAGTCAAAATTGCAATCTTTGATGACCTGTATCCTGAAGTGAACGAGTATTTTGTGGTATCTTTGACGGGAGATAATTGCACTGTGTTCGGGAGCAACCGATTTGTTGTTGGAATTGAGGATAATGATGGTAAGGACTAATAGCTTTATTTAAGGGATCTGGAATGAGCGTTTTGAGCTTTTCGACAGTATTTTTTGTGGGACATTAGAACACATCAGACATATCGAATTGCATTCTGAATACGAAGAATGTCTTTCTGATATCAAATAATTTGATAATTTGATATTTTTCACATTTTTGATATATAACAGTCCTCGAGTAAATTTTATAAATCTAATGACATATTCTTAAAGTGTATGTAGCTGGGAGGAAAAGCCGACGATCAATTGAAAATTTTGACCTTTCATATTGAAGATATGGATTTTTTCCCAAAAGACCTAATTTTTTTGGTGTTTTGGGAAAAAATCCATATCTCAAATCTGAAAGGTCAAAATTTTCAATTGATCGTCGGCTTTTCATCCCACCTACATACATTTAAGTATAAATCATCAGATTTATAAAGTTTGCTTCAGTACTGTTAAATATCAAAATATCAATTTTAATCATTTGCTATAAAATGTATTACATTGCTAATTTCAAAAATCAAAATTATTTGATATCAGAAGGACATTCTTCAGTATTCAGAATGCAATTTGATATGTAATGTTCCACAATAAATACTGTCCAAACGTTAATACCCCACCCCTTAAGAGATGCGATTTCTTATGCAAAAGTTACTAACTTTTACGCATATGTTAGTTAAATCAATTCAAAATCACTCTACTGTGACTGGTTTTTAATTGATTTACTTAGGGTACAAGTAAGCATTGCCGTAAGATATTGCAATCTCTTAATGTAGTACATATTTGTGTGATACGTACGGTAGGCATACTATGTTTGTGTATTATGTGTGTGATATGTTTTATTTGCATGCATACAAAGTATGTAAGTATGTGCATGTGTATGTGACAACATATACGTCATGTGATCAACCAAAATGAGTTATTGTTGCAAATATTGATTTTGGAATATAACCCATAATATTAATCAACTTTGTATTTTATTGTTTTGAAAAACACTCAGCAGGTGCAATTGAAATAAAACTTGGCACCTACAATGCAAGTGAAAACTTAATTTTGATTTTGGACGACAAACATCTCATATTGCTTTATTGCATCATATATTTCCTAGTCAAAATAGGCCTGCAAGGGTGCACACCAGTAAGTAGCTCCCATTGACTTTCTGTACAAACAGGGTCCAGGAAAACATCATTTTCTTGACTCCAGAGCGACTCGGTTCTTCAAAACTTACCCTTTCTGCAAGTCGAAGGTCAGATGAAGTCATCTATTGTAGAAATTATATACGGAGTCCAGCATTTTTTTCCAGAAAAATGCAGACTAGATCACCCTATAGCCCATACAGCGTACGCCACCTTACGAATAGCTTGGTGTTTCTGAAATGTAACACATTTTGAAAGTTTAGCCAAATTGTAATAAAAAGTCAGATCCTGCTCATTTTTCACAGACAGTCTATTTCCCAGGCCTAAATGAGGATTAAATATGAATCAGGGCCTAATAGTTGGGTTTTAAGCCTTTTCTAATGGATTTAATTCAGTCGTATTGCACGTTTCCTCGTTTCAAACACTGATTTTTTTCTCCCAGGGTGTAGGAGACTTTTATTTACTGGTGTGCACTCACAACAGGACTCAAATTTGGCATATTGGTAATTGAGAGTTGAATGCAAACATTTTCATGTTACCTATATGTTTGGTTGAAAGTATAAAACTACAGGTTTAAAAGTTGATAAAATATATATGCACCGTCAGAACTGATCCATCCATCACAAGATTTTAAATTTTAACCAAGCTTTCCCCTTCTGCTCTTTTCTCATTGTTAAAACTACATGTATAGTAACATATTGTCTCTGTGTGTCTCTGCAGAGGTGACAGTTTCTGTGGAGGAGGATTCTATTACTGTGAATGAAGATGATGGTTTTGCCTACATTCCAGTGTTAAGGACTGGCTCACTGGTTAGAGTTGATACTGTCAGTAAGTATTAACCTATGACCTTTGACCTGTAAGACTTATGGGGTGACCTGACCAGTAGTGTGCCTGGGGTGCTTGCACTGGGACTATTTTGGTCATATTTCAGCCACTCAGCCCCCTGGGGAAATCCATTGCAAATCCCAATTTGGATTAGAGCTGATGACAGCCAGAGTCTAGTGAAAACAAGACTAGTGGATTCTATCTTACTTTATATTTTGTTATTTATATATAGAATTCTTCAGAAAAAGGGGTTGGGGTAGAAATGAACATGGACTATTATCTGGGCATTAATAGCTGAAATCTAGGAGATAAACGCTGACGAAACTTCGGCCAGGCACAAGTGACCTGGTGAAGGGGGTCTTCATAGATAGCTGGTCGGGGCATTTTTACAGGACAGGCATGTGTAGCCAACAACCAGGCTTATTACCCTGATCAGAACCGACTATGTGGTCTTTTATCATGGGTCATCTGTCTTGATATTTTTGGCCCGTTGGGAATTGAACCTGGCACCTCTCGCCTTAAAAGCAAGGACCCTAACCAGTGTGCCACGCTGATCTCTAATACTTGCACCATATTGTTATCAGTTCTTTAAGGAATTATTCTAATTTCTTGATTGTTTGCTAAATTTATTTATTGAATAAGGATTGTATTAGTATAAATGAGTCCAGCCTTTTACGAGCTGGCTTACAAAGCCTAAAGTTTGATCAGCTCTTAATCAGGGGGCTTATAAGATTGTGGATTAATATCAATATATTTTATTTTGAGAGTTGTCTTGTGACATCTCACCAGAAGTATCACAGATGATTAATTCAAAGTCATATATACTCTTATCTACTTCATTTAACACGCACAAAAATAGATCAGATAAACTATCACTCTTAACGTGGGTCTACTTTTTCGTAGTGGTAAAATTCTAACAATTCCGCCCATTATATGAGCTGATATATATCACATCCTGCAATCGTGCAAGTGTTGTGTCACTTTCTAGGTGCAGTATATTGTAACTAGCCCTACTTATGTAGGGGTTGACTACCATTTTTATCTTGCTTTGTATACAGCTTTGAACATTCTGCAAAGAGACGTGGATGGGATATCCAGTGCTGCCACCATAAATGAGGATTTCATTAATGTCCCTATCACAGTTACATTTGATCAAGGAGACGATAGGAAGATAGTACGAGTTCCTATTATTGATGATGAAATAGAGGAATCTGGTCTAGAGAGTTTTATAGTGAGGATTAAGGAAGTGAGACAGAATCCTAATGGTGGGATCAGTGTTACTGATGCTACCATTGATAACGACAACAGGGAAACTGTGGTGTATATCCGTGATGATGATGGTAAGTGTTATGATGGGAAGGGACTTGGTAAAGATCACAGATGTGAAAGGGAACCCTAATGGTGGGATCAGTGTTACTAATGCTACCATTGATAACGACAACAGGGAAACTGTGGTGTACATCCGTGATGATGATGGTAAGTGTTATGATGGGAAGGGACTGGGTACAGATCACAGATGTGAAAGGGAACCCTAATGGTAGGATCAGTGTTACCGATGCCACCATTGATAATGACAACAGGGAAACTGGTGTACATCCTTGATGATGATGGTAAGTGTTATGATGGGAAGGGACTGGGTACAGATCACAGATGTTAAAGGGGACCCTTATGGTAGGATCAGTGTTACTGATGCTACCATTGATAACGACAACAGGGAAACTGTGGTGTACATCCGTGATGATGATGGTAAGTGTTATGATGGGAAGGGACTTGGTACAGATCACAGATGTGAAAGGGAACCCTAATGGTGGGATCAGTGTTACTGATGCTACCATTGATAATGACAACAGGGAAACCGTGATGTACATCAGTGATGATGATGGTAAGTGTTATGATGGGAAGGGACTTGGTACAGATTACTGATGTGAAAGGGAACCCTAATGGTAGGATCAGTGTTACTGATGCTACCATTGATAATGACAACAGGGAAACTGTGGTGTACATCCGTGATGATGATGGTAAGTGTTATGATGGGAAGGGACTTGGTAAAGATCACAGATGTAAAAGGGAACCCTAATGGTGGGATCGGTGTTACTGATGCTACCATTGATAACGACAACAGGGAAACCATGGTGTACATCTGTGATTATGGAAAGTGTTTTGATAGGAAGGGACTTGGTAAAGATCACAGATGCGAAAGGTAACTCTAATGGTAGGATCAGTGTTACTGATGCTACCATTGATAACGACAACAGGGAAACCGTGGTGTACATCAGTGATGATGATGGTAAGTGTTATGATGGGAAGGGACTTGGCAAAGATCACAGATGTGAAAGGGAACCCTAATGGTAGGATCAGTGTTACTGATGCTACCATTGATAACGACAACAGGGAAACCATGGTGTACATCTGTGATTATGGAAAGTGTTTTGATAGGAAGGGACTTGGTAAAGATCACAGATGCGAAAGGTAACTCTAATGGTAGGATCAGTGTTACTGATGCTACCATTGATAATGACAACAGGGAAACCGTGGTGTACATCCGTGATGATGATGGTAAGTGTTATGATGGGAAGGGACTTGGTAAAGATCACAGATGTAAAAGGGAACCCTAATGGTGGGATCGGTGTTACTGATGCTACCATTGATAACGACAACAGGGAAACTGTGGTGTACATCCGTGATGATGATGGTAAGTGTTATGATGGGACGGGACTTAATATAGATCACAGATGTTAAAGGGAACCCTTATGGTAGGATCAGTGTTACTGATGCTACCATTGATAACGACAACAGGGAAACTGTGGTGTACATCCGTGATGATGATGGTAAGTGTTATGATGGGAAGGGACTTAATATAGATCACAGATGTTAAAGGGAACCCTTATGGTAGGATCAGTGTTACTGATGCTACCATTGATAACGACAACAGGGAAACTGCGGTGTACATCCGTGATGATGATGGTAAGTGTTATGATGGGAAGAGACTGGGTACAGATCACAGATGTGAAAGGGAACCCTAATGGTGGGATCAGTGTTACTGATGCTACCATTGATAACGACAACAGGGAAACTGTGGTCTACATCCGTGATGATGATGGTAAGTGTTATGATGGGGAGGGACTTGGTAAAGATCACAGATGTGAAAGGGAACTCTAATGGTAGGATCAGTGTTACTTATTCTACCATTGATAACGACAACAGAGAAACTGTGGTGTACATCCGTGATCATGGGAAGTGTTTTGATAGGAATGGACTTGGTAAAGATCACAAATGTGAAAGGGAACCCTAATGGTGTGATAAAATCATGGACATTTTCAAATTAAAAAAGTACTTCAGGTTTACTTGGTCAAATTGCAAATGTACTGGGAACTGTTTCCTTTACATAAACTTCATTATATTTACAGTAATGACAAAAATAACAACCCTTGTATAATTCACAGGCACCTTAAACCTGCTACCTCTTGGGCGATATTCGGAGTCAGTTGGAAGTGTTAAAATCACATTGGAAAGAACTGGACCTACTACAGAAGAACAAACTGTCTGTAAGTTGTTGTTGTTGTTGTTGTTGTTGTTGTTGTTGTTGTTGTTGTTGTTGTTGTTGTTGTTGTTGTTGTTGTTGTTGTTGTTGTTGTTGTTGTTGTTGTTGTTGTTGTTGTTGTTGTTGTTGTTGTTGTTGTTGTTGTTGTTGTTTGTTTATGTCAAGGCTAAGCAAGGCATTAACAGCAGTTATCCATTAGCATTTATGGTTTGGCAACGAGAAAGTAGTTTATCTCTTGCTTGAAGCGTTGCATCCTGGTTGGAGACAATGTGTCCAGGAAGGGTAATCCATATGCTGGTAGAAATGGGGGAGGGGTGGATCTCTTGTGGCTCTGTATATAGATAGCAGCATGGTGGTATTGCTAATGTACAAAGTATGGGTGATCCAGTTACCATGTGGAGTAATATATGCACATATTCACTAAATTATACTCTTATTTCGGTCCAAAACATGGTGTTTATTGGACTAAAAAGGGCACAGGGCAATTCTGGCCAATTTCTTCCCTGATGACGGTGCATTTTTGTTTTATTTTTGTTTTCTTAGGATTTTTATGGGGTACGTCCTCTCATGTAAAAGTAAAAATTTTTGGGGCGGAAGCATCTCTTTCGCTCCTGCCAACACTTTCCCACACCCACTTCCAACACTTATGATACAGGGGAATGTTCTGGGTTTGTTAAAAGAAACCTACCGTGTTTCATCAAATAAACGCCCGGGCGTTACATTTTCCCAAGGGGAACGTTTATTCAAGGTCAATTTTAGAACGATAAAAAACGCTAAAATGACGAAATATGAACTAGAAACACTGACTTCTGGCTCACTTCCGGGTTTTCAATCCAGATTTTTGCCAATTATTGACGCTATTAATGACCATGTGGGGAACTTGATAAGCTTACTACACAAGATGGCATGGAAATATCGGCATTTTTGAAACATCTTGGTTGAAAAAAGTGGTGGGGGCGTTTATTTGAGGGGGTGACTATTTGACGAAATACGGTATACAAATTATAATGACTTTTTTTTTAATATGCAGATGTTTCCACCAAGGATAATGATGCAACATCTGCAGATTACCAACCTCTTGTCCTTGTACCGGTTACATTTGCTGTGGGAGCAACAACGGCATCTCTAAGTGTGAATATTAAAGATGATAAGATCCTAGAAGGGTCCGAGGAATTCTTAGTCTGTTGGGCCGCAGAAGAGGACAGAGATGCAGAGCAGTGTGTGGAGACGGTCACCATCGTTGATGATGATTGTAAGTGGAAAGGGTTGCTGTCTGTTTTATGTTAAATATGTATGAAATTTATATGACCCCAATTCACAAAGACAGGGACTGCCTTTTGAGGAGAGCAAGAGCAATCACTATCTACTGCTCTCCTTAAATCTGATATATTGTCACGGAGGTATAAAGTACATTAATGTTATAGGGGGAAGTCCTCTTTTGGTCTATACACTAGCGCGCTCGCCTCTTAATCCCCGGGTCGTGGGTTTGAGTCCCGGCAGGACCGGAAGTGGCTCGAGGAGGCGCAGGATACTTCCGTGAGTGGTTTGTGACAATAGGAGAGGGATTTTCAGCTCTCCTTAGTTGACCATTCTCTCCTTACATTCTCTTGTAAATGCTCCCGTAAATGCACTAAACAACTCTCCTTGAAGGCTCCAGAAGAGCTATTTTATGATCTTCTGCAAATTCCAAAAGACAGTCCCTGCTGAAAGACTTGCGATAGATCTTACGATTGATTTAATAGGGGTTATGCATGGTGAATCAATCTTAAACTTGATCGTAAGGCTTTAGGAAACGGGACCCAGGATGTGTACATACAAATATTGGTCAAATAGGACTTCCATCTTGAAACAATCTTGCTTGTAGAGGTTTAGCTTTAAAACATTGAACTTCATTGAATTTGTAGTATTTTCCTAGACAGTCACATATAGCATGATTATAATATTGATGATGACATTGTTTTGCTATAAAGAAATTAGTTTTAAGGGATTAATTAATATTTTTAATGTCCAATTTGGAAAATAATCTCTATTAAATTGTTCAAATACCCCTGGCATTAGCCATTGAGGATATTAAAAGTGTTTTCCTATTTAATTCTTTTAAATATTGCAGATGTAGTCAAGTTTGTGCCCATTCCTGGAACAATAGTAACTGATACATGTTTGACTGTGTCAGAGTCTGATGGCACCATACGTTTACCAGTGCAGAGAGAAGGCTATGGATCATCATTGCCTGCTGGAAGTGTCACTCTCAGTAAGTGCTGTCTTATATAGTTAATGTCAGACTGTGTGGTGATGTGTCCCACATTTTTAGTCAGTGGGAGTGGTCTAGATTAATTTGTAGACACATCTGATTTTACATTTGCATGATTTCGGGTGTCATCTATCAGGACGTAGATGACCCCACATCAATCATGAGTATTGATAACGCGTAATACTTGTAGAGGTTGGAGCATGTTGTATAGTAATACTCGCATGCACTTGCATTATGTGCAACAAGTTTCGTTCATTTTAGAATAATTTTTGCCAAATAAAATAGTTTGTAGATATTAAAATAATATTTAACTGACAAAGAATAAGAATTCGCCGGCACCCACTACTCAAAATATTGGACCTGCCTGTTGTCTATCACATGGTAGAGGATACAAAAAAACCTAACATTCCTATCGTTTATTCTCTACAGTCTGTCCACATAGAAGTACAAAGTAAATAGACCTCGGAAACTGGAGGTATGAGAATAATTATTTCAGTGCAATGCTTCTTTGGTGCGCCAACTACTGCACGATTTGTATTTGCCGAGCGCACCACGCTCATTACGCGTCGTGTCATGTTCGCGTGTGACGCAAAGCATCGACCCCCGATGCCACAGATTTGGTTTGTACTCCTATGTGGACAGACTGTAAATAAGATGCATTTCTCTTTTAAGATTCAAAAGTGCACCAGATCAAAAAATTGGTCACTATAATAATGCTTTACCTCCAACCTGAACACATTTATTAAGGAATAGGCTTCCCCCTCAGCATGGATATTATACAAATGTAGGTGAAATGATTGTATGCATGTATGAACACACTTTATAATTATGTTGTACAAGGCCCATTGCCATTTTGGCCCAAGATTTATGTCATTTCTGGCTCAAATTTCGCAAAATGAGATGTCGAATTAAAGAAGACATCTTTCGTAACAGAATGAACATTTTGGATTTTTGTTTTTTGAATGACTTACGAACAATGGCGGCTTATAAAATGAGTAGCTCCTATGTGTGCCACCAGTGTGTAGAGGGCTACTTTGTCTTCGGAAGTGCTGTTTTTCTAAGCAGCCCGTCCGACAGATGTCCAGAAATGTTGCCTATAACTAGTTAGTGGTGTACTGACCGCCAAAATACCAGGTCAAAATTGACCAACATTTGAGGTGTTTATCTTTTGTTTGGCCTTCTTAGGCCACAATAATCCTATTTTGGTCCATTTCAGCATTAAAATTGCAAATTTTTCACACACTTTGCAAGCACACATATCCTGGTACTGTGGTAGTCATTTTAAGACAGTGCCCGAGCACAGGTGCATCTAAACTAAAGTTACATAAATAGGTTACTTTCAGGCCGGACAGGTTACTATTAGGAGCAGCCTGTCCTGCGTACTAATTGCCTTTTTGCTTAATTTTACACAGCAGTGTTAGGGTTATATAGCTTGGAGTATTACTTTTGCCTGCCTTTGTTTTTGAGTGATACATGTAGATCATATCAAAGTATTGGATAGGGAACCAAAAGATTCCAAAACAGGTCTTTGAAGCATCAGAAGAGACTCAATAGAGAACCAAACCTGAATAAATATTGAGAACTATGGCTAGATAAGCTAATTAAGTAGTTTGGGACATATCTCTGATTTTTATGTTCATCAAATAATTTTCATCTTCAGCTGTGACAGTCAGAGAAATCCCCCAAAGTCTTACTAATGGCGCGTCAAGAGCAGATGGAGATGGTGTCGACTTCACCTTCACCAGTACAACGTTAACTTTTCCTAATGGTCGATCAAAACTGGATATTCTTGTGGACATAGAGGATGATGAGGTGGGTGAGAATCAGGAGGCCTTTGTGGTGGAACTGGTGGAAGTGTCCCCTAATCAGAATAACTTGATTGGTTACCCGAGCAGATGGACTGTGTGCATCAATGATGATGATGGAGGCGATGGTGGTGTTGACGGAGGAGGCGATGATGGGCAAGGTAAAGAGGCTGGATTTTATACTCCTAATCTTGAATACTTTAAATCAGATCTTGACAGTTGAAATGTAATAAGCTTAACTTTTTAGACTAGACATCTAAGAGACACCACACACACACAGATGCACATACCGTAAAACCCCATCTACAAGCATATAGAGTGCTTCTGATGAAAGCTACATTAATCCAGGCGCCAGTTTGAGCAAATAAATTGTTGGATTCAAGTATATACAAACAAGTATTATTTTAAGACCAATCTATTGTATTGGTATATTTACGCTTGCTTCCAATTAATTTAGTTTTCATAAAAAACACCATATATGCTTGTAGGGGTTTTACGGTATATGACACAATCTGGTCCATGGGGGCCAAAGGTGGCAAATTTGAAACTGAGATAAAGGTAAAAATATGAAGTAAAAAACAATAAAATACATAAGAAAATAGACATCAAAAAACTTCATAACTTTAGAACCAAGTATGCTAGACCTTTTGTGTTCTTAGTAAATGACATCCTATTGTATGTATAATGTAGTAAATACAGTAACTCAGTTTTCAAATTTGCCTCCTTTGGCCCCCATGGACCAGATTGTGCCACATATATATACATGTAAACACCAGCACCACAGACACGGACCAATCCTATTGAGTTTTTTTTGCTCTACCAATATTAACTCTTTTTTTTTTTTTTTTTGCCCCAATCCTATTGAGTTTTTTTTTGCTCTACCAATATTAACTTTTTTTTTTGGCTTACCATTAACTCATCAATTCTTTTTTTGCCCTACCATTAACTCTTATTTTGGCCTACCATTAACTCATTAATTTTTGTTTTGCCTTACCATGAACTCTTTTTTAAGTGTGTCCTAACACTATTCTGGCAAATGCAGTCAATGGCTACAAATAATGAATTTTTATAATGTTTTGGATCAAGGAACAAGGTCCAGGCACTGTGGATATCTGCAGTTCCTGTGTACATGTATATGTGTATTCGCTTGCCAGTGTTTAAGAACACACCGACACACATATCATGTACACACATGCAATCCCTTAATTTCTAGAGACAAAGCACATGACTGTTCTCTTTGTGAAAAAATATTTAAAAAAATTCAAAAGTCTTTTCAAAGTGCATAACCTTATTTCTTTTAGATCCACAGCACTTTTCCATGGCAAATTTTAAAAACAGAAATAGTTTTTATTAGAAATCAAATTACAATATTTGACGAAATATACAGTGCTTGCAAAACTCATTTACAGTGTTTAAAACTTGTCATCCTTGCAGATGATTCATCCGACACTGGTCTGTCACGATCCTTCATCGTTGGCATTGGAGGTGGACTAGGACTGTTGGTACTCATCATTGTCCTTGGCCTTATGGGATGCTATTTAGCCTCACGTCAGAATACTGCAGCTGCGACACGAGCCTCTCCAAGACTTCCGGTTACTGCACGGATACAGAGACAACCAGTCGCACCACCGCCAGGATACTATGCTCAGCCATCATTGGTGACATATGCTAATCCACGTCAGGTTAGTTAAGGGCTCGTTCACCCAACTTTGCACACAGTATTTTTGTGGGACCTGTGAGCACATCAGACACACTAAATCATTGATATCAGAAGGACAGTCATCATATTCAGAATGCAATTTGGTGTGTCTGATGTGCTCTCAGGAACCACAAAAAAATACTGTGCAAAGGTGGGTAACAGAGCCCTTAGGTTTTGTACTTATGTTGTGCATATTATATCTGGCATGTATCAACACCAAAATAGTTTACCTCTAGTATTCTTTAGGGAAGGCAACTATTATATTTTGAGGGGATGTGCTCCCTGAGGTTCAAAAACAGTCAAGTCAAGTCAAACAGTCAAGTAGCAGTCAAGTTAGCTCAATCGATAAGGCGTTCGAATATGGTGCGAGAGGTTGTGGGTTCGAACCCTGGCGGTGTCTAGTACGCTCTTGTGGAAAAATTGAGCTAGCTTGAAATTCCCCTGGACAAGGAACTCACTGCTAATTTGTCTCGTTGTAACCCGTACGAAACTCGGGGAGCTGATCCTGGTTGCGAAGGTTATTGTGGAATGTCAAGGGTGTGCGCTCTTGAAGCAGCAAAGTCCCTGATTTGTTGTTTAATGGTTTATGGAATGATGTGGGGCCGTAGTGGTCAGCGACAACCTGTAAAGTGTGCTGAGGCTTGTGGATCAACGTCTAGGCGTTGTGCCTGTGCGTAGCGCACTATAAATCACTGCTTTTTTTTTTTTTTTTTTTTTAACCTACCCCATTTATACGGGTAATTATTGACTCCAAAAAATGGCAAAATTGTGCTCTTTTAGGAGAATATGTTCTAAACATGCACCCACGTCTGAGGAATTTCTGTGAAAAACCTACCCCCATGTCTAGGAATTTGTTGTGAAAAACACAGCCATTTGGGCAGCATGTCCCTGTATACTTTTAACATAACATTGAATTCAATGAAATATCCCCCTGGAAATTGGGATCCAAGTAAGCAAGCATATTAGTAGGCTTATCTGCATTGTCACATCAGAATGCAAATACCGTATTGTTTGTAATAAACGCTCCCCCTCTAATAAATGGCCCCTCCAATTTTTCTGTGAAAAATTGACAAAAATGCGAACATTTCCATGACAAATCGTGCAGGGAAGCTTAATCTTGCATATCAGTCATGTCAGTCACAATCGTTAAATTGAATGGACAAAACCTATTATGACTCAACTCCCATCCATTTCATTGCCTAATTATGGTAGAATTTCACTAATTCCATGCACTTACAGGTGTAATTTTGTTGTATTTCCCACAAAAATATCATTTTTCGTGGGTGCCACCATCATGTATAGTCATAAATCCCTCCTTTTATTAGGAGCACCATCGGGAAATTGAACACGATTTTTAAGCTTTTTTCACTGACAATTCACTTCCAATAAACGCCCCCCTTTTGGAAAAATGCAACGACCCTGGGGCGTTTATTACAAACAATACGGTATGCACATATTAATTTTTAAGGTTTACTAGGTACGTTATCTACCAGTCCCTCAATGAGCACCATGGAAACATGGTTGTTTGTGCACGTCTTATCCCTAACTGAAACTTACTCTTGTCTTTGTTTCCATTTCTTACAGGTTCAACGACCTCAATCAATTCGTTATAACTAGATCTCGAGTCGTTTTGAACAAAGGCAGATACTTATGTGGAGAGAAGTTGTGGAAAGTGGCAAAATTTCTGTTTTTTTTTAATCATTGTTTCATTTAAATGACAGTGTAAACCGCTTCCTTCAACATCTCAAACTTTATGCAATGGGCTATGTCGGTTGAAATCCATACACCCCCTATGGAATACTTGGCCTTAATCTTCCACGCAGGGAGTGTGAATTTCAAATGGGGTTACCCGAATGGGTGATTCCATTTGGCATCTACACCTCCTGTGTGGGAGATTAAAGGCATGTCTTCCATAGGGGGTGTGTGGATTTGGAGTAACCCATCGCTGATGAAAGTGCTACCAGTAGCACGGAAGCTGAGGTGACTTAACATATATAATCAACTGAGAGAGTGACGAACCAGAACTTGTGGTTACTAGTGAATTTTGACTTACAGGTAAATTAAGTAATTCTTGGCCAAGATCGAACACTATGAACGCCTTTCGGCTCTGCGATAAACACACAGCGCAGTACAGAAGAAAGCATACACACGCCTTAGATTGCATACACGCTTAGTACGCTACATGAACGCAACGCGCATGTTCCAGTTTGGGCAAGAAATACTTGATTTACCTGTAGATAATTCCTCTCTCAAGTTAAAAATTAAACTGCGTGCCATTAAGTTGTTTTACAGTAAGCCTTATTCAATCCCAACTCTGTTTGATCATTCATGCAAATAGTGCTGATAAGGTCAAAAAAAGAAAGGGTTGTCTCGGAGACCCACACACAGTTATGTGAAATTGGATTTGATGCATAGACCTACGTCAATTTCCTTTTTTTTAGTTGTCAAAAATTAATGATTTAACAAAAAAGCGGGCTAAAAATTAAATTATGCATAGCGTGTTATCCCAAATAAATCAAACAAAATCTGCTTAGCACATAGATTTCTGACCAGATGTTTCTCAGCCAAACCTTTCTTTTTTTGGCCTAAGTTATGATGTTGATTGGAAGTTGTATACATGTGAGTAGAATGCAGATTTCTGTATCGATGAAAAGTTATATCTTACTTATTAAGAATTATCTTACTTCAGAATATTTTTTAATAACTTGAGAAATTACTTAAGAAATTATCTAACTTAAGAAATATATTTTTTTATTGGTAGAACTATGTATCAGAAATTAAAATGTTACTAAGGTAGCCATAGGTATTTTCGGGCCTAATTATGTGACCGCATGCAAGTAAATGAGGCTGAATGAGTGAAAGTGCATTCTTGTCAAAAGTTAATGAATAAATGAAAAACATGTTGGGTCGTCACATCAAATAATCATTATTAAGTTAACACAATTTGAAGTTCTCAATTTGTTAATAATTCAATGAAAGAAATAAAAAACAATTAGGGATTCAATCATGTTTCACCGTTGTTCATCACCGTTTAACAACGATGCGACGCGTCGTCTCGTGGTTTACTTGCGAGGGCAGCTTTAGCTGCCCGGCTAAGTAAACTACGCAGACGCTACCGACGCGAGTTGTTAAACGGTGATGAACAACGGTGAAACATGATTGAATCCTTTCAACAACGAGAAGAAGCTAAATATCGTATAATTCACGATTATTTTACGAGGAATGTCAGTTAATCATTGCCACTCAGCCTCATAAAAACTTCCATGATTTCTCTTTTGATATCAGCAATAAAACTACAGAATAAAACGGCAATGTTTAGCCGCTACCTGAAAAATACTGAATTCAACTTGTAAGCTGGCATACGCACAAAGGTTCCAGGCATGACGAATTTTACGGCGCTCTCGCGTAACGCGTAGTCTCGCTTCGCGTTCAAGCAGTATACGCTACATTAAAAGTGTGGGTTCATCACGGTTTAACAATGGTTGGCTCCTGTACAAAGGTATAGGAAGAGTTGTTGAAATACCTATATAAAACTAAGCCATGGACGAGGTAGAATATTTGCAAAGTTCACTCAAGTGTATTATTACAAATTTGATCCAGTTTGACATTGTTCCACAGCGTAGAAATCAAAATGGCATTTGTCACGTTATTCCGCATCATTCATTGGTATTGGGTCACATATACTATTGTATAACAGCAAATTATATTTTTGTAACTTACTTCATGAGCAGATCAAACTGCTATTGAATTAGTATATCTTACTAAAGAAATTACTTAATCTTACTTATGTTTTTTAGACTTGTGTATCTTACTTAAGAAATTACTGAATTTTACTTATTTTTTTAGTTGTAAAAAAACCAACAAAAAAAACATAGGTAGAATATTTATGAAGTTCACTCAAATGCATTATAAATTTGATCCGGTTTGACATTGTTCCACATTGGCGTAGAAATCAAAATTGCATTTATCACATTATTCTGCTTCATTCATTGGTATTGGGTCATATACTATTGTATAACAGCAAATTATATTTTTGTAACTTACTTTATGAGCAGATCATACTGCCATTAATTTACTTAATGTTGACTTGACTTCTTACTTAATATAGCAAAGTATTTTTTTCAACATTTTATGACAAAGCTTTTGGAAGATCAGCTTTATAATATGTAATTTGAATTGCATGAATATTATACTGCTATGTAGCTGAATTACTTAATGTTTCAGACACCTGAATATAGTGTAGCATTTTTTCTTAGTATTATTTCAATTTAAGTGCCAAATTTGTTCTCAGTGGAACATGCTCGCAATAAACGTCACATTGGTTATTCTCAGAATAAGCTAGGATTTAAAACTTCAAATCAAATTTGTTCCTGTCCAAATTTAGTTTTTGCACAAGTTTATTTTTTAAATGAATTAATTTGTTTATTTTGTTATCAATTTGCATTAAAAAAACTCCCAAATTTTGTTGAATTGGACAGAAAATAACAAACTTATTATGGACGTTTAGCACTGAAAAGTAGCAAATTTGGCAGATTTTTAAAAATTACAGATTTTCTTCTTTGGACAAAATAACATTAGTGGTAGTGGTTGTGCATATTTTGCTGGTTGCAGTATCAAACCATGCCCTTAATCGCACAGAGTGTACATGCATGCATACAAGGGCAGTTTGTTGGTACACTTGCGGTGCAACTGCGAACAGTTGGATTTGTGGCTTTTGCCACAAAATTTTTTCTTGGAGGACAATAAATTATGTGGCATATTTCATGTTTGTGTGATGTGAAAATCACTGGGGGTGGGTGCTGTAGGATATATATAATACCATATTGCGCCTAAATAGTGCTCTAAAGGAGGCGGTATAGGTACTATTTGCTATGTTATAATATATATATAATCTATTTTTTATGATAGAAATATATTTTGTAGAATATAAAGTCATTCCAACTCACTACCATGATGGTTTTCTTGTAATTTGCTTGTCCTAGTAATTAAACATAGGAGGTGATAATGGACTATGCCATTTGAAATCCATACACCCCTATGAAAGACACAACCTTAATCTTCCACACAGGGAGTGTGAATTTCAAATGGGGTTACCTGAATGAGTGACTCAATTTGTAATCTACATCCCCTGTGTGGGAGATTAAGATTACCGTATTTACTCTGTTAAACACTCCCCTGCAATTAAACACCCTCATGAATTTTCCAGTAAAAATAGATCACTTTTGGCCATACAATGCTGAAATTTCCATGCTATCTTGTGCAAGTAAGCTTACAAAGGTTCACACACATGTAATTGCTGCGATATGCCGTAAATGACATCGCAAAACCTTGAAGTGAACCGGAAGTCGTTGATCCTAAGTTTATCTGACAATTTTTCAGGAACTATCGTTGCAAAAAAGCCCTCTAATAAACGCCCTCTATTTTGAAAATGTTATGCCACCGGGGCGTTTAATATAAATACGGTATGTCTTCCATTGAGGGGTATGGATTTCATCTGGAATAACCCATTATAGCATGTACATTATGTAGAGTTACAAGTCTTGCTATATTGTATAAGCAATTTTTCACCTAAGATTTTATAATAAATGGTAATATGGTAACCAGTTGTTCTCTTTTGTATGCATGTTCTTCCATCCTTACCCATATTGTCTTGGATTACAGAGGAAGCCCTACCAGAGCAGTTCTTCTGGGGTGAACCAAACCTGCCTGGTTATCAAATTAATTAGTGACAAGATTATCTCTGAATTTGACAGGTGCTAATTGATGTAACAACATTAAAACATTTTAAATGGGTACATTGACACATTGGTTTAAACAAATGGATTCTGCCTCTGGTTGATTCTGGTTGATTCTGCAAATGATTCTGGTTGCAATTCGAACCTATAGGTGGTCACTTAAACTTATCTCCGCCACGCAAGATTACCATGTTTAAATACATGCTTGAACCATATTTTGTACTTGGTTCTCAAAATTACAAAAATTGACTCAATTATTGTAGTAGGCTGACGATATGTAGGAGTGAATGGAGTTTGGGCCTCAATACTCCCCCCTTTTTCCAGTTGTTTGAAATCTAGGCTGACTAGCATCATCAGCAGACTGGTGGTACTGTAGATGGTGGATTGGACAGACAGAATTAACCATGTAAAAGATGAGTTTACAGAGTATTTAACCTATGCTGACTAACTTCTCCAGCAGATGGTGGTACTGTGGATGGTGGAGTGGAATGCTTGAGAAATATATCCATGGGTAGAGTAAGTAAAGCTGAGTTTACCGAGTATGTGTACAGCATCGGTAAAGTCTCTTTGCTTAATCTATCTGTGTGATTAAAAAACAACCGACATTGGAGAGTGATTTCATTTCGGTGAATTCCAGGAGCAGGAGATCAAACTAACAATTTTGAGATTTTCTACACGAGAGTACACATAGCTTCAAACTGATGAATTGTGATACCAACAAAATTTCTAGGTGAATGCATGTCTATTCTATACAGGCGTTTGTATGTGGAACAAATGTATGGCAAGTTGAACCGTTTAACCTGTGTTCATGGTATTTAGCTGAAATTTACCAACACGGTCATTGCCTTGTTTGACAAATTTCTCTTAGGTTGAGTTCACATAGGAGTATACTGTATACAGTATACAGTATTCACTATTCGATCAGGTGTGTATAGGTCAATTTGCCAATTTTAAAACTGAACCTAATCAAATGCTTGTAACTTTACTTCTTGACGTCACATTACATTCAATGAGGTGTCATAATGTGCAGAATTAGGTTTAGTTTTAAAATTAAGAGGTATAGATGAGTTGACTTCTAACGCAGTAGTCTGGCAGTATGCGCATGCATCATCACAATTTCCATTGTTTTTTGCTTGGCAGTATGCGCGCGCATCATATTTTGATCAGGGCAGGTGTTTTTAAAACTCCCGCCACATCACAATAAGACTAATGAACAGTGTAGTGGTTGTATGGGGTTCACTCAAGCATAAAGATATACCAGTCCCTTGCCTTTGTTGTTAAACATCGAGGTCAACTCATCTATATGCTGCACTAAAATCGAACGCGCACAATTCACACTATATACTATACGCAGGTATACAGCCTTTTCGAATAGTACCCTCATGACCTGGTATTATCAAATTACCTTGTTCGATATTAAGCTATTTGTGTGCCCCGCAAAACATGCACCGTATACCCGAATAGTATACTCCTATGTGAACTCAGCCTTATGAATGTTTTCCACCCCATTTAGGTTTCTTATACTTTTCAGCAGGTGCTTTTGCACTGCCCTACCATGCTTCTTGATTGAGTACAGAACTAGGTCATGCCTGGGTTACATAATGCTATGTAGCTTATTTGGCAAATGAGGTGCCGATGTGATGACTCTGAACCTCATTTCAGTGTTTACGCTGTAATCAGTTCCAAATCCGCAGAGTGCAAAAGGACCTTGACGTATAGTATTGTAGGCAGGATTAAGGTGTCTAGGGCTATTCTAGTTGAGATCCATACACCCCCTATGGAAGACATGACCTTAATCTTTCAAACAGGTGTGAATTTCCAATGGGCTTACTTGAATTGGTGACTCCAAATGAAATCTACACCCTCCCTCAACCTATTCAGGGGAATTCTCAACTCCAAAGTCCATAAAGAAAACAAATGCAACATGTTGTTACTTTCCAATTAATAGTTTATATATAATTCGTTGATAGTTTATATAATTCTTGTAGATGTGACTCTCCAATTTTATTAGCTCTCTTAGTGTACATTGATTTTGATACTTGATAGGTACCAGAGTATATGAAATGGAATAAAAATTACAATAAATAAGTTATGCACCTGATTAAATGCTAACATAGAAAATATGACATATGCGACTTCACATGTCAATCATAATAACATGTGTTGTAATCAAACTTTACCAATGTGTCAAATACATTTCAAGATATTATATGAGAGAAAATGTGTACCATATTCAACCTATAGTCCATTTGGCTTCTTCGAGATGGTGGCATCCGTTTGTGATACATGCATGATCAAAGATGGTATATATAGGTAGAAAAGGTTCTTTTTCAGATCCAATTATGCTGGTACTTACTCAGAAATATTTCAATTCCTATCAGGAATCTTGATCACTCTGTTGTGGTGTTTCTAGATGTTTGATGAAACTGCAGCACTGTTTGGTCTTGATGACGTATCCAAACCTCCTGGTTGCCATTTATTGATGAGTTGATCGTAGATTAGGAATTGAAAATTTCTGAGTAAGCACCAGCATTATTGGATCCGAAAAATAATCTTTTCTGCTTTATTGAACTATGAACAATCCTGATGAATATGTTTCAAGAGCATTACATTTTGTTTTAATGATGCACACAAGCACAGCATTTAGCAAAGTTGATGAAAACACATTTTCTTCCTTCTCTGCTTAGCTTGATCATCTTAAATACAGTAAGCCAAAAAATTAAGGTACCAGTTGTGTTCACCCCTGTATATCCTATATAAAGACACAGATGTCAAAATTAAAACAAGCAGCCAATACCTGTGCTCTTTAGCTCTGATTTAAGACCTCATTTGTTGAAATTGGTTGAAAATTAAAGAAACTTTTTGGTTCTAATCAATGAAAGCACGTCTCTAATTTTAACGTGTTAATCAATGGAAGCACGGCGCTGGTTCTCTTGTTCGTGATCGCTTTGTGTGCAAATCAATAGGGCTCGCAATGGAACAAACTGCAACTTTTACATTGGCATCTTCCTTAGGTTTTTGGATCGTCATATCTTTATTTCTTAAACAATTTCAACAAATGAGGTCTTAAATTCGAGCTAAAAGATGCAGATATTGGCTGCTGGTTCCAATTATGACATATCTGTCTTTGTTTAGGATATACAAGGGGTAAACATAACTGGTACCTTAATTTTTTGGCTTACTGTAGTTACATGGCTGTAGCTTACTTAATACCTGCCCACACACCAGTGACAGGTAACTTTACTGCTGAACTGGTATTATTTCAAAACTACCTTCTAGTCAGTCTGTAACAGTTTTAGATCACTGTGAGTTATCCAAATGTTGGGTGTTCCTTTTTTAAAAAGGGGAAGCCCAAAATTTGGATAACTACATGTAGGTGATCTGAAACTGTCATACTGAAGAATATCCCCCACAACAATATTTAGCGATAATATTTAAAGGTTTTGTTGTTTCTACAATAGCATTTATCCAAAGCACCAAAATAAGGTAAAGTAAAACAAAGAAAAACTACTAGAACGTCACATAATTACCAATATCTACCCATTTATCAGTATACCCTGTATATGAAATCCATTTCATATTAATGAATAAAATGAGACACATTTACATGCCTCACCATAAATAGGATATTGGCTATGATACCAAGGATTCTTGAGTAATAATATACTATAGGATAAGCAGCCACATATTTGGGCAAATGAAGTCAGTCGCATAATTCAATGTGCAAACTTGCCTGTGGTGTTGGTATGTCTTGTGTAAGAGATTGACTTGTGAAAGAGGTGATGCATATTTTTGTCGTTCTGTAAAGAAATCTGAATGACGAACATTTGGCCGTTTCTTTTCATTACTATCATATTTTGAAAAACCCAAGTAGCCGAGGTGTTAGCTCAATATGCGAGGAAAATATTTGAACCGACGCCCCTATGTTGACATTTGCATGGCAGTTGATGAAATAATGGCAGTTGATGTTCACCATCTTGGAAAAAAATTGGTGTTACAAACTGCCCAGCAACTGTCAATCAAAACACAAGATAAATCTATTTCACTATTGAAGTATATAGTATGCATAACGTTGTCATGCACACTTAAGGTAAATTGTATGCTTGCATAACTATCCAATGTTGCAAATTTACCATAAAATTGATCTTTCTCCCACTTCCTTATATCACAGTTATGTAAGAAGGTATTTCAATTAATGACGTTTTTCAAAGTTGAAAATCTTTTAAAAACCAGATTGTCTCAGCATCAGGGAAACTTGGGCATTCATGTGCAGCCAAGTCTGGACAATTATCCTAGCAGTTCCACTTGAGCCATATCAAGTCCTCTTGAAAGTTTATGCTATTGATTTGGGTCATGGTATTGGAATGATGTAGGTTGTTGTGTTGTTATAGCAACAATCCCAGATTCTTGGCCATTCAGATGGCACTTTAGTGGGGTGCAGCCAATCAGGTCTCTGCTTTAATTCCATTTCTTTTGTTGTGTTCACACCTTTCTTAGTAAGTCACTTGCATTTGCTCCTCCGATCATGCTGGACCAAAAAATCCCACCCACCCTCCCAGTAGCTGGAAGGGTAAATCAGTTATCTCATTTGTCAAAGATGCTTCAATAAAAGTATGTCAAATTATGCTACTCTCCGCTTTGTCTGGAGTTTCTTCAAATCCTGAAGAATCTCGTCAGTAGATTGTCTCCACTTTCTACTACGCTGCGTTGTCTGGAGTTTCTTCAAATCCTGAGGAATCTCGTCAGTAGATTGTCTCCACTTTCTACTATGCTGCTTTGTCTGGAGTTTCTTCAAATCCTGAGGAATCTCGTCAGTAGATTGTCTCCACTTTCTACTACGCTGCGTTGTTGGGAGTTTCTTCAAATCCTGAGGAATCTCGTCAGTAGATTGTCTCCACTTTCTACTATGCTGCTTTGTCTGGAGTTTCTTCAAATCCTGAGGAATCTCGTCAGTAGATTGTCTCCACTTTCTACTACGCTTTGTGCTGGCTTAATGAATGCTTTGTCTGGAGTTTCTTCAAATCCTGAGGAATCTCGTCTGTAGATTGTCTCCACTTTCTACTACGCTTTGTGCTGGCTTAATGAATGCTTTGTATGGAGTTCTTCAAATCCTGAAGAATCTCGTCTGTAGATTGTCTCCACTTTCTACTACGCTTTGTGCTGGCTTAATGAATGCTTTGTATGGAGTTCTTCAAATCCTGAAGAATCTCGTCTGTAGATTGTCTCCACTTTCTACTACGCTTTGTGCTGGCTTAATGAATGCTTTGTATGGAGTTCTTCAAATCCTGAAGAATCTCGTCTGTAGATTGTCTCCACTTTCTACTACGCTTTGTGCTGGCTTAATGAATGCTTTGTATGGAGTTCTTCAAATCCTGAAGAATCTCGTCTGTAGATTGTCTCCACTTTCTACTACGCTTTGTGCTGGCTTAATGAATGCT
The DNA here is from genome assembly GCF_039555335.1 of Amphiura filiformis. NCBI lineage: Eukaryota > Metazoa > Echinodermata > Ophiuroidea > Amphilepidida > Amphiuridae > Amphiura > Amphiura filiformis. The sequence goes on from NC_092628.1 coordinate 44,951,150, forward strand.
TTGTATGGAGTTCTTCAAATCCTGAAGAATCTCGTCTGTAGATTGTCTCCACTTTCTACTACGCTTTGTGCTGGCTTAATGAATGCTTTGTATGGAGTTCTTCAAATCCTGAAGAATCTCGTCTGTAGATTGTTTCCACTTTCTACTACGCTTTGTGCTGGCTTAATAAATGCTTTGTATGGAGTTTCTTCAAATCCTGAAGAATCTCGTCAGTAGATTGTCTCCACTTTCTACTATGCTGCTTTGTCTGGAGTTTCTTCAAATCCTGAGGAATCTCGTCAGTAGATTGTCTCCACTTTCTACTATGCTGCTTTGTCTGGAGTTTCTTCAAATCCTGAGGAATCTCGTCAGTAGATTGTCTCCACTTTCTACTACGCTGCGTTGTCTGGAGTTTCTTCAAATCCTGAGGAATCTCGTCAGTAGATTGTCTCCACTTTCTACTATGCTGCTTTGTCTGGAGTTTCTTCAAATCCTGAAGAATCTCATCAGTAGATTGTCTCCACTTTCTACTACGCTTTATGTAAGAGTAATTTATGCTTATTTGAAGTATCTTTTTGGCTTGATTGTTTTTGTCAGTGGATTATTTCATTTATTAATATTATTTTATAGTAAATTTTGGCTCACTTTTCAATAATTACCAGCTTATATAGGGATTTAAAGATATAATTCATTGATAGAGTTGGCATTGTTTCTTCTTTTGGAGATTTCTGTTTATTTAATAATTGCGTTATAAATATTGTTTTCCAATTCAATCCTCTGTTTGATCCAAAGAGGTATCTGTATTTGCTTAAGATGAAATTTGGTTAAATGTGATACAGAAGTCAATTCTTGCATGTCCAGCCTATATGGTTGGCTTGTTGTACACATTTTTCCAATAATTCTTGTATTGTGTTATTAATAATATTTATTGGAAGATAAATAACTATTTATATTATGTCTTAACTGCTATGAAAGTGCTATGATTATTATATTATTATTATATTATGAAATATATCATTATTTATCATTATTTATCTCAATTATATTTATGTATATGAATATAAAATTGTTGAATGGTCATAAATAGCTTAATAAATGGTCCTCATGATCGGGAGGGCAATGCGGAGTCTAATCATTGCTTTGGTGTTGTGTTTTCCTGATGTCTCGAGACAAACAGTGTCATTGATTTTGGACAGTGAGGTAGTCAAATTCAGAAACATCTCAATAATACATAGGCAGATATGGCACTTACATGCATGATCATTTGCTTTTCTTTCTGTGGTTTCCCAAGTACGTTTGTGTGTGGTATGCGTTTGTAATCACCTCTGAACAGGGACGTTAGTGTACTTTACATTCCAACTGGGGACCGTCCCCGCAATCTAAATATGTACAATGAGTGCAAATTAAAAAATTCATTTGAAAGAGTGTCCCCAATTATTGATAAAAAAATAAAAGTCCCCAGTAGTTATTAAATGTCATGCAAGTCCCAGATTAACCAGTAAAAGTACTGTAAATGTCAATATTTACGTGAGAAGATATTTTCGCGATTTTGAAGATTTTGTCAATTGCACGAGAATTAAATTTCGCGGTTTTGATATTGATACAATAGAAACCTAATGCAAAAGTTTATTTTCGCGAGTTTTTACAGTAATGTCCCCGTTTAAACATTCCATAAATGCGTCCCCATTCGGAGGCGATTTCACATAGGTGTGTGTTAGGAGTGTGGGGTGTGTGCGTGGGATGTATGCATATACTGTGCACTCTGTTATTAAGGGATCTAAAATGAGCGTTTATTGCTTTTCGACAGTATTTTTTGTGGGACATGAGAGCACCTCAGACCTATCGAATTGCATTCTGAATCTGAAGCATGTCTTTCTGATATCAAATAATTTTCATTTTTGAAAATCATAATATAATACAAATTTTATGACAAATTATAAATTTTTCAAATTTTTGATATATAACAGTCCTCGAAGTAAATTATATAAATCTAATGATATATTCTTAAAATGTATGTAGCAGGGAGGAAAAGCCGACGGTCAATTGAAAATTTTGACCTTTCATATTGAAGATATGGATTTTTTTCCCAAAAAGACCTAATTTTTTTTTGTGTTTTGGGAAAAAAATCCATATCTTCAATACGAAAGGTCAAAATTTTCAATTGATTGTCGGCTTTTCATCCCACCTACATACACTTTAAGTATAAATCATCAGATTTATTAAGTTTACTTCAAGTACTGTTAAATATCAAAAATATCAATTTTAATGATTTGCCATAAAATGTGTATTAAATTGCTAATTTCAAAAATCAAAATTATTTGATATCAGAATGACATTCTTCGTATTCAGAATGCAATTCGATATGTCTGATGTGCTCTAATGTCCCAAAATAAATACTGTCCAAACGCTCATACCCCAGCCCTTAAGAGCTTGTAAATTTACCTTTTCAAAAGGGAAATTGTCATTTTCACCTGCTCTGTATATGAGTATGGTATGATAAAATTTGATCAAAAAGAAAAAAAGAAAAACAAATGTCCTTTTCAAGCAAAACATCCTAGTTCTTTCATGAATCTTTTCCACCCCATTTCAGTTTCCTAGGTGTCATGAATTCTTTGAGTAATTCATCTGTGACAGTTTTTCTCTTTTCCTGGTGGTCAGCAACCAACTTCTGTAGAATCCCTATCAGCTCTTTCTTTAATTCACCTGTCAACATCTTGCCACTGCTGTATTCCTGTTGATAAAAAATAAATAAAACAAAATATATAAGAAACTCGCACCTGCTGGTAGTACATGGTATGGTATACAATAAACACCTTAAAACCCAAAGGGGTACTCGGTACAAATAACCTTACGGGAACGTGTCCCAAACATATGCATGGGTAGCATTTTCGGCCTTTTGGTATATCGATGACTCCCTTTTCTGGGTCAATTTTGGATGGGTCCTTTTTTTGCAAATGTTCTCAAATTTTTTTGGGAAAAGTTTAAAACTAAAACCATTTGTGTTCAAATTTAGCTGAAAATTTTGACATTTGGTATATCGAAATTTCTAGTAAAATTGGTAGATTGATGGCTCCACTTTCAAATTCTCAGCGGCACACCCCTACCCAAACTTGAGTACCCCTGGCTAAAAATAATTGTTCAAACATTCAAATTGATAAATGTGAAGAATTTTGTTAGCTGCAGTTTGACACTTTGCCTGTGTAAAACAATTTGAAATATTCAGAATTTACCCATTGAATGAAAATTGTAGCAACTTGATAAGTAATGTTTTGACAAAATGGCCATTTTTCGCTGCGGCAATGATGTACAACAAGAGCAAAATATCAAGAACAACAACAAAGCCCTGAAGAAAGCCAATGATTTGTGTGAAAATCACAGTTGACAAGGCAAACCACAGCATTTTTTGCAATGGAAAAATACTCCCTAAATTTTCTTCCTAAACTATCTGAAAAGGTAAACTTGTTTGGAGGTATACTTGTTGATTTGGAGGAGATAGATATGAAATAATCTTTTTTGTCAATGTCACATTTTCAACATTGGTCTTCACTGCTTAATCAACCTATAGAAAAAATTTCATTGGAATGTACACACCTGTAAACAGTGTGACGATTGCCACGTTGTATTTGTATTTTGACATACGATCGCGGTTGGATCGTGTACAGCTGTTAGCACCTGTGTTCATTTAAATGAAATTTTACTGTAGCAATTTCTAGAACCCATGATCTTAAGGACACAGTTCAAACATCCTGGTCACAATTGTAATATTTCTATCAGGGCTCGACTTTTACACACGCCCGCACGCCAATAGTGTGTACTTTTGGTGTCGGGCGTGTAACTTTCTATAAGAATACGCCCGACATGGCGTGGGGAATTCTGACGCTCATATTTGGCCATTTAGCCTAAAAAATGCCAATTTTTGCTCTCTTCGTGCGAATTTGTTCCACTTTTGCACCAAAGGCCCCTTCACAATAATTAGCTTCAATGTGGCAAACATTTTCACGCGTATTTGTACCATAAACTTAATTTGTCGCCAAAAGGTGCTGGATCCACTATACTTCAAGAAATGTTTTCAAACCCCATTCCCCTAATTTCAAAAAGAAATATACGTCAATGTTAATGAAGAACAAATCACAAGCAGGGCTCACATCTAAATTGTTACATGCTACCCGTATTAAAATTACTAGACTATTGTCTATCGTCTTCTTTTTCGCATTTATTGTAACTTTATTTCCTTCAAAAAGTCGGGCTTGTAAAATTTCTGCCGGGCTAGTGCCAAAAAAAGTTGAGGTCAAGCCCTGATTTCTATCTGTGCTAGTCAAAATCCATACTCCCTCTGATGAGTTGGCTCCTAAACCACATCTATCCCATAGCTTACCTCTCTAATTTGTTGTAGTCTTTCGTCATCTTCTAAGAAGAATGTGAGATATTGATAAGCAATGTCTATATCACAGTTTCCCCCTTTCTCTCTGTGCTCCTCAACACTGGTACCACCACCTGAGAAGGCATACTTGTTGATCTGCAAGAAATAGGCAAGAAGTGGGATAATTTCAACAACACCACCAACAATTACAATCATTGTTACAGCAATAAAAGATACCGAAATATCTTACCATGCAACTAGCGAGTTCTTTGTTGATGACAATTAGTAAACCGGGATGCAATTTTTAAAAATTATAAGCGACTTTATTGATAATTGTCAAATTTGTCAAGATTATAATATGTCACTGGGCAGGTAAAACCTCATGTGTACTTTTGGCCCTTGACCACGGATAAAGCCTTGTAGGTGTATACTTTATATTGAAGAGGTTGCTTCATCCATATTCAAGGGCCAAAAGTACATGCAGGAAACACCTCATATTTACTTTTAGCCCTTGAAAATGGATAAAGCCTTGTAAGATGTAGGTGTTGACTTATATTGAATGGTTTGCTTCATCCATGTTCAAGGGCAAAAAGTACATATTTCCCGCCCAGTGACGAATTATATTCAAAGCAATTAATTATAACTAGTTCCCTAAGATGAACTTGCAGATTCATTATATATGTGACACGATCTGGTCCACAGGGGCCAAATGAGGCATTTTTGACAATTGAGTTACTGTAACTATTTCATTATACATACAATAGGCTATCATTTACTGAAAACACCAAAGATCTAGCATACTTGGTTCTAAAGTTGTGAAGTTTTTTGATGTCTATTTTCTTATGTATTTTATTGTTCTTTTACTCCATATTTTTACCTTTATCTCAGTTTCAAATTTGCCGTCTTTGGCCCCATGGACCAGATTGTGTCATGTTAGGAACATACACTTTCATTTCCATTTTTCCAACTAGAAATTATTAAAAACTTTAAATTTTTCTGAGGTTTGGTGAACTTTATCAGTCAACATTGATGGTGATAAAGTGTTTGACTGTTTGTGCATAGTAATTGAATGCAAAACACAATTGATAATCAAAGACAGAATTAAAAACAGTAGTTTGCATCTGATGTCACTGTTAATCAAACTCCCCTTGAATGGTTAGATTCATCTGGTGCTGGTTGGAGGAAAGCAATCACAGACAATTTTCCTATTATTAAGACATTTTGAGACTGTATGTTTGAAGGTGCAAAATTAACAAAAAGGCTTACGACCTTGCAGAATACCATGCATAATCAAAGCATCCACATACTTTCCGATAAAATTACAGAATTAGGTTAATTTCAACAGAATCTTTATAATTTTTCCCTCAAATTTATATTTCTCACCTTAGTTTTGACCTGTTTGGGTGTGTCTGTGAGGAATATAGATGAGTTAGCGTCACTGGCACTCATTTTGGTCTGTGCTCCTTGAAGCGCTGGAAAGAAGGTTGAATGAAGTAGAGCTGGCTTGGGATAACCTAGTCTTGGGGCTACATCTCTTGTCATTCTAAAGTAGGGGTCCTGTAACACAAACAATATGGATAATGTCAGTGGCTTGTAGATGTGATATAAGAATTCATGTCACCCAAAGACAGGCGTTGTCCTGTTCAGCAATTTGATCAAACATCCATATACATGAAGGCTCCATTGAAGCATAAATCTGGTAAGGATGCATGAAAACTGGATCCTATGGAAACTGTACTAGAATCCTGCTTGCGGAAATCAAACCAGGGCATATCGGGACAAGTTTCTGAGCTGGGGGAGGGACACAATTTCCAAATCCCAAATCATCCCGACTAAAACTTGTTAATTGTTGATCCAAATTTTCTCGCCCAAGGCGGTCAAGAATCTAAACAATGAGGTGGGGGTGGGTGGGTACTGCCACAAAATTTCTTTTCCAAATTTATCTCTTCTCGTTACTAACTAGCTATGACCATATTCCCATTGCAATACAATGAATAATAGCAACTAGCAACAAGAATTAAGTAATAATAGCAATTACAACTTTTTGTCAATTTTATTGTGGTGTAATTTTCCCCAGTTATTTACAGCCTTTGTCTCAGTATTTTGAGCCAGGTTGCCACCCTCCCCTGCCCCCAAATGGTATGCCTCTGAATCAAAGCCTGGACATTTTAGGAGCTACTTGAAATATGTCCTCCACAAGGACCTGGTCTGAAGGAGGCAGAAGTTGCTACCAAGAACCGGTCTATTTGGTCTCCTCCGTTAGGCACCAGATGCAGAAATGCATGATGCCGTCTGGTAGGTAGGTATAAGTAGGTAGGTATTCTTTGGTTCACCTCGAGTTCAGTGAAGACGATCCTTTTTTGTGTTTGCACTGCAAGCCTGTCAACAAACTGCCCTTGTACATGTGCATGTGTGCTCTGTGAGATTAATATTACATACGCAATTTGATACAGCGACCAGCGAAATATGCATCTACATCACTACCAAACTTAAGGCGAACCAATATATTGATACACATACTTTTATCTTAGAAATAAAATATCACTATGCACTCACCTGATCTATTGCACAGGGAATAAGGCAAGGTATATCTTTCCTGTCACCAAATATATGAGGAAATGAATTACTAAATGAAGGTGATGCCTGGATAGAAGGGAAGCTGATTTTACCTGAAATCAAAAGAATGAAAGCAGCAATCAACTTACAACTACTAGCATTTGAATATTTTCAAACAAATCATGTGAATAACAATACAATAATACTACCGTACTGACGCGAGTATAGTCCCACCTTCGAGTAAAGTCCCACCCCCAAATTTTAGAAAAATTTCAGAAATTAAAAAAACAAAAACCTGGACCTAGAGCTAAATGCTAGGATCGTTCATGGTTGATTTAAAAAAAAAATTGTAAGCCTGTGTGTTTTGAATAAATTTGTACTTATGTCATACTCTATTAATGATTTCAAAATGCATTGAATTTGCATGCATTTTGAAATCATTAAGGGATCTGGAATGAGCGTTTCGACAGTATTTATTGTGGGACATGAGAGCACATCAGACATATCGAATTGCATTCTGAATACGAAATATGTCTTTCTGATATCAAATAATTTTCACGCTTTTGAAATTCACGATATAATACAAATTTTATGACAAATTATTAAAATTTGATATTTTTCACATTTTTGATATATACCAGTCCTCTAAGTAAATTTTATAAATCTAATGATATATTCTTAAAGTGTATGTAGCTGGGAGGAAAAGCCGACGATCAATTGAAAATGTTGACCTTTCATATTGAAGATATGGATTTTTTCCCCAAAAGACCTAATTTTTTGGTGTTTTGGGAAAAAAATTCATATCTTCAATACGAAAAGTCAAAATTTTCAATTGATCGTCAGCTTTTCATCCTACCTACATACACTTTAAGTATAAATCATCAGATTTATAAAGCTTACTTCGAGTACTGTTATCATTTGCCATAAAATGTGTATTACATTGCGAATTTAAAAAAAATCAAAATTATTTGATATCAGAAGGACATTCGTTGTATTCAGAATGCAATTGAATACATGAATACAAAAGCCACCTAAGTCCATAGGAAGTGATTTTGAGAGAAAAACCTGTGTATCATTTTAATTCCTTCAGTTAGATTTACCTGGTCAATATGGTAAGTTTTACGTGCAAATGAGTGGATTAACCTGTATTAGGTATGACGATTAGCATTTCAGGGACTTCGTGGGGTTCATTTTAAATTTTGGACTTAGGTGGTTTTTTGAATCATATACAAAGACAACAATGTTAGAATGAGATTACCACTAGTAAGATAATACAAAATAAAGCACACAGGTATGTATAATGTTGATAAGCATTCTGCCATGGGCAATCCAAAACAAACTCATGTTAAATGACTCAAAAACTGAAATCATTCATTTCCATTCCAACTTCCGACGTATTCCATGTTTCCGACTGTCAACATTGGAGGTTCCGATATATTTCCATCAATTTCTGCGAAAGATTTGGGTGTTTTGCTTGACGATACATTGCTGTTAAAAGACCATGTTCGCAATATATGCCGGAAAGCCTCGTTTGGTATTTATAAGATCGGCCGCATTCGCAAGTATTTAGATCGTCAATCTACTGAGCGCCTCGTCCACGCTTTTGTTACATCTCATTTGGACTGCAACAACTCTCTTTTGTATGGTTTACCCGACAACCTCCTGTCATCACTTCAGAGAATTCAAAATTCTGCTGCCCGTCTCATTACAGGTACTAAGCGCTATGAACATATCTCTCCTATTTTAGACGAACTTCATTGGTTGACTGTTGAGAAAAGAATCCATTTCAAGATCCTGCTGCTAACATACAAAGCTCTTAATGGACATGCACCCAACTACATCTGCAACCTCATATCATTATCCACTAACAGATCTCTCCGTTCCGCTCACCAGCTCGCTTTAAAACCCGGACCGCTTGTCAAAACATCTTCCTATGGCGACCGGGCCTTTGCAGTGGCGGCCCCCTTCCTCTGGAACAATATCCCTTTCACTATCCGTTCCGCTGTCTCCATTGATCAATTCAAGACCAAGCTCAAAACTTTCTTGTTCAATTAATTGACTCTGTATTTATTGCTTATCATGTTCATGTCATTTTGTAGTAGTGTAAGTTGTAGTGTAAGTTGTAGCTAGCGCTTAGAAACCTTTGTATTTTGCGCTTTAAAAATGTTGTTAATTATTATTATTATTATTATAAACCACACACTTTCCTTTATTAAACCCATTTTTTGTTCAAAAGTCACTCTCTAGCAATGAATGTGTTACAAGTGGACTTTTATACATAATGGATTTCAATCAATGTGTTACAAGACTCAAATCATGGAATTGGGTGATTCTTTCATACATGCTATTTTTCACATGCTTAATAGACACAGAGAATGAATTTGAGTTGTTCTTTCATACATATGACAGGCATATGTATAGCAACAATTTCCCATGCTTAAGGGGGTACTACACCCATTGATTTTTTTTGCATTTTTTGCATTTTGTGAAGAAATTACAAAAAAAATTGGACAAAGTGGTATGCAAAATGAAGGGGCAAATCTTCTCGTTTTATTGGTGGTATCGGTATCAATGTAGCTTACATGCTTTTACAGATAGAAGCCAAAAGGAGGTACATCATTGATGATTTAAATTCACTTCATTTTGGAAAGCTTACTATCAACGGATTTCGTTAACATTTTGGATATGTGTTGCTAACACATTAGGGAAATAAAGTTGATATGTAAAATGGGAATAAGTGGTTCCTGATTTCTTTTATGACTTCATGAACTTGGTGCTCCACAACTATCAAAAAAGGAACTGGTTAAAATGCTTCTATTTTCAATGTTGAGCTATATTTTGCATTTTTAACTTGCGACATTATTGCACTGAAACTTAATTAAGCCATAGGTAACAGGTTACAACAACCATACTACAGCAATGATGAAAAAATTGTATTTCTTGTCACCTATACAACCATATTGGGTAGTTTTCCGTAAGCTTAAGTTTTGTGATTTTGGAAACTATTTTATATTTATTTGTGAAATCCGTCTCAACTAGGCATTCTAAATTGTACTCACCATTTACATCCCAAGGTATATTAGTATATCCACCATGCACTTCTCGATATATATCCAGTTAAAGACAGAATATCAAAATTATGCCTCATATGATATCACAGACTCTCACATGTGTATTCAAAATTGATGCTTAAATTTGACCTGAACCAATTGACCTATAACCTGACATACGGTGACCTAATAGCCTTTTCTTCTCCTAACAACTAATGACTTTGCATCCATTGTATAAGTGTTTATTTAATTTATTCAGTGTTATATCATGGTAGGTATTTTGCATGCACCACTATAGATTTTCTATAGAGAGTATAACAAAGGATTTAATGTATTCTATTCATGTACCCTACTTGAACATTTTCAAAAGAATAAATTATGGTTTGTTATGAAACACAGATCTGAGTTACTAGGTTACAGTAAACAAAAAAATATATAGGGCTAAAATGACTTACTAAAATTGTTGAAATTCACTTTATATGTAGATATATTTTATAAGTTCAGGACATGAGGTGATAAACATATATATGTACTTAATAAATTTGCAAGAAAAAAAAGAAGAGGGGTACTGATGAAAATCGGGGTATTATATCGCCTTAACTCAATTTGGCCAAAGTATGGACTTAGGTGGCTTTTGTATTCATATATTCAATTAGATGTCTGATGTGCTCTAATGTCCCACAATAAATACTGTCCAAATGTTCATACCCCATCCCTTAATACAGTGTGACACGAGTACAAATTTATTCAAAACACATAGGCCTACATTTTTTTTTATCCTAGCATTTAGTTTTGGGTCCAGGGACACTCCAAAGCCGAAAAAATAAATAACTTAAAAAAAATAAAAATTTTTTTGAAATTTGAGTATAGTCCCACCCCCAATTTTGAAAAATGTTCACCCAAAAACGGGGGTCAGTACGGTAATAGTGATTTGCTCATTTGGATGATCGTAAAAATCATCAAAATTTAGATTTTGGTATATTTGTCGTTGTCATAAATGTGCTAACATAGCCTGCTAGTGGTTCGGCCAAAAGCCCTGTATTTATGACAAAATAAGACATTTACATGAATCTGTGATTTACATACTGACCATATATAAATTAGCTGCATGTATTTGAATGGGGCTTCCTCTTCAACTTTGTCAATACTGCTGTTTTCTTCGTTTTTTGCTAATTTTTTCATTTCAAAAATACCAAATGACAATATGAATGACTTATCCTTCACTTAAAATTAAGTAACTTATAAATAATTTTAATTTTTTTACACTTCATTGAATGGGTCTTTAACTGGTAAAGAACACCCAAAACGGAAGAGCATCAACTTAATCACCAAATGATACAAACAAATCATGAGACTCACCTATACAATCACTATCTCCAAACCCAAAGATACCTTTAACCTGGTTGAATGTTACACATTTCTGCACTTTGATCATATTTCTGTAAAATGCAGGACATGACCTATAGGAAATAAAATGCAAACAAATTGTCAAATGAAAGAAATGGCATGAAAATGTTATTGTTTTTCATCCAGGAATTGTTTGACAAAAAATATCATTTTCAGGCCTAGACAGCGGTGTGATTGCACTTGATTAAAAAATCGTAAAATAGCTGGAAATAATTGATAAAAATCTTGAAAATTACAATTTCCTACACTATTGTACAGAGATGGATTGGAAAAAATTCTGAAATCTGGAGCAAAATATCATAAAATCTAACAAAATCCTGGGAAATACCAGTTTCTTGCTAGCAAGGCTAACTACTGGCTATTTTTGTAACGTCTACAATAATTCTGTGATGTTCAGTGGTATCTGAATACAAAATATATCAAAAGATCTCCTAATCACAATTGTTTTTGTGTTCAGGATTCTTTTGACAGTGTTGTTAAATGACATCAGTCTTTCTTAAAACATTGTTATCACTGGTCTTAAGAAATGAAACATGACCTGCCGATTACTTTTGGCAGATGTAAATTCCCATTTAGCGAGACAAACTGAACTTTTTCATCTGGTCATAACATGAAAATCTTCATGAGTGCAGGGCTCAAAATAGAATGGGCTAAGGGCAGCAAACCCCAAAATAACCCTTGAAAGTTTAATTACGGGGCAATTTTTAATAACACCTGAAAGGAAACTATTTAGTCGTTGGGGAGGAAAAACTTCCTGTGTCATTGGCCCCTGAACATGTTTAAAGCAAAACCTCCTATGTAACCTGTTGGCAATTATGTTTTAAACATGTTCAAGGGCCAAAAGCACACAGGAGGTTTTTCCTGCCCAACAACGATTTGTGGCTCAAAATGAATGGGAAATATGCGTGCTTAGCGTAGCCCCCAAAATCCTGAATGTTATATTACAGGGGAAATATTTGTAAAAAGAAGCTCTGGAAAAAAGCATTTTGAGGTCTGCATGAGTAATAATTAAGCAACAGACCTGATAAAGGTCTTCAATCATGTCAATCCACTCACCCTATATACTCCATGTCTGAAAAGATAAAAGTCTTGTCCTTATCGAACCCTAATGCGATGATATCTTTTGCATTCTCATACGACAATTTTAAGGCTTGCTCCGCTTTCAAATCCTTCCACAGAAATTTCTCATCATCGGTGAGCTGGATGACCAAGGGTACGTCAAATATCTCTTGTAACCACCTAGAGAATACAGATATACGGTAATATATCGATGAGGTAATTGATTCTGTTAAGAATTACTGTGTACAATCATTTAAATATAACATTTCTATTTGACATAATTGCATACAAATACAAAATTGTATTGCTTTAGTTCCCGTTTTGAATTTCTTCAAGTTTAAACTTGGTTGACTACATTGGAAATTCCAATTGAATGAACACAGCCTGACATCATGTGACGATTTTTGGCGTACACTGAGTGATGATACGTGATGATGCGACTGTGCGTGGGTAACGTGGAAGTGAATCCAATGCACTTGTGATTGGTTAGTATTGTATCCAAGGTCGTGCGTTTGTGTTGTATTTTGAAATACGCGAAATACGATCACAGATCACAGGAGTACAGTTGGACCGAATACAGCTGTTGAAAGCTGTGTTCCATTCAATTGGAATTCCCACTGTAGTAAGATTAGTCCTTATGGGACATTCCTCTCTCAGCCCTGTATGTTACAAAACTTACAGATAAAATTCCTAATTCTTCAAATGATCCAGTCAACACTCTCAATACCTTAGTTAACCCCATGAGAACTACCTGCTGATTGGCCAAAAAGAAGTTTCCATTATCAATTGGACCAATCAGCAACATTGTTAGAATAATTTCACCACACAAAAAAATTGGGGTGAATTATTTGCAAAGCTCCTTTCTGATTGGTGATTAAAGTGAAGATATAATGTAATTGACCAATCAGATGCAATGTTAGAACCGCAGGTAGTGTTCAGGGGGAGCACGAGTTGCAGAACTCACTCAACAGGTTCAGAAGGTCATAAGTGCTTACTTATTATTATCAAACTGACAATCTGTTAGTCAAGAAATCACTTACTTTGTGAACATAAAAGGTATGAGGTGACCCATATGCATAGATCCAGAAGAAGGTCCTCTGCCTGTATAGAGGAAGAAAGGCTTCTTGGCTTCATAGCGATTCAAAATCTGATGCATGTCCCTGCAAGGAAAGCAAGAATAATAAAGGTTTCACAACATGTATGCAAATTGCACCTGGAGTCTTGCTCAAGGGTGATATTAAGCACCGGAGAAAAATGCGATTTGTGAAGCCAAAAAACGCACCACGGTTTTGCAATAGACCTTAAACTTCTTGTTATTCAAGGTTGTTTTTTTGAATAAAAACCTCAGAACTTGTAGTTGTTTTTTTTTTGTTTTTTTTAAATAGCAGTTTTTCTTTGGTTCCAACCTTGAATAACAATCAAGTTAGGGTCTATAAAAAAAAATTTTTTAATATTTTTTTAAAAACGCAATTGCACCCAAAAAACGCAAATTGCGGCCGCCAAAACCGTGATCGTGTTTTCCTCCGGTGCTTAGGTGATATCAACAGTTTTGCTACCAGGACAAAAAGGTTGAGTCCTGGTTTACTTGAATTTAGCTGGAACCATGATTCAATTTGTTCTTACTAGGACTTTTTTTCATGATTTTAGGAAAATTACAAATATTCAGAAAAAAAATCTAGAATGACTACCGCTAAAACTCACTTTGGGATTAAAAACACTGCCTGGTTCCATTGATTTTTACCCTCATCAAGCCATATCATTACAGGATTCACGGGCGTGGAATGACACCCGTCGCCCGCTTAATTTCACCCTTCGTCTTGATCAAAAGCTCTTGCAAGTTTTCATCACAATATTTTTTTTTAGAATGTGTTTGTTCGTGCATGCATTTGTGTGTTTGGGGAGACAGGGGCAAAAGAAACTCAATATTTAATGACATTAGCTCTTACAATAGATTTTAATAGATTTCGATTGGTAAATATACAATAATAAATTATTCTGTTATGTGTTTAGAGGTTCTTTACTTTCATCATTTGAGTACATACCTTTGAGAGAAAAATATACCTCTTTTGAGGAGATGATGTGGTGGTTTACCGGTAACTTTCTCGAATCGGTCAAGAAGTGCTTGATCAATCTTGGTGCTGCCAAATCGCTCTGTAGAAGAGAACAAAATATGAACAAAATCAGTAAATGTTACAAAATATCAAATTTCACATAAAATACATGAATTATAGTTTAATTACAGTTAGATATTTAGGATGCTATAAATTTATATATTTTTGGAATCCATCCTCCACAAATACATACTCCCTTTCATATACAAACTGGTTTCCTTATTATGTTTATGATAAGAAACTACAGTGGTAATACCTTTCATGGACTTCGTGGATAAAAAAAATAAAAAAAAGATCACTTTCATGTGACCAATGACATTAACATTATGACAGTTGTCTTTAAGGTGGTACTACACCCCCTGATAAATTTTGTGAATAATTTTGCATTTTTCTCAAAAAATAACTACACACTGGCAACAAAAGTTATGTATATTACAGGAATGGAATCCAAATACTTTGCCACTGAAATTTCAGTGATTCAAGACAAGTGGTTCATTATATATATATGTTAAGAAACGAGGTACATTCTAGCGGTACCTCTTTTCTTATCATAATTAATGTACCGCTAGTGTAGCAACTGGATTCCTCGCCCCTATAATACACATAACTTTTGTTACCAGTGTGTTATTATTTTTTGAGAAAAATGCAAAAATGGTCACAAATTTATCAGTAGTACTTACCAACTTAAAAAATATAAATTAATCTTTAGTAGGGCCCCTATGGAATTAACTTTTTTAACCCTTACACTGACAATGGTTTTTTGCTATCAGAAGTTAAAGAAGAAACAAAAAAGAAGAGAAGATGAACAAATAAGTCACTTAGTACCCCAGGATCCAACCTTAGACATCTCATAGCCAGTAGCCATGGGGGTTTTGTTGTCCCAGCCAGCAAATTCTGTGTGTATAGAGGACTTAGGTTGATTGCGTCATGGCATCATGTGAGATGCATGCATGCACTAGGGTAGTTACCTGTGGTATTTACTGGTGTTAGGATTTTAAAAGTCATCTTTATATCCGGTAAACCTCACACTATGTGCAGTAGATTTTTAGAGTTTAATACTTACTGATGAGTTTGTCATAATCAACACCTTTGTCAGACTTGGTGACTACATTCCATGGGTCAACGACCTGATCATCATCATCATCATTGACTGCTTCAGCTGCATTCTCTGTGACCTTCAGGTCATCCACTTTGGATGACAAGTCTTGTTCTGCCATTGCCTCAAAATCCTGCACTGAACTGTATTAAAGATACAATATTTACAATAATGTTATTATTATTGTTATTATTTTATCAAAGTATAAAGTGAATTACATTAGGGATTTCCCAGCAAGGGTTGTACATGTAGCTACAGTTACATTTTTCTTTCCTTTTTTGGAACAAATTATTTTTCATCATAAAAAGAGCAAAAAAAAATGGGGATAATACCCCGGAGCTTATTCCCTGATCACTGGGGTTCACTATAAATTTTGTGCCCCGAGCCAGCGCTGTAATAATTGGATCATAGTACAATTACTGGCACTCAACTTGGGCTAGCTAAAACCCTGGATTTCCCTTTATAAACACTTTTAAAAAGTAAGTTCCTCTTTCTATTTGGCTTTAGACATTGCCTTCAAAAGTAATTATTCAATTAAATGGGTCTTGGCATTTAATCAACACCTTTGTTATACCAACACTGTCTGAGAATTTGAATCCAAAGAGTATTTTTATGCACAAGTGAGGTCATATTGAATGATGGAATGCCAATTTCAAAATTCCAAACATGTGTCTTTTGATGAAAGACGAGGAGTCAAGTACTTCATGCGCACCCTTGGATTATGCACCCTCAGTCGAGTTGTTTTTAGACATTTGTGATGCCACCAGAATCTGGACGTCGATACCAATTGGTCCTGTCCAGTATTTCTTTAGATGTAGATGTAGATATCGACTGAGATCAGTCAGGACCGCTGTGTGACACCTATTGGTGGTATAAGCACTGGAATTAAATAGTGGTTTCCTGTGTTTTACCTTGTATGGCACAAAATTAAAAGTGAACATATCTGACAGTGAAAACTATAAACTAACATTTTATAGGGCGCTTGCACAAAAGGTTAAAAGGTTGATAAATGTGACCTGCATTGAGAGTCAGTTAAGTGCGGTGGAGGACAAACAAACTATTATCATCCTCTGTGAATCTTTGGTGCATTATACAGTTTTCTACTTTGTTTTGACTGTTTTTTACTTCTGTGAACACGCCAAGTTGGACAGAAATATTCTATTTTAAATCATCAAGCTTTAATTGGTTTAAATTCAGACTTGCCCGATCGGGCACAGCTCTTCAGAGTTTTAATTGCCCGACAAAAAATGTGATTGCCCAGGGCTATCGGACAGACGATTTGTCGCGGCCTGTCTAGGTGAATTTGGTTGATTAACAAATGTGTTACGGTAATTAAGGTTTGCCTGGCATACCTACAAATTGTAAAATAAATGCATACATACGTTTTTACATAGTTATTATTCTCCAACTTGAACTTCTAAGACTATTTAGCCGCAGTTTACTCGAGAACTCTAGCTTCGAATTTGCACACGATAGTTATGCATTCGATGCTAGAGTGCGTTGGTATCGTTTTTCGGTCGGACAGCGGTGCAATTTTTTACACCGGAGGTTATTTATTCTGTTAATTTTGAGAATTGGATGAAAGTTATTTCGATGAGTCAACTGTATCTTTTGAGCAAGATTTGCCTATTTTGGACAGTCTAAAATTTTGCTGAAGTGTAATTTTAGCAACATTTTTGCTGCAATCGCCTGTCGTGATCGGCTGTGTAAACTTACTTCTGAACTTCCATTGCTTTACACGGTGTCATGCTTCAGCAAACCACTACTAGAATATTCCTCTACAGTATGGGACACAAACAACGGAGAGCTGATCAAAAAGATTGAATCAGTACAAAGACGGGCGGCAAGATTCGTGAAGAGAGACTACAGTAGATACAGTAGTCCTTCCAGCATGTTGACATCCCTTGGATGGGATAAACTTGAGCTTCGTAGGAAGGTCAACAGAGTCACACTCGGCCATCCCAGAGCAAAAGTATTTGCAGCCGGTGAAACGCCTCACACGAAAGAACAACAACAAAGCCTACCAAAGACCATCTGGGAAAAAGGACTGTTGGGTCAACTCGATTTTCCCAAACACAATCAAGGATTGGAACATTATCCCACAAAACATAGTAACCATTGAAGAAACCAAGTCATTTAAGCAAGAGGTCCTGAACCACTATCAAAGTCTACAAGCATAACATCTTTATCGCATTGCACACAACTTCCTCCTCGCCTGGTTACAATTGTAGCGTTGAGGAGTATTCCAGCAGAAGCAGAAGCAGAAGCAGAATCCGACTAGATTTTGAATGCAATGGTCTCTAGCCTAGAATGTGAAGCTATAAATGGTGAGCAAATTCTTGGCTAGACTTCTTGAGCAAGCCGCAGTCTGTGGCCCTCACAGACTTAGCGAGCGCGTAGCGCGATGAACCGAGCGCATAGCGTGAGACGTCCAATCGAGCGTGTCAGCAACCTCTCTGACTCTGGATTCGATTGAGCGCATGTGCGAGGCGAGGACATGTTTTTCAACTTCGTCCATCTGACCATCGATATCGCTTCGTAACTTCACCATCCTGAGGAATAATTTCACCTTTTCCCCACGAGGACTGCAAAATATATCTCCTTATGGATTTTCGGACTATTTGGAGTCTAACCTTTCACGTATTTTGGATTAGTTTTATCATCGAGTTCAGCCAACATGGAGTCCACGATGGAGTGCTAACCTTGCGCGATTGGGGCTGGGTGTTGTGTTGAGTAGCACTGGTAGGTGTTGGGTGACCCTCTACGCTGCATGGTTTTGTTTTCACCATGAAGCAGCAGTCTACTGTGAGTATGTTCCTTGTCTTTATTTGCATAGCAGTTGTAAATACTCCATCTGCAGATTCTACAATTGAAGTTGATGATTACATGCACGGATCTGCTGATGTTGATTTGTCATCACCATATTTATGCCCTGAAGCTGAACTCATTCTGAACTCATACAGTGATTGTATATTATGTGGTAATGTAAACACAGATGCAAACTACAGTTATAGTGCCTATCCGGTTATGTTAATTACATCATTTAACTACCATTATTACCCTGCTGATAACATGTTAACTGGTTTGTGTAGCAGAAGTTGTCTCCTAAAACCAATATGTAATGCCAAAAACTCAAAGAAACTCACACTACTTTACCTATGCATGCTATGTATCATACAGGCAGGTGACACGGAGTTAAACCCCGGTCCTGCCTTTCCATGTCCATTATGTAATCTTGAATGTGACTGGAGTAGTTACGCAGTACAATGTGACAATTGTGACTGCTGGTATCATGCTGATTGCATGCACATGACCTTGCCCGTTTATAAAGCCTTAGAAAACAGCAATGCCAGTTGGATTTGCTGTCAGTGTGGTATGCCGATTCTCCACTATACTCCCAAAGAACGACACCAATGCCCGCCAATAAAACACTTTTTAATACATAAGCTTGCGTTGTGTTGGTATTTATTTGCACCGCCACAGCTAATCGTGAGCTCAATGAGAGCAGGCACAATTATTATAATAATTGTGAATCTTTTTTCTTATTCTACTTATACAAACAATGCAGTGGGATCCTAGACTAATACAATGGGGAAGCCTAAAGCCTAAAAGAAAACAATCATGTAGGAGCGGGCTACTGAAAACTCTTGAAAAACTCCTGATTATTATTTTTGGAGAAAAATTGAGAACGTCGATGACCCCTGGCTTTCTACCTCATGTCAACCTGATGATTGAATTCTTTCCTCCCCGAACAATCGGTCAAATACCCACCCTGGATAACCGACAGAGGCAAAACATTTAAAATACACATTAAAAATTTTTGGATTTAACAAAAATTTTTGAAAAAGCGTGTGTGCTGCGTGGTGCTACCAACCTGAAGTGACTACCAAACCCTAACACGCCCCGGCGCACACCCAAGTCATTCATTATGACGTAACGTGAAGAAAATAAATATATGCTAATTCGCCGAGGCGCTCAAACGCACATATTTTCATTTCTCCACTATACTCCCAAAGAACGACACCAATGCCCGCCAATAAAACACTTTTTAATACATAAGCTTATGCGTTGTGTTGGTATTTATTTGCACCGGCCACAGCGAATCGTGAGCTCAATGAAGTAAAAGTCAGGGAAATCTACAATCCCAACGATTGGGAAACTGAAAGCAATTTTGATAAACTTTCCTTGACATAGCCATCTTTGGCTGAATCAGACCTCCATCTGCTGTGCCTCTTAAATAACCTTTCAGGCACCCCCGCATTAGCTGCCTCTGTGGCACCCCCTGAACGCAGGCTATGAACACCAAATTTTGATGTGTCGCCAACTATTGGCTTGAGCGCATCCAAAATGACTTCACGCACTCTAGTATCTGACATTAGTCGGTTATCCTTGCGCAATTTGCAACCCATTTTTGTGGCAGACAAACTCCTGAAAATGAATGAACATGAATCTTGGACCTGAGCTAACTCTAAATACTTCTGTAACATACGAACAGGACAAACTCTTGATGTCAGACGTGCTATAATAACTGATTTACCTTGCCTATAAATGTCCGTCTTGCTAGAAGGAATCAGAATTGACATATGTGATAACTCAAATGTTACATGCTCTCTTTTTATCTCAGAAAGTTCATCAAAACGGAGAAACCCTGCATAAGCTATCAAGCACATTGTTACAGTTCTAATAGTAAGCAAATTCTTGATGGATAAATCTGCACAATAGTAATCATATACTTTAACCAGAATTTCTGCTGTTATAGGCTCCTTTTTAACGGTAGGAGATGCTAATTTACGTTTCAAACCCTCAGCAGCATTCTTAACAATAATAGGGATCCGCTGGAATTTTTGACTTTCCAAATCTGTCAGCCCATGCGCACCAATTGCAAAATGCTCCCCCATATTGCTTTATAGTTGAATCGGCTCTAGAGTTTAATGTCACACCAGGCAATTCTGATGCTAATTTGTTCAGTTCATCATGCTCTTCAGATCCTGCATCTGACCATATACCACTCTGGAAGATAACCTGCAAATGAAATGAAAACAATTTTAAGAATTCCGCAGATCAAATGTATTTAGGCCTACTAATGTTTCCAACACTGTCTGATTACTCTACCTACTTACTAATTTTCACTTCTTGTCAATGCTGTCCTTCACGCATCGAGTACCAAATCAAACTTCATAGATTCCTGCTATATTAGCATGTAACTATCTTCGTTGCAAGCTTTGATATTTGTTGCATTTCGTTTATATAAAGTTCTTTGTATTTCCTCTAAAATCTGAAAATTCATTACCAATATCATGGCATACTCAATTTACAGAATATGTTTCTCTTAAAATATCAAAATATTAGGATTACAAATCCAACCGATTTTGCTCAACGATTCGATTAAAACTGGACTCTTACCGCCAGAATAGCACTTCTGGCTATTTGTTTAACGAACTGCTCGTTATTGTATCTGCCATTTACAAACATACCAGGAAAATACTGTAATTCCTGTATATCCACCACTCCAACTATAGGAGTCTGTCCATCTGGGAACAATATCGCCAAAAGGGGCGAATACCACTGAGGGCAAATAAGAGTTCCTGCTGCCCCGAACGCATCATGTGAAATAGGACTCTCGGAATGAGGTGGATAGGTGGCACTAACCAGTTATTTTCATTAGACCAATCCACAGTAAATGCGTCTATATTCTCACAACC
Source organism: Amphiura filiformis (assembly GCF_039555335.1). NCBI lineage: Eukaryota > Metazoa > Echinodermata > Ophiuroidea > Amphilepidida > Amphiuridae > Amphiura > Amphiura filiformis. The sequence goes on from NC_092628.1 coordinate 44,972,470, forward strand.
AGGGTTCCAAAACCTCGAATCGAATCTTGGCAACTTTGCATTGTAAAAACTGGCAAATCTATCTATTGTATGAGGACCCCATCTTTTGTCCAATGTCTCAAATATATAGTCTGAGATAGCCCAATCATCAGCATCAATAATGCGACTTATATAATCAGCTCTTTCATTGTCTGATCTAGGGACCCATTCCACTTCTAAAGATATATTATCTTGGACACAAATTCTGAAAATGTTCAAAGCAATTTCTTGTAATTCAATTTTCATACTGCCTTTTGTTGCTATCGCTGCAACACTTTGGTTATCCGTAAACCATTTCACAACATGATTCCCAAGCTTCTTGACAAATGAAGCCATGACCATTTCTACGGCCTTAAGCTCTCTCCATGCCGAGCTTCGTCTTGCATCAACTTGATTCCATTGCCCATGAGCACTAGCAATATCATCCGACATATCTACTACATACCCACCGTAGCCAGTGCTACTTGCATCTGAATATACTATTTTAGATGCTGCTGTTTTCGGTTCTACTTTTGCACAATTGAGAGTACGAATATTTTCCCGCCAAAACTCTAATTCATTAATGGCTTCTTCCGACACACAAACAAAGGATTCCCAGTTTTCTTTACCTTCTACACAGACATGTAAAGATTTCGTCATTAATCTTGCTATATTTCCAACTGCCAGGCTAGTGGAAACAATTTTTCCCTCCACACTGGCCAGAAGTCTAGCCTTCACATTTAAATTCCCACTATTGTCTTTGTAGTTAAGAATAGTGGTAGTACTTTGATGGATGTCTTGAACTCTTCTTCCGGTGACCCCAAATGCACCCGATTCTAGATCAATATCATATCCCAACCACTCTAATGTTATTGTTGGGCTCCAAATCGACTTCTGGATATTCGGCACAAATCCAGATTTTATCAGATCGGCTTTAATACTATCACTAGCCTCTTTTGCTTTATCTAAAGACCCACCAAAACCTAGACCATCATCTAGAAATACTACAATTGCCTTGCCTTCGCTTCTCCACTTCTTTACCAACGGTCGAACTATTTTAGTAAAAATAAATGGAGCCGAACTCAAACCAAATGCCAGGCAAGAAAATCTAAAATAACGCATTTTACCATTGAGATTCCATGAGAATCCCAAGAATTTTCTATGCATAGGGTGAATCTCTATATGATGATACCCGGACTTCAAGTCAAATTTGAACATGAAACCACCTTTCTTAAGAAACAGCAGTGCTGTTCTCATATCCACAAACTTAACAGATTGCTTGCGAATGAACTTGTTTACCATCCTCAGGTCAAGAATTAGCCTCTTTTTTCCGTTTGGCTGAATAGAAACAGTGAGTGGATTAATAACGTGTGGGGGAGATTGACAAATTTCTACAGACCCCAATTTTACCAGCTCAGATATGGCCTCAGACACAAATTCGTGATTATTATACGCAGATCTGTTATTCTTGGATGATTGCATCGGAGGCTCGTCATAAAAAGGAATTACGTATCCGTTTCAATAGTTTCCATTATAAACTGTGGGGCCCCAATTTCCCGCCAAAACTGGGCGTGGCTTTTTAGCCTACCTGAAACCTTGATCGCAATATTACCTTCCTTCTCTCATAATCTGCATAATCAAATACTATATCATCTGAAACACAGACACATCCATCTACGCTACATGAATTATCATACTTAACTTTAGCTCTATTTACTTTAGATGCCTCCTGCATTTTGCGGCTGGTTTGTACTGAACTGCTGCCGTCTGGCTGGACAACTTTCTCCAGTGGCCGAACTTCCCACAGAAGTAGCAACTGCCTTTGCCTTGCCTGCTGATGGGCCCAGTGAAGGACCCTCCTGCACGAAAAAGCTGACTAGAAGAACCAGGCATACCACAACCACCACCCACGGAAGCGCCGCCATCTTTTTTGAACTTTTTTTGCCGCTTGCTTGCTAGCTTGCTTTTGCTTGATCTTTCTTCCCGCCGATATTCGCCCGTTGGATTCTTTTGTGATCATCCTCATCAGCTGCCAACTCGTTGGTTTCATACTCTGACACGGTCGCCCACCCATGCTCGCTGATGTCAGCCAGTCTTATAAACTTCTGTCTTGTGCCGATGGTATCTCTCGCTTTAAGTAGGTGCACCTTACCATCTACCGGGTCATCAATGGCCTTGGTTATTAGGTCGTCAACAGATCTATGTTCCAAGTAAATCACACGTAACACTTATTAGAGACAATTCATATCAGATCATATACGCGCCAAATCGCACATTTCGCGCCAATCAACCAATTGAGATAATTCAATACATTTCCACGCTGGATGATTTTCTTTTTACTCAGACATATTAGCTCATACCAATTGAACAAAATTTCTATAAAAGATGAGCCACGCGTATCACTGCCCTTTTGCTATTGTTAACCTTGCACACAGAACAGACCTATTGATATTACACGGTCCACTGTGACACGGTCCATTGGACCCATTCCAAACTGACCAGAAAAGCTGCTGCCAACCATTTCTTATTAAACATAATGATAACTGAATTATCCTTCTAATAAATTTAATCATTTTAAGTACTACAGAAACGGAACGAAAACTTAACTGGTTAAACTCAGACTGCCGTTTATTTCCTTCTCTTTTCCACTTTGTCTCAGCGGCCGTCGCCAACTTCTTTTCAAAACACTCCGCTGTTTTCTTATTTTCTTGCCAAAATTCCTCTTTTGCTGACTGTAGTGACTCTGTAAACGAACTTTTTAGCTCTGCTTGGCTACTTTTGAACTGATTCAGTAACTCTTGAATGTCTTCTTTCGTTGCGGCCGTCATATTCATATAGGCCTAACACCAACGCGATGCCACTGAAGTTGAGACGGAACCGGATATTGAAAAGCGTGTGTGCTGCGTGGTGCTACCAACCTGAAGTGACTACTAAACCCTAACACGCCCAAGGCACACCCCAAGTCATTCATTATGACGTAACGTGAAGAAAATAAATATATGCTAATTCGCCGAGGGCGCTCAAACGCACATATTTTCATGTTTTACAAGTTCATTCTTTTCCACACGTTCAACGTTGCTGTTATCTAATAGCTTTAGTACCCTTGCATCACTCAGTGAAACTGAGGAATTGTTGTCTCCTATGGCTCAATCCTCTCCAAAACTCTTAATAAAACTAACCAAAACAGTACGCATACTGGAGGAAAAAGACAAAACCCAAAAATAAAACCCACAAAACCAACAATACTCGTCACCAATTAAAGGTCATGGTCATAAACTTTCAAAGTTTAAGGGCAAAACTGCCCGAACTTGCAGTTTGTCTCGATAACCACCAACCTGACTTGGTTATCGGCACCGAATCATGGCTTTAAGACAGCATAAGTAATGCTGAAATTGTTCCTCCTAACTACACCGTTGTTAGGAAAGACAGGCAAGGGGACGTTGGCCCAGAAGGTCATGGAGGTGTCTTTATTGCCTATAAGTCTGACCTTATTGCTGCTCATAGGCTTGATTTGGATGCGGATGCCGAGATTGTTTGGATTCAACTGGAGCTGGTTGGCAGTAAGGCTGTCTTGGTAGGTGCATTTTATAGACACCCTAGCTCTAAGGGAGATATTCTGGATCAACTTAATTCCTCCCTATCCAAAATTGATATGTCAAAATCACCAAACATTTGGCTTGCAGGTGATTTTAATCTGGCCGGAGTAAATTGGGCTACTCAGTCAACTTTACCACTCTGCCCCAAACCCGGGCTCTGCCGGCAGTTGATAAACATAGCAAATGATTATGGTTTGGAACAAATTGTGACCAAACCCACAAGAAGGGAGAACATCCTGGACCTCTTTTTTACTAAGAACAGCACCCTTGTAGAAAAGAATACAGTTGTGCCTGGTATCAGTGACCATGACGGTATTCCGTCTGTGACCATAAATATAAAACCCAAGGTCAACAAAAGTAGACCTAGAAAGGTCTTCCTGTACCACAAGGCAAATCAAGATCAGATCAAAAGTGATTTGACCCAGCTCAGTCAGGATTTTGAAAGCATGGATGTGGATCAACAAACCGTTGATCAGTTATGGTCCGATTTTTGTGATTCAATAAATGAAACGATGGATAAAAACATCCCATCCAAGTTTGTGTCTGGTAGTAAGATCTCTCCATGGATAAATGGTAGGATCAAGCGTAGACTGAAACAAAAACAAAGAGCATACAATCATGCAAATAAAACTGAAAATCCTGACGACTGGGATAGGTTCCGCTCCCTCCGAAGAGAGGTTTCCAAGGAAACAAGACAAGTTTATAGAAAATATATCCGTGGAGTTTGCATACAGGGGAATAAAAAATTCTGGTCTTTCATCAAAAGTCTCAGAAATGATAGTACTGGCATACCAGCCTTGAAAGATGAAAGCAACATTCTGGTTACAAACAATAAAGAAAAAGCAGAATTGCTATGTACGCAATTTGAGTCAGTTTTCACACATGAGAACATGGACCATTTACCTCACATTAACTCACCTAGTTTCCCAAACATGCCTGAAATTGATATCCAAGTGAACGGCCCTGATGGTATTCCATCCCGTATCCTGCAGGAATATGCATCTGAGATAGCACCAGCCCTAACCATCATTTTCAGAAAATCACTTGCCTCTGGTAATTTACCTGAGAGTTGGCGTCAGGCAAATATATCCCCAATTTTCAAAAAAGGGGAGCGGACCAAGGCATTAAATTATAGACACGTCTCGCTAACATCCGTGAGTTGTAAGGTATTTGAACACATACTCCACTCAAACATCATGTCACACCTGGAAAAATACAACATTCTTACAGATAGCCAACATGGCTTTAGGTCCAAACACTCTTGCAACACCCAATTAATCCAGACAATCCATGATTTCGCTCAATCTCTTGACAATCGTAAACAAACCGATGTCATCATCATGGATTTTGCAAAAGGCGTTTGACGTCAGGCCTCAAAATCGCCTTTTGCTCAAATTAGATCACTTTGGTATCAAAAATAACACCCACCGTTGGATTACAAATTTCCTTACCCAAAGACATCAAAGTGTCGTTGTGGGTGGCGATCATTCAGGCTGGGTCCCTGTTCGATCAGGTGTTCCCCAAGGGACGGTCTTAGGCCCCTTTTATTTCTTTTGTTTATTAATGACCTCCCTGAAAATATATCGTCTCAAGTTCGTCTATTTGCAGACGATTGTGTCATCTATAAAGAAATCATGAATGATATAGATGCTTATATATAGAGGATTTGGATTCTTTATCAAAATGGGAGAAAACCTGGCAGATGAGATTCCATCCAGATAAATGTCAGGTTCTCAAAATTACACATGCTACAAAGCACATTTTCACTCACAAATACAAGCTTGGTGATTCACCACTGCAAGAAACTAGTTCGCATACATACTTGGGAGTTGAAATAACAAAAGATCTCAAATGGAAAAACCACATAAACCAAATATCAGCTAAGGGTAATAGGGCACTCGGGTTCATCAAGAGAAATCTCAGATCATGTAATGAAGAAACCAAACTCACAGCTTTCAATACGCTAGTCAGACCCACCATTGAATACTGCTCCGCTGTTTGGGATCCTCATAATCAAGATCTCATTTATCAAATTGAAGCGATCCAGCGTCGAGCAGTCCGTTTCATAAAAAATGATTACAGTAGAAAAACGAGTGTCACCGAACTTATGAAGAACTTACACATGAGCAGTCTACAGGATAGAAGGAAAATCGACCGTTTGTCAATACTTCACAAAGCCAGAGAGGGTCACCTGGCCCTTCCAGTGCAAAAGATACTTACACCCACCCCATCGCCTCACCAAACGCAGTCACATAAATAGCTACCAAGAGCTACAAAAAAGAGGGTTAAAATTTGATCTCGTGTAGACAAGAAGAAGTGAACAAATTTCGATTTTTTTCGACGCGAATTCGAACGGGTAGATTGCCTATTCATTTGTGTGTGGAAAATGCCGTCCAAAAATCAGCTTGCTAAGAGGCGTTTTAGGCAAGATTGTGTCGTGTTACGGCATAAATGCGTATAATTGTCTGTTTGGGACGGGGAACAGAAGTTCGGTAACGCTATTTTTCGCCTTGCTTTTTCGTTGTGCATTAAACAGCTGTCAAAGTGCTTTGCTTATGGATACTATTCAGCAAGCTCCAAAATGTTTTTAAAACATGATAATGCATGTGTTTTTGGTTTTAGTTAAAACGCTTTTGATAACATATCGATGTATGTTTATATAAAATCATGAAAACTTCGTGTTATACTGAAAAATAATACAACAACATTTCAAGCCAAAATTCAAAATGCTATAGTAAAATATCATTTAGCAAACATATTTAAGTGTCTATTGTGTTAGAACGTTTATCAGCAAGTTTAGAACAAAGGTTTTTTTGAATGTTATTAAAACTTTTAATGCCCTTGACCCTCACATAACCTTTAACCCGACATTTAACGTTTTCTGTAATATATTTGTGTTTGCTGGGTAGTAATTAGGCATATTAGATTATCTATTTTCATTTTGCTTTAGAAAGTAAACAGTGTATTATTTATATGATAATGGAGTTTGTTTCTTGTTATTCTAATAATATACACCAAGACTTCCTAGGCATCCAACACCAAACTCTGTTTAGATTATTTAGACAAATAGCATACATGTGTGAACATAGGCCTATACTCATTTTCCAATAGCCCGCAAAACTCAAATATCGCTAATCTGGACTGAATGCTTAGAGCATTATAGATACAGCCAGTCGTATTTGGCCATGCGTTTTGAGTTGGGCCAGTAAATAGGTGGAGATGTTACATGCGCGCGACATTTTAGGGTTTATCTTTTACTTTTCTCAGTTAATATGCAGCATATGTAGTTAAATTTGGTGTCAAATTAAAGCTTGTGATGAGACCAATACAGTAAACCTTAAAAAAGTTGTACAAAGTTATTAACATTTGAATAATTTGCATCTAATTAGCATAATGTGCGGGGTGGAGGAGGATCAGGAGGAGGAGGATCAGGAGGAGCAAATTTAATAAAAGTGACCCCCAGGGGTCATATGATGCAAGAGGTCCATTTCTTTTTTCACATTTTTACAATTCACTTTAAACTGCATACTATAACACCATACAATCATATTCCAGGTAATTTAATTTGCTTTGAGAAGCAATTTTGCATATTATATTTTCCGTTCGGGTTACACATTGAAGTCAATGAGAAAATATGCCTTGAAAGAGGCTGGCGCAAAATCATTTTAATCTTATTGAACCCTATGATGTTATATATGTATTTAAAGCTCTGACTGAGAGGAATTCAAATATGGAACTTTTAAATATGGGGTGAAGCTAACTTTTTTTTTAATTTGTAAAATTTTACCTTTTTCCCTAAAATATTTGGTATTTTCAGTTTCATACCTCCTTAGTGTTACACCCTATGTCATATTTAAGTGCATTTTTGGATTCATGGGTTCATTTGCAGCCAGAAAATGTATACTTTTATTTATGTTAGGTATAATATGTGAAAGATATTCATATCTAAACGAAAAAACATGCAATTTTCATCTCGCGAAAACATGTAACGCATTACCGGCCCAACTCAAAACGCATGGCCATTTGCATATCAATACCGACGAAAGTAGTTCGATGAAAGAAGATAATCTTCTCTGGTTCGATGCACCCAAGGTGAATCAATGGGTGCTTCCTATTACCTTTAGATTATTTGTCTCAGCATAGCGCCATCATGATTGCAATTGCGCTTACGTAGTCTTGGGTCAGACTCTATGCGGCTATCACGAACATACTAGGAACGACGAGCGTTAGGACCGACACAAACTATCTGTGTAGGAGGCTAGTTTGGATGTGAACGGGACTATGACGTTCTACCGCAAAATGCAGAAATCCGTAACCCGTATGGCGTTTGCAGTGAACGCCTCTCCGCAATCTCTCTCTTAAGTCTCATTATGATAGCAGCTTTTTTTTAATGGAACTGCTATCCAAATCCCTCTAAAATTCCATGTGCGGGTGACTAAAAAAAAAAAAAAATCACATATTTGGGTCAAGTGAAGTATAGAAAACATATTTATGTAGGTTTCTTTCTTCGGGCACTTGTTTTAAATTTCTATGTAAAAATGCATTGACATTGTCGGTGAATTTGGCTGACTAGCAAATGTGTTAACTAAGGTTTGCCTGGGTTACCTTAGATCTGCGAACTCAGTCCTCAATGATAGTCAGTCATTTATCTTTTGGTCGTTATATGACTATCATTTGAGGGACTGAGTTGTTATAATATATCTTCCGAGGTGCAATTTCAGACAATAGCTGGGGATTAGTGGGGCAGAGGTTATCTATTGAATCCTTTCATGACCACTGAAGCATAGTCAAGTCTGCCAAGGACACTCGGCACAAATTGAAAGACCATCACAAAAGAATGCATGCATGTCAGGTCATCGACACCAATTTGGTGTTTGTTATGACACAAATTTTGTGTCTGTTATGCACCTCGAAATATGTACCTTAAAGTCTGTATCTAGGGTTACCTATATTAATAATGCAGCATGCAACTGTGCAATGCATTGAATGATGTGAATGTGGTTATTTATAAGCTTACTTACCAAACGCATGTAAAATATGCTAGAAACGCAAAACTAACACGGCTGGCTTAAGCAGTTATTTCGCACAATAGTAACACCTTTAATCTACAAAGACGACAAGGAAATGAGCAGTTTTCAACGATTTATTCTGTCAGTACTGTCACAATATTGCATCAGTTTAGTACAACAGGATCAACATGGACAAACTCTTACACATGCTATTCAGGCTCGACTAAGCGATACTTGCGTGGGGAGTTTGCGACATTTGTAGGTCTCGTAAAAGATATTTGGAGATTGTAACCCACAATGCACTGCAGCAAAATAAAATGGCAGCCTCCACAAAGTGAAAAAGAGCACGCTATTTTTAGCTTTGATTTAACCATCTTAATCATGGTGTTGTTGTGAAGCGATCCTATTTATACACTGCACATACATTGAAGTCAAAGGTACCATTGCTTTAAATTATTATTTAGCAAAGTAAAGTCACAAAGTAGCCCATAAGCTTTAAGCTAAACGTAAAAATTGACATGCATCAGTGCATGCAATGATGCAAATGATAACAAATGCATGAAATTATGAATGAATAAATAAATAAATAAATGTCACATGTGTCATTTTAGTGCCGTACTATTACGCTGCCTTTCGTATTCGCCGAGGAGGACAATTGCGACCTCCACGTTTGTTTACAAACAGAGAGGTAGACAAAGGGTAGACTGCGGAACTCACATCTTCAATTGATAGTCAATAATTTGGTTGTTACATGATCATGACTATCATTGATTTGAAGACTGAGTTCTTATAATGTAGCCCGAGGTACTCACATCAAATGTGAAGACTTATCCAGGTATCTCAGATCATGATATTGTATTATGTGATATCAATATTTCACCATCTGTTAAACGTAAACCACCCAGTCCCAGACAAATTTTTCAATACCAGAAATCAGATGTAGATTCTCTGAAGGAGTCACTATCATCAGAAGTGCATTCTTTTTTGAGTAATCAACCTGAAAGTTGTTCTGTGGAGGAAAACTGGCAGAGTTTCAAGTCTTTAGTTCACACACATATGGAGAAGTTTATTCCCTACAAAATGTCAAAAGGCAAACAAGCTCACCCATGGATTAGTCCATTCATTGTTCGCCAAATGAGGAAAAGAGACAAATTATACCAGAGGGCTAAAAGAGCAAGTCCTACAACAAAAGTCAAACTTATAAACGCCTACAAAAAACAAAGGAACAAAGTTACAGAACTCATACGAGAGAGTCATGAAAATTACAAGACCGAAGTCATTGGTCCTAGCTTGGAATCAAACCCAAAAAAGTTTTGGAATTACATCCGCTCGCTGAGGAGAGAATCCTTGGGAATTCCACCGCAGGTTGTCAACAACAAGTTCTACTCCACTGACAAAGGCATTGCTGAAGCTTTAAATCAGCAATTTACTTCTGTTTTCACCAAGGAGAATGTTGATCAGCTACCAGACAAGGGTATCTCTCCTTTTGAGGATATTCCTGACCTCCACATTGATCTGGCAGGAGTGGTAAAACAACTTGGCCAACTTAACACCAGTAAGGCGAGCGGCCCTGACAACATACCCGCTAGATTCCTTCATGATTATGCAACCTAACTGGGTCCATTTCTTCATTTTATTTTTCAACAGTCTTTTGACACTGGCACACTTCCTAACGATTGGAAAAAGGCTCTGGTTACCGGCATATATAAAAAGGGTTCAAAATCTTCACCCGAAAACTACCGCCCGGTTAGTCTCACATGTCTAACTTGCAAGATCATGGAGCACATCGTCTTATCGCATACAGCAAAACATCTGGCTAGAAACAACATCATAATCGATGAGCAACATGGGTTTCGCAGATGATGTCATGTGAGACCCAACTGATCCAGGCTACACAGGACTGGTCGGAAGTGCTAAACCGTGGAGGGCAGACGGATGTCTTGCTATTAGACTTTAGCAAGGCATTCGACAAGGTACCACATCTGCGCCTTGCTGCCAAGCTCAACTACTATGGCATTAGAGGGAAGATGTTAAGTTGGATTCAAGACTTCCTTGTAGGGCGAGACCAATGCGTCGTTGTTAATGGCACGCACTCTAAGTGGTCACCAGTGACATCGGGAGTACCTCAGGGCTCGGTCCTCGGTCCCACCCTCTTCTTGTTATACATAAATGACATAGTTAGTGACATCAGTTGCACCCTGCGGCTTTTCGCAGATGACAGCATCCTGTATAAAGAAATAACATGTGCCGATGATTATAATCTCCTTCAAGAAGATCTGAACAAGGTGTTTAGATGGGCCGACCAGTGGCAGATGTGTTTTAATGCTGGGAAGTGTGAAGCTCTATCCATCACCCGTAAAACAAAACCATTCAATTACACCTATGAGGTTGACTGGCAACGCATCCAGAAATCATCTAAGCATAAATACCTTGGCCACTATCACCAACCAACTGGATTGGAAAGACCATGTTCAAAATGTCACTGCTAGCGCATACGAAGCACCTTAGGAGTCCTTAGACGTAATCTTTCATCTTGTCCATCTCAAGTCAAAAGTAGAGCATACCAGGCATTGGTACGACCAAAGTTGAGTACGCCTACCTGCGTGGAGCCCGTCGTCAAACAGCAGGTGAACGCATTGGAGGCAGTGCAGCGTCAAGCAGCTAGATTTGTTTACAACAACTATGAAAGACAGGCTAGTGTTACACAGATGCTGCAACGCCTTGAGTGGGACTCCCTAGCTACCAGACGCCTGCTCAACCAGAATACAATGTTCTTCAAGATACATCATGGGCTGGTTAATATTCCTTTCCCCTCGACGGTACTACCATCTGTTCGTCAGGGTAGAGCATCCAACATCTATAGCTACCAGGCCATACAACCGAGGGTCAACACCTACCGCTACTCCTTCTTCGTTCGTACAATACCAGTTTGGAACAGATTGCCATCTCCAGTCGTATCATGTTTGACAGTTAGCCATTTCCAGGCCCTGGCGTTACCACTTCTCCGGGATATGGCTACTACACCAACCCACCAATCCTTGTAGTCTTCGGGGCTTCGCCCCTTTTTACTCGCACTTTTGTTGATGTTTTTCTGAGCACCGAATTTGGCACGTATGCACAGCACAGCTCTCCTAGGAAAAGCCTCGCTTAACAGGAGTTCATCACTCAAGACTCAAGACCTCCGTCACTACGATTTCCACTGGCACTGCCCTTCTCCGTACGAAGGTCTGAGACTCGAGCATATCTGGTCCAGGGTACACACAAAATACCACTTTTTCTCATAAATACCACTTCCTAACATTCCTCACGTGAAGATGAGACTTAAACAAAACATATTTGGTGCATGTTCGTAAATTTTGAGCACATTTGAGGATGTAAAAGACCGGGCTTGTGCCCGGGGGTCACTCCCATTGTGACCTGTACACCTTCCGCGATAATGAAAACGCGTAAAAAGGGTTGTTTTTCGTGGGTAGGCACGATACGCGCATATCGCATTTAGGGTGTCAAAAACATGAAAAATTGGAAAAAGGGTAGCAAAATTGCAATTTCTAAATACGCGGAAATGAAATTTAGGGTATGAAATTTGATGTTACGAATGAAATCCCTGTTTAGGGTGTCGTTTTAGCCAAGAGTTAAATACTTGTTTAGGGTGCTTTTCAAAAGTTGATTATCGCGGATGGTGTACCGGCCACAATGGGAGTGACCCCCCCGGGGGCTTGTGACTGATATCGTCGCCGTGTTTTGAATTCTTCCTATAAATAGATGCCGTCAGTGTGACGTCATCACCGCGACGTGACTTCACAGTGCCCCGTTTTTACCCACGTATGGCATTCATGGCCCTACTGAGGAAGGAACAGGGCCATGATGTTTTGGGCTACTTACAATGATACATCTTCCGAGGTGCAGTTTCAGATAATAGCTCGGGATTATTGGGGCAGCAAAGGTTATCTTTTGAATTCTTTCATGACCACTGAAGCATAGTCACGCCTGTTAAGGACACTCGGCGTGAATTGAAAGACCATGTCACTCGCCACAAAAGAATGTCAAAGGTCATAAAACACCAATTTGGTGTCTTTCCGCTCCTCGAAATATGATGCTTAAGGTCTAGGACTAGACAAAGGGCCTGTCAAAACTGTTCCGCTTACAAGTCCAAATACTCAAGTATCAAAAGGATGATCCACATTAATAAATTGATTCACGCAACATGAATAGGGGATTAAAAAGCTGTGAAGTAGGACCATGTGCTCAGCCCTCAAATTAACCCACGGCACCCAAGGCATTTTACCGTGGGTGCCCATCCCCACTGCCGTAATGCCCTCAAAATATGTCCTTTACCCAAGGCAGTCACTTGCAGTGCCCTCTAATGAAGTTGCCGTCCGGTGCCCCAGCCCTGCCTCTTCATTATAAAATCATCTATCTATGTTTGTGTGTGTTTTCTTCACTTTTGAAAAATTGCCTTGGTGCCCTTCTCAAATTTTCAACAGTTGCCATGATGCCCTCTTGAAATATTGCAAACTGCCGTGCTGCCTTGCCTTTTCAGTGAAAATCCAAGGCAATTTTTAACTTGCCCTGAAAAAGTTGCCGTGCCCCTTCAGATCCTTGATTCGAGGGCTGCATGTGCTTCTTTTGTTCAATTTGGCATCAAGATTTCGAATGGAAACAGTTCAGACACAGAACACGATCTGCAGAAATTAGTATTTTGTTCTGGGTCTGAATATTCGGACTAATGTGTCATGATGTTTTATACTAGCGTGGGATTTATATTTATCATAATGAATTAAAGTTAATTTTTTCTTCCGTGGTCGAGGCATGCGCTGGTGATCCGCGATCGCGTAGAAGTAGTGAGCTTTCTTTCTTCCCCTTATTATAATGCGCCGATGAAAAAGGGAAAAGGCTCGCCTCATAAGCTCATAACTATATACAAAGAAACTCACAAGTTTACACCATCTAACATCAATCATCACCTGACCAAGAACACTACAGCCAGACGCACTACTCGTCAAACTCATGAACTTACTGTAATGTCATATGTCCCAACAAAGATTGCTATAAATTCTCACTTTCTCCACGGACAATACCAAAATGGAACTCGCTGCCATCTACCACCCATGCACCAACACAGCTCCTGATGTGGCCTCTTTCAAGAACTTGATTGGCGGTACGGAAATTGAAAGTGAGAAGAAAATTTAAGTTATCAAGCGAATCAATGCATGATCTGTATGCTGATAGCCACACCAGGCGTTTTGTGCAGTAGCAGACAAGATAAGACAAGACAAGACCAATCATCAGGGCATAAAACATGTAAAATAAGGATTCGGAAGGGCACCCATTTCAATAGTCCGAGGTACTCACACCTCCGTCACTACAATTTCCACTGTCCTTCTCCGTACGAAGGTCTGAGATGTCTACCTTAAACCTTTCCAGGGTACACATAACATACCACCTTTTCTTTAATATAAATACTACTTCCTACCATTCCTCACGTGAAGATGAGACTTAAACAAAACATATTTGGTGCATGTTCAAATTTTGAGCACATTTGAGGATGTAAAAGACCATTTCCGCAAACTAGCGACTTGGGTTGATTCTTTATATGTATGGTAATGCTGGCATGTATGGCAATGTGGGGCCAGCCAAGTTTGCAAACATAAATGAAAGCAATATTTATGAATATTCAGAACTGGATTCAAAGTCATTTTCTAGGCATATAGGCTATATGTGTGACAAGAAGTATCAAATCATTACGTATGAAGTAAAATTTCCATGCCGGTATTATAATACATTAATTAAAAAAAAATTTTAGGGTACTCAAGCCGGCAGGTATCTTCGCGCGAATCGATTCATGTATTTGTGTCAAATTTGAGGCCCTGTAGTCAAAGCCAGGTGAATGTACAATGTACTTTCTGGTATTTGGCATTGCAGGCCGATTAGAGCATATAAAACACTTTAATTTCGCGGCATCTTAATTTCGCGAATTGCCAATAAGCCACATTATAAGAAAATAGAAGCTTAAAATACACTGTATTCCATGACAAAGGTTCCGAATTCATCACCTCAATTTGCACGGCAATTTCTCTTGTTTTGGGGTAGAATTTTCATCTTACCTTAGTCAAATTTGGCACCAGTTACAAATGTATTTTTACAGATGTAATTTCGTGGCAATTTAATTTCGCGAATCGAAGGTGCTCGCGAAATTTAATTGCTCGCGAAATTAAATTGTTTTACAGTAATTAAACGAGCAAGGTACACCAACTTGATGTGGGGAAACAAGTAAAATACAGACTAGACAATATGCAAGGGGGGAACAGCAAATGTAAGCATTAGAAGTAGGTAAAGTTCGATAGCCAAAAATTACCAGTTACACTCATGATGTTTTACTTTTACCTTTGTGTGATTCTGTTATTTTTTGAAATTTAAGATGTGTGCGTATCAAGAATCGAGGCGACCCATCGTGATGTATGAAGATGATGATCCCAATCCACCTGCTCCTAGAAGATTACTAGATCCTATAGATGATCCTTACCAAAGAGACTACAGAGATCCATACCCTGATGATTACAGGCCACCTCCCAGAAGAGATTACCCACCGTATGATGAGGAGCAACGCGAGAAGGAATATTACAGGGAGGAGGAGGAGTACGATAGGTACATAGACTAAGCAGGCCAAAATTAGTACAAAATACACATTTTCGTTGGTATTGTGGGCATTAAGAGTTCTCATTTTGGTAATACATCTTCAATTACCGGTACATATGTACATTTTACAGGAAACTCAAATTATCATCCGACATAATTTTATTTTGCAGTCGGTGGGGGGAATACTCAAGTTTGGTTAGGTAGGGTGTGCCCATCAATATACCAATTTTTCAAACAATTTTTGACCAAATTTAACCCAAATTGTCTTAGTTTTTACAACTTTCCCCCCAACTTTTGGGCAAATTTAAATTTGAAAAAGGACAGGGACCAAAACTGACGTAAAAAAGGGGGTCATGGATATACCAAAAGGCCGAAAATTCCACCCATGTTTGCGGCATGTCCCATATGGTCATTTGTATGGGGCATTTAAGTTCTAACTAAATTTGTTTCTGTTTCAAAAATAATTAATTCCTATGCATAATTAGAGCAATCCTTCAATTTATTGTCTTTTTAAAATTGGATCTAATTCTTTTTAATTTCATCAGATATCCTGCCCCTCCAAGGGAACCGGGACCACCAGATGATTATCGAGATTCAAGATATGAACAACCTCGATCTCCAGCAGAGTACGATAGATATCCTCCTCCTCTACTGGGCCATGACCATGAAAGATACGAGGAACCACGGCAAGAAGCCGACTATGGAAGGGAGGAAGCATATTATGATAATGGTGCACCACGACGTAGACCTCCTCCCCCTGACAGGTAAGGGAACAGACCAAAAGTTCACTGAAGCCCCTATCATAATACTAATTACAGGGTGTCCGTCTGTCCGCACACGGAGCGATATCTTGTGCGCGTAGATCGCTATCGCTGAGTACCAACAGGCATTCTTGCGGAGTACCAACGGGAACAGTGCGTGCATCGGAAAGCATTGCAGCTTGACTAACAGGTGCATCTATCGGAACAGGTGCATATATATCGACCAATATTTTCAACCCATATTTCAATACGGAACAGGTGCATATTATTTCAATAGAACAGGACTATTTCTGGGGTATTTTCTGGGTCAATAAATATCAGTTATTGTAAGGCCTATAACCCGTTATATTAGGCCGTATTGCGTTCACATTTCTGGGGGTTTTGCTACTATTGCCGCATAATAGTTAGTGTTACCTTCCCAACACTATATTATGCCTGTACCCATTTATACACCTGGGTGGAGAGTCTGGACATGATAGCACCAATGCTGGGGTTCGAACCTGCAGCATTCCGATTAAGAGTCTGAGTTGGTTAGTCCACCATGGCCTCTATTGTTTGCTAGATCGAATAGCAGGTTCAGGAGATGTTGGTGCTGTGCATGACCTCATGTCAATGGGATCGGAGTCGGACGTTTCGGACTATCCGGTAGACAATAATTTATCACCAGCATCTGCTGAACCTATCAGGTTTGTCGACGAGAAGTTATCACAACTCCAACATTTGCTGAACATGCTAGTCGATCTATCAAAAACCTTGTAGGCAAGAGCAAAATTGTGCAGTGTTGAAGTGAAAACTCAATCGATGTTCACGTTCATTATCAGTAATATGCAATCTTCAATGAATTAGATCAAGAACTTTTTTGATTTACAAATTTCAGATAGTTTAAGGGAGTACTACACCCCTGCCCAAATTTGTGCCTATTTTTGCATTTTTCTCAAAAATTATAGCGCATTGGTGACAAGTAAGATATGTATATTATATGGGGCAAGGACTACAACTACTGCACTGGATATTTTATTTTAACACAGACAACAGTTGTGGAGTTACAATCAAAAATGAGGAAAACCAATATTTGATCAATAAATCAATAACTACTTGCCTTGAGTTGCTGAATTTTCAGTGCAGTAGTTGTAGTCCTTGCCCCTATAATATACATATCTTACTTGTGATCAATGCGCTATAGATTTTGAGAAAAATGCAAAAATAGGCACAAAATTGGCCAGGGGTGTACATGTAGTACCCCCTTAACAGGCCGCATGCAGTATTATTACTAACTTTTAGTTTTATATATTCACAAAAGTCTCTTATTTTGTAAGAAAAGACTTTGTGGGCATCATTGGGGGCCACAGGTGGGCCACCTTATTATTAAAATATTGATATCAATCTGCATCTTATGAGCCCTGCCATTTTGATTCAAACACAATTATTTTTTTTGAAAATAATTTTTTGTGTATGAGTAAACATTAAAAACTTTTGCCAAATTCATGGTTCCTAGTTGTGTGTCTAGATTCAGATTCTATTATTAAGGCCATAGGCCTATATGGTATACTAAAGGGTCACCACTCACCATGTTTACAGTATTTGAAGAGAAAAGTCAACTCTTTTAATGTTCTAGACCTGTATCTTAGCTCTAAAATAATTGATATTCTCTTAAGACAAGTTTTTTATGTGAAATTTATCATTCTCATCTAACAGGTTTGGGGGACAGAACAGGTACAAATTGGACAGACGTTATCCTCCCGAGTCTCAATACAGCGCAGATAGAGGCACCGAAGAGATACAGTACAGGGATACAGAATCAAGAGTTGGAGGTTTTAGAGATGATGAACAAATTGGGCCAAATTCAAAAGGGTACTTGTTGGACGATCCAGCACAAAGCCATAAACATTTTGAACAAAAAGATTTCTCGCGTCCCGAGCCTAAGCCGCTGATGGGCACAACAGGGGATGGCCTCCTGCGGACTCCTCTCCGTAAAGACACCAAGAAGCCCCCGAGTCTGTTGGACCTACCTGATATGAGGCCTAAGAACCTGAAACTTGCAAGTGAGAGTGATTTAATAGACGTGAGAGATGAAAGAGAATACCATCAGAAGAGATATCCATCCTCGGAAGTAAGATGGGACGCCCCTAATGAGAGATTTACTTCAGATAGAAGGATGGATGTTGGACTTGATGGACCACCCCATAAAAAGCGTGCCCTTGAATACGCTCCTGCACATTCAGAGCTGAAAGATGTCGGGAGAAGAGATGAGAGCCTGCTTGCTTCCAGACCAGACAATACAGCGTATATGTACAAGTTGGAAGAAGCAGAAAAGGACAAGTAAGTTGGTGTTGGGTGTGAAAAAGTTATTGTGAAGTGTATTTAACCCAGGATTGAGGTGATAAATGCCAAGTCTTAGCACAGGGAAAGACCACTCATTGGTCATATGCACTATTATGCAAGGGTAGGATTTCACTTCAAAGCATTAGAATCAATGTTGATTACATTATACAAGGCTCCTGCTGGACGCGAATTCTTGGGGACGCATTTTCGTATTGCTGGACGACAATGTTCAACAAATTTCATCAACCCGTTGCATCCATTCGGACGCAAGTTGATTCAGCCCAAAAATGAGTGATTATAAACTACCAACTTCATCATCATAAAAATCGCGAAAATTACGTTGACTTATCACTCCTAATTATCCTAATAGAGCTTAATTAATATTCATAACCAATGGACCAATCAGTAAACGAGTTATTGACCTTTCACATTTAACCACTCCCATTTTGCAACACTTCCGGGTCACCAGTCAATGAATGAAAATTCTTACGGCAGCGAGACGTGATAAGCTTTTGCTCAAACACAAGAGCAAAAATACAACTTTCTAAACTATCGTACATTGTCAGCAAGTTTGCATTCACGTAATTTGTTATTGACAATAATATTTACATAAATCTTTAAAATCTCATCAGGAATCTGAAAGGAAAAAGTCAAATTTTTGCATCAAACTGCGATGTAATGCGATGCAATATCGGCAATCGTGGGCTTTGTAAAATTGTATTCCCTGTTGCCCAACACATTAACATACATGTACGGACACACAAAAATGTTTGTGGGACGCACATTTCCCGACCAGGTTTTACAGTTGTGCGTCCGATCGGACGCAGAGTTTTTGAAGGCTAGTTATAGCGGGAGCCTTGATTACATACTTACATATACATATACATACATACAAGGGCTTTTATATAGCGTAATTTTAAAAGTGATCTTTAAAAAAGCTACCACTACCAAGAAAACAAGAACAAAAAAATATGCAAAAGCAGCAACATCAACAATGGTTAAAAGATTGGGTTTCAGGCTATGTTTAAAAGTACCAACTGTGGTAGAAGACCTATGGATGATCTTGAGTCTAAAAACACTGAATGATCTCTCGCCTATTGCAGTTCAAAAAAAGTATGTATTAACATATTAAGAGATATAAATAAAGAAAAACAAATGATCGTAAAATTTGTAAATATTTTTCCTCACAGGTGGTCAAACTTATCAATGACTAAACAACAACCAAAACCACAGCCGCAACCGTTATTAGCAGCACCCCAGCAACAGCAGCGGCAACAACCGTTATTAGCAGCACCACAACAACAGCAGCGGCAACAACCGCTATTAGCAGCACCACAACAACAGCAACGGCAACAAGCATTATTAGCAACACCACAACAACAGCAGCAACAGCCATTATTAGCAACACCACAACCACAACAACTGCAGCATCAACAAAAGCAAGATTACCACCAATCCACACCAGCAACAAGTAGCGCACCACAACGAAACCAGTCTGTAGCCAGCATACTAGAAAAGGTTGCAACTGCAGCAAAGAAGGCACAGAGCTCAAGGATTGGTGGTATGGTGGGACAACAACTGGCAAGCTCTGTCATTAAAAGTATAACAAATGCACCATGGAATGCAAACAGTGCTGAACTTGGCATGTCTGTGGGTATCGTTACATCAGTGGCCACATCTACTCCTCTAGCAGCTCCCACAGTCACTACTCCTGCTCAGGTCCCTCCTCCTCTTATGGCTACTCTTGTCCGTATGCCCGTAGCAGCCCCTGTACACGTCCCTGCACCTGTGCCAGCTCCTGTACAAGCCCCTGCCCCTGTGCCAGCTCCTTCTGCAACTCATGTAACTCCATTATTCGCATCATATCACTCGGCAACAAGCAGTTCACAAACTCCAGTATTGCCACTGATGGGTCAGACTCAAAGACCTGTTTTGCTAGGACAACAAAATGTAGCACTTATCAACCCTGCATCTTCAAGTTACAGTATCTATGCCATGCAATCCTCTATCCCTACCCCTATTTCTGCTCCATCAGCGCCACAACCAGTACCACCACCATTACCACTTTCAGTGCCACCTCCAGTCCCTCCTCCTCCTTCCATTCTTGCAGTGGCATCTGTAGCTCCGGTCCCTTTGATTGCCCCTCCAGTGAGCGTGCCACCTGCTTTGACTTGCAAAGCCACCGCTACGTCTTCGAACTTAACGATATCGTACCCTACCGCGTACTCCCGGATCCCAACGGAAAGCGACACGGCATCGGGCTTCGCGCTATCAAGTACTACCATGGCTGCTGCGAGTAAATCTAAGCATCTCAACGATGCGCCAAAAGGCATGGATGGAAAAACAGATGCCGAAGAATATCTTCAAGGAGGTCAGACGTCAAGAGGCTTTGAAGCGTGAACGTCTCAAGCAGCGAGAGGACCGTCTCAGGCAGGGAATTGTTAAGCGTCAAGATGTCAAGCGTCAAGATGTCAAGCGTCAAGATGTCAAGCGTCAAGATGTCAAGCAGCGAGGTGTTGCCGCGAGTAGTGCCAAAGGTCAAAGTCAGCCACCCTCACTTTTTGCACTACAGTTTGATGATAAAAGCATTCCACAGCATATTCAGGACAGTGTTGAGGACAAAAAGGAAGAGTCGGGAGCGAGACTCGGTAATCCCTATAAAATCAATTATGCAATTGAACGTAAAAAAGAGAAAATGTTGCAGTTGTTTTATCCAAAGGAAGCACGTGGAATAGTACAGGAGGAATCGATACCTTTCCTCGAAGAAGAGAAACCCGTAACTAGCAGAGGTGGGCAAAGGACATCACTGCTTGACACACAAAAAGAGGATCTGAAGCCATATATTCCAAAACAATCTCATCAAAATGTGAAAGCGAAATCCAAGCCGACTCCACTGCTTGACTTACCAATGCCCAAATATGACGAAAAACGAGCGTACAAAGTACAAGCACCCCCAGCAGGTGGACTGCAACCGTACATTCCTAAGCGTTATCGTCAAACATCGGAAGGATCAAAACCATTGCCAAATGATGCGGAGACAATGAGCAAAAGTGATGGATTATTAGGCAAAAGACCTGGAGATGCGGAGACTGTGAGCAAAAGTGATGGGTTGTTAGGCATAAGTCCTGCAGATGGAAGGGAACAAGAGATACCTGCGGATACTGTTGTACCACCGCTGCACAATGTAGAAGATGAAGATATCTTTGAAATTTGCAAATTAGACCCCATGTACACCCAACCAATAGCTATCAAAATGAATTGTAACAAGCCAGCTCCGACAGCGTACCGCTTCCCAAGGGACAGAAAACACGAGCTGCCGAAACATTCCGGACCCGTGACTCACCTACGTTGGTGCACTCCAATGTTTAGCCACCTTTTGATGTCGGTTTCCATGGACAACACGCTGAAAATCTGGGATGTGTTCAAGGAGAAACCAGTGTCGAAGTTGGTGAATTTTCATGAGGGCGCTATTAAGGATGCGGTGTGGGGTTTTGACGGACGACAGGTGGTCAGCTGTGGATTTGATAAAACGGCAAGAATAGTGGATATACCTACATGTAAGTTTATTATATACTTTGTTTTATATCAAGTTTAGTGTTGCGCTGCAAATGTGATGACAACCCGTTCTTGTATGCGGGATTAAGGTGGCTCATGTGATTTGGTACTGCAACCAAAATATGCACCTATATCACTAACAAATTCGAGGTGAAACAAAAGTATATGCATGTTAATAAAGTGAACAGAGTATTTCTGAAATGAGGATAGAACAGAACATTTGAATTTTGAATTACTGGTTATGAAAAAGATTAAAAAACGTGTTTTCCAAAAATTAGAATGTACATGTATAACTTGAAATTAGTCTTTGAAACAAGTCTTGGGCTTGATTGTCACAGCATAATGAAAAATGCCCTTTAGCCTTTATTTCCGAAATTGACCAAATATTAAAATTTGACTTTCATTGCCAGTTTGAACTAGAACTAACTAAAGGACTAGGATTTATCTATGGTAATATTTCTTTAATGCAAGAAATATTATTGCTGCATTTTTCTGGAATAGGGAGTAGTTATGCCCTGGTGAAGTCATCAAAATGATGTAACATTAAGTCAGTCACCAGGGGATGGCAGAAGAAAAACGAAAAATACTTTCAGGTGAAATCAGGACAGAGAGAATCAACATTTCTCTTAAATCAGCCCTTTTAGGAACAGGACACATTTATCACTGACCAGCTTTTGCCAACTTGAATTATTCTCTCAGATAGTATCATATGCAGAACATGTAAGGCTATATCTATGCAAGCCATTATTCTTTTTGAAAGGCATTGCCAATATTAAAAACAATGTCCATGCATTTTTGAAACATGATGATTTGGTTGTTTTTTTTCCTTTCTTTGTTTCAGGCAAAGAGGTGCGCATCTATGATCATCCAACGTTTGTGACATGTGTTAAGTTTCACCCAGAGATGCCGCAGGTTTTTATTACTGGTACCTATAACTCTGGTGTGGCATGCTGGGATACAAGGACACATACGGTGAGTAACAGGTCAACATATCCAAGGGTTTAAGGGCAAGAAGCAATAGCTGCTAGGTGTTGTATGTGTACAATATACATGCAGAAATTGTTAAATGTTTACAGGGCAGCTATTGGAATAGGGCACTCTTAACAGGTGTCAACTTATCATGGGTTTAGGGCAATAATGTGCCATCTGTGATAGCTACTAGGTGTTGTATGTGTACAATATAGAATGCAAGAATTGGTAAATGTCCACAGAGCAGCTATTGGAATAGGGCATTCTTAACAGGTGTCAACATATCAAGGGTTTTGGGCAATAATTAGACAACAGGAACTGCGCACCATCTATTTTGAGGTCATTGTGTGAAATTGGAGGGTTTTGTTTTCGGCTGAGGTATTTTTCCGAGGGAGCGAAAAACACAGAGACCCATATTTGGTATTTAAACTATAAAGAACATAGGGATTTGAATGGATAATCAGCACATTGCAGAGACAACCTTTATCAACATTTCGCTTGATTGGGCATGGTATATGTGACACAATCTGGTCCATGGTACCCAAAGGTGGCAAATTTGATATCGAGATAAAGGCAAAAAATATGGAGTAAAAAACAATACATAATACATAAGAAAAGAGATATCACAGAACGTTAGAATCAAGTATACTAGTCCTTTGGTTTTCAGTATATGATAGCCTAATGTTTGTATAAGGTAATAATTATAGTGACTCAATTTTTAAAAATGCCTCCTTTGGCCCCCATGGAGTAGATCGTGTCATATGTGATGAAAAATTAGTCCTTAGTTCTCTGTCAATACATTATATGTCAGCAATGGGAAGCACTTAGCAGGAGAAGGGACTTTGGGGTATAAATTCCAAATAAATCGTTATAATTATTCTGAAAACTAAATATTATGATATGTATTTCTCACTGTTTCAGGTTGTTAGGAAGTATGAAGGCAATTTACTGGGTCAGGTGCTTGATTTACAGTTCTTACCTGGTGGTGTTGAATTCCTGTCATCATGTGATGTGGTTAGTAGGGACAGTGCTAGCAAGACCATCATTGCCTGGGACTTTGCATCATCAGCTGTGGTCTCCAATCAGATCTATCAGGTATGAAGTGTTTTTTTGGGGGGTGGAGGTGTGTGGGTGTGCATTTGTATATCCGTCCAAATGAAGACACACACACAGGAAAATGTGTCTACGGGGTGAGGGGTATAAGTAGGGTCGCAGTTGGATATTATGGAACTTGTGTGTTACAGGTTAGGTCCTCGGTATGGCGATTAGAAAGGGGTGTGTGTGTACCTGGTTAGATAGGATAAACTCATGGCCTCATTGAGGTCCTTGTTTTCCTGTCTGTGAGAAGGGGTGTGTATGTGTGGGGCGTGCTTTAGTATAAACACCAGGAAATAAGGACACACATAATGAGAAATCTGTTTGTAACATCGGATGCACAGGAACTCTATCTGGATGTCTGGGATGGGGGTTCCAGTAATAGAACAGCATAAGAACACATTGTAGCATTGATTGCAGTTGTCTGTGTAGAGTCAGGTTGACATGTGACTAGTAAAAACTTCGAAGTGTCCACGTTAAGGGAAATAAAACTTAAACATGCATGTCTATCAGGGCTGGACCTTGACATTTTGAAGTACTTTCCAGTCAGGCTTGGTCTGCAGGTGTGTGTAAAAGTCCAGTCTTGGTATCCATTGATTATAGTTATTATGACAACCACTATGTTGTCCCTTTGGTACTGCCCAATGGTTATCAGAAGCAATCTTTTCCTGACGTCACCCTTTTTTTCAGGAGTTATACACCTGCCCCACCCTGAAGCTTCATCCAGGCATGACAGAGTTTGTGGCCCAATCCAATGGTGATTACATCGTCAAGTTTGAAGCCACTCAGCCGTACACTATGAATAAGAGGATACGGTTTGAAGGCCATGAGGTAAGATTTCACGGTAAAAAGATGTGCCTTTCATTTACTCTGCTATCACTTTGCATCCTTTTGGTGTGGTGCGCAACCAGAATAAGATGCCAAAGTGTAAGTGAAGTAAATAAAACTCACAAGCTTTTTGTTTTCACAGAGAAGTTGCAGTATTATTTGTGATACGATCTGATCAGATCGGGTCAAAGGAGGCAGTTGAGTTATAATTAACATCATCAACTTTTAACTTGGTGATGCTAATAGTAACCAAGTATGCTATTGTTAAGGGGGTACTACACCCCTGCCCAATTTTGTGCCTATTTTTGCATTTTTCTCAAAAATTAAAGCATATTGGTGACAAGTAAGATATGTATATTATAGGGGCAAGGACTACAACTACTGCAGTGGAAATTTTATTCAACACAGACAACATTTGTGGAGTTACAGTCAAAAATGAGGGAAAACCAATATTTGATCAATAAATCAATAACTCCTTGCCTTGAATTGCTGAATTTTCAGTGCAGTAGTTGTAGTCCTTGCTCCTATAATATACATATCTTACTTGTCACCATGCGCTATAATTTTTAAGAAAAATGCAAAAATAGGCACAAAATTGGCCAGGGGTGTAGTACACCCTTAAGTCCTTTCATTTCTATAGTCCATTTAGTTTCCTTGAGACAGTGCTGTCAGCTCCAGTGGGCATAGTATTATATCACACACGTTGACTTGAAGAACTGGTGTGTTTACTCTCTCAATCAAAGGCGGTGCATCTGTACACCCGTGAAGTAACTGCATCAAAGTACTGATGTCTTGAGAAAGCCAAATGGACTATGTTTAATATCAGTGGGTTAAGGGATCTGGAATGAGCGCTTTTAAGCGTTTATTACAGTATTTTTGTGGGACATGAGGCACATCAGACATATCAATTGCATTCTGAATACGAAGAATGTCTTTCTGATATCAAATAATTTTCATTTTTGAAATTCACGATATAATACAAATTTTATAACAAATTATTAAAATTTGATATTTTTCACATTTTTGATATATAACAGTCCTCGAAGTAAATTTTATAAATCTAATGATATATTCTTAAAGTTTATGTAGCTGGGAGGAAAAGCCGACGATCAATTGAAAATTTTGACCTTTCATATTGAAGATATGGATTTTTTTCCCAAAAGACCTAATTTTTGTTGGTGTTTTGTGGAAAAAATCCATATCTTCAATACTGAAAAGGTCAAAATTTTCAATTGATCGTCGGCTTTTCATCCCACCTACATATACGTTAAGTATAAATCATCAGATTTATAAATTTTACTTCGAGTACTGTTAAATATCAAAAATATCAATTTTAATGATTTGCCATAAAATGTGTATTACATTGCGAATTTCAAAAATCAAAATTATTTGATATCAGAAGGACATTCTTCGTATTCAGAATGCAATTCGATATGTCTGATGTGCTCTAATGTCCCACAATAAATACTGTCCAAACGCTCATACCCCAGCCCTTAAATCGCCACCCGTTAATCAAATTCTTAAATGAGAAGCGACAACAACACATTTGAGGTCACCTATACCGCAGTAGGCTGCTGAGCCTGATTACTGTTCGCAAGGTCATTCCGGTCAAATTTGTATGTGTCGTTTGATTAAAGTGACAGTCAAATCTCATGTACCGTATTGTTTGTAATAAACGCTCCCCCTCTAATAAACGCCCCCTCCAATTTTTCATGGACGATCGGTAAATTGCATGGACAAAACCTATTATAACTCACACTTCCATCCATTCCAATGCCTAATTATGGTAGAATTTCACCAGATTCTTGCTTGTTGATGCACGTATGGGTGTAATTTTAATGTATTTACCACGAAAATGATATTTTCCATGGGCGTCGCCATTAGTGTAGTCGTAAATCCCTCCTTTCTACAGGAGCACCATTGGGAAATTTAACCTGATTTTAAAGTTTTTTTCACTGACAATTCACCTTCAATAAACGCCCCCCCTTTTGGAAAAATGCAACGCCCCCAGGCGTTTATTACAAACAATACGGTATTTGATTATTTGACTCTATCTCAATTTCACTATTGCCACCTTAAGGGGGTTCGAAACGATGTTTCTGGAAAACAGAAACTGAATTTAGAACCATTTGAATAGATTGAATAAGTTAAGCTAAATACACTGAGCAAAATAGTTTTTGTTTGAAGGAAATCGGACATACGGTTGTCAAGATATGCATGTTTTTAGTTTCTTTGTATTCTATTGTTTTTGCCAATATATTGATGAAGTTAATGAGGAAAATTGGCATAATGTGCTCATGAATATTCATGTTTGCCAATATTATACCAATATCTTATGAATAAACCTTCATACTACTTCTATTTTATATGATTTTGACATGAAACTTTGCCAATGTGTTTCTATGGCCTAAAATATTACCATGTGATTTTCCATTCCATCTAATTTGCACATTTGCATAATTAATTAGCATTATACTTAAGGCTAATTAATTATGCAAATATGCAAATTAGATTTATGAAAATCACATGTTAAAGGTTTAGGTCATAGAGACACATTGGCAAAGTTTCAGGTCAAAATTTTAAAGGTAAAAGTAGTATGAAGGTTTATTCATAAAATATTGGGAAAATATTGGCAAAATTAATATTAATGAGCACATTTTGCCAATTTTCTTCATTAACTTCATCAATATATTGGCAAAAACAATAGAATACAAAGAATCTTTCAACAGCAATATCTCAAAAACCGTTTGTCCGATTTGGCTCAAATTTTAGAATTAAGATTATTTTGCATATCTCTCTGCAACAAGTCTATTTTAATCTCAATCAGAGTAACTTGATTTTGCCTTTCATACCACCTTAAGCCTGATTATAGTAAGAATTCCAATTGAATGAACGCAGCTTTTAACAGCTGCACTCGATCCAACCGCGATCGTATATTGCGTATTTCAAACTACAACGCGAACGCACGACTTATACAATGCTATCCAATCATGAGTGCGTTGGCTTGGTTTCACTTCCGCGTTACTCACGCACAGTCGCACACGCTGGCGTACATCGCGCAGTGTACGCAAAAATTCGTCACGCTATTGAAAGCTGCGTTCATTCAATTGAAATTCCCACTATAGATCATACCATGTCACATACCATCTTCTTTCTTACAAAGAAAGTTGGTAATAGATAGAAAATGTGACAATTTGTAAAAATTCTAACATCAAATTCAAGCAAAAGCAGGAGAAACATGTTGATGTGCATGACTTGGTCACATTTTCTGCCATTTTATGTGACATTTCATTGTATGTAAGTAGTAACCTGATGTTGATGTAAAAATTTCATGGAATTCAAATACTACTTTCTTGGTTCATAAGGACTGATGGTTATTTCGATATAGGTCAAGTGTGACAAACCTTTGATTTTGCTACCATCAGAGGAACTGAATTATGAGGACCACTATTGGAATCCATACACCCCCTATGGAAGACGGGTGTGGATTTCAAATGGAGTATCTAATACGGGTAACCGCATTTGAAATTCACACTCCCTGTGTGGGAGATTAAGGTCATGTATTCCATAGGGGGTGTATGGATTTCAACTGGAACAGCCCAATATTTGAATTCTTTATATAAATTTTCTATAAGAAGCACTTATTTTTTAAAATAAAACATTTATAGGAACAATTTCTGTTGAGTATGTGTAGTTAAATGTTTTGTTTAAATATGTTTCAATCAGTTATATACTAGTCAAATGATGCAGGGTGTCTTAAAAGGATTAGAACCAGCAAATGCCATACATTTTCCAGTATGAATACAACGTTGAAGTTCAATATCCAGTTTTACCTATCTAAAGGTTAGAAACTATATCAAAGGTGCTCCTTGTGTAGTACAAGTTTTAGAACAGATACTGTTGTGTTAATCATGTTAATGGTAAAATAAAATGCCATGGAAACTGTCACTTGGTATGGGGACTAATCATTTTGGGGCACCCTGTATATTGTAATAAGGCAAACAAAAAATAGTATGTCTCAAAACTGGCAAACATTTTAAAATCCAAGGCGGAATGTGTTTCCCCCTTTTTTCTCCAACTCCAACTCAGTCAAAATAAGCTTGAAATGCTCACAACATTCAAAACTTACATTCTTATCACTTTATGAAACATTTTCACTGATTTAAAGTCTTAATCACACAATACTACCGACAAAACGCTTTAAAAACACATTTATACTGATATTGTTGGGTAGTTTTGTGTTTAAAAAAATAGGAAAAAATTAAATTGGCTAATTTCTCTGAAACAATTCGCACCGCAAGCAACACAAAATGCATGGGACAGCTGTGAGACATACTTTCTTTTTGTTTGCTTAAATAATAGAAGCTATAGAGGTCGTCAGTGTGACGTCATTTGCAGCCATCTTGTGGGTTCACGCTGTGATGGTCGTCCCATCTTCATGCCTGGACAGCAAAGCACCGCATTGATGCGTGATAACAGCTGTGTGGCAAGCTGCGCCCTGCGCGTAGTATCCGATGCATGAACACGCAGATCATTTGTACCCACAAGATGGCGAAAGGCTGGCGGCCTCTATTGGATCCGACTTCAAATTTGCCACTTGCCAATCAGAGATCTTGTAAAAGGTTGACTCATCGACTTCTTGTAGTGTTATCACAATCCTTTGAGCTTCAGTGTTCAAAAGATGTCATGTATTGTTTACTATTTAAGGTTACTAGTGGTTTTATTGGATGCCAGATCAGCGTCCTGTAACATTAAGGCTGTGTCTGTCTGATATGGATGCCAGACCAGTGTCCTGTAACATTAAGGCTGTGTCTGTCTGATATGGATGCCAGATCAGCCTCCTGTAACATTAAGGCTGTGTCTGTCTGATATGGATGCCAGATCAGCCTCCTGTAACATTAAGGCTGTGTCTGTCTGATATGGATGCCAGATCAGCCTCCTGTAACATTAAGGCTGTGTCTGTCTGATATGGATGCCAGATCAGCCTCCTGTAACATTAAGGCTGTGTCTGTCTGATATGGATGCCAGATCAGCCTCCTGTAACATTAAGGCTGTGTCTGTCTGATATGGATGCCAGATCAGCGCCCTGTAACATTAAGGCTGTGTCTGTCTGATATGGATGCCAGATCAGCCTCCTGTAACATTAAGGCTGTGTCTGTCTGATATGGATGCCAGATCAGCCTCCTGTAACATTAAGGCTGTGTCTGTCTGATATGGATGCCAGATCAGTGTCCTGTAACATTAAGGCTGTGTCTGTCTGATATGGATGCCAGATGAGCCTCCTGTAACATTAAGGCTGTGTCTGTCTGACATGGATGCCAGATCAGTGTCCTGTAACATTAAGGCTGTGTCTGTCTGATATGGATGCCAGATCAGCCTCCTGTAACATTAAGGCTGTGTCTGTCTGATATGGATGCCAGATCAGCCTCCTGTAACATTAAGGCTGTGTCTGTCTGATATGGATGCCAGATCAGCCTCCTGTAACATTAAGGCTGTGTCTGTCTGATATGGATGCCAGATCAGCCTCCTGTAACATTAAGGCTGTGTCTGTCTGATATGGATGCCAGATCAGCCTCCTGTAACATTAAGGCTGTGTCTGTCTGATATGGATGCCAGACCAGTGTCCTGTAACATTAAGGCTGTGTCTGTCTGATATGGATGCCAGATCAGCGTCCTGTAACATTAAGGCTGTGTCTGTCTGATATGGATGCCAGATCAGCCTCCTGTAACATTAAGGCTGTGTCTGTCTGAGATGGATGCCAGATCAGCCTCCTGTAACATTAAGGCTGTGTCTGTCTGATATGGATGCCAGATCAGCCTCCTGTAACATTAAGGCTGTGTCTGTCTGATATGGATGCCAGACCAGTGTCCTGTAACATTAAGGCTGTGTCTGTCTGATATGGATGCCAGATCAGCCTCCTGTAACATTAAGGCTGTGTCTGTCTGATATGGATGCCAGATCAGCCTCCTGTAACATTAAGGCTGCGTCTGTCTGATATGGATGCCAGATCAGCCTCCTGTAACATTAAGGCTGTGTCTGTCTGATATGGATGCCAGATCAGCCTCCTGTAACATTAAGGCTGTGTCTGTCTGATATGGATGCCAGATCAGCCTCCTGTAACATTAAGGCTGTGTCTGTCTGATATGGATGCCAGATCAGCCTCCTGTAACATTAAGGCTGTGTCTGTCTGATATGGATGCCAGATCAGCCTCCTGTAACATTAAGGCTGTGTCTGTCTGATATGGATGCCAGATCAGCGTCCTGTAACATTAAGGCTGTGTCTGTCTGATATGGATGCCAGATGAGCCTCCTGTAACATTAAGGCTGTGTCTGTCTGATATGGATGCCAGATCAGCCTCCTGTAACATTAAGGCTGTGTCTGTCTGATATGGATGCCAGATCAGTGTCCTGTAACATTAAGGCTGTGTCTGTCTGATATGGATGCCAGATCAGCGTCCTGTAACATTAAGGCTGTGTCTGTCTGATATGGATGCCAGATGAGCCTCCTGTAACATTAAGGCTGTGTCTGTCTGATATGGATGCCAGATCAGTGTCCTGTAACATTAAGGCTGTGTCTGTCTGATATGGATGCCAGATCAGCATCCTGTAACATTAAGGCTGTGTCTGTCTGATATGGATGCCAGATCAGTGTCCTGTAACATTAAGGCTGTGTCTGTCTGATATGGATGCCAGATCAGCGTCCTGTAACATTAAGGCTGTGTCTGTCTGATATGGATGCCAGATCAGCGTCCTGTAACATTAAGGCTGTGTCTGTCTGATATGGATGCCAGATCAGCGTCCTGTAACATTAAGGCTGTGTCTGTCTGATATGGATGCCAGATCAGCCTCCTGTAACATTAAGGCTGTGTCTGTCTGATATGGATGCCAGATCAGCCTCCTGTAACATTAAGGCTGTGTCTGTCTGATATGGATGCCAGATCAGCGTCCTGTAACATTAAGGCTGTGTCTGTCTGATATGGATGCCAGATCAGCGTCCTGTAACATTAAGGCTGTGTCTGTCTGATATGGATGCCAGATCAGCCTCCTGTAACATTAAGGCTGTGTCTGTCTGATATGTTGTATAGCCTAAGTGAACAAATTGTTAGTTGACCAATGTTGTTCAAATAAGGTAAGGTTTATGTGTGGGTATCATTGGATGCATGTGCAGATTTTCATTGACGTTTTATCATAATTACATTTTTGTTGTAGCACATATCATATAGAATGCATCTATGAATCTTGCTTACTTTCATGTTGAATCATATTTGTTATAAGGCCACAAATTACTTGCTATTTCAGCCCATAAAGTAATTTTTTGATATCAACATCAAAATAGAAAAGTTCAGATCATAAACTAGGTCTATTGTAATGTTTTGAAAAAAAACTAAAAATCTAAAACTAAATCGCAAGTGAACAAATAAAGATGAACATTTAAAATGATAAACTTAAGTATAAATGTAATGATTTAAAAAAATAAACATGGACTAAATCAGAATTTTAATTACAAACAAATAAGCATAACATCATCAGCATAGGAACATTTCAAATTATAACTAGGTCTAATGAATTTGTTTTGAACAAAAAATCCAAAAGGGACTAAATCATAAACTCAACATTCTCATGCACACACACCAGTCTGAAGACATCTTAAAAAGTTGAGAAAAGTCTTAAAAACAAACACCCACACCCTCTCCCCGTGTAAAAAAAAACCCCAATAAACAAAACAAGAATAAGCCATGCAAATAAAATCAAGCAGAAGTTACAGCTTCGTCTCACATTCTGAAACCATTTGAAGAAATTCATATTCAATGACTCACAAATAGCTATCAGAAAATAAAATGAATTGACACACAGCCCACAGCCCACAGGCAAAAATGCATGAATATGGTCAACAAAATAAATAAATTAAAAAAAAAAGCAATTTGCTGTCAATATTTGAAATACTTTCACAACCAGCAGTCATATGTACAATAATACAACACATTGTCGCCAACTTTTAACTTGCTAAAGGAGAAAAGTACAAACATTGGATAAAAATAAATGACATTTGTGTGTGCATCAACTTTTTTTCCCTGTCAAGAGTAACATTATCCCTTGCAGTGTTCTACCAATTGATGTACATGTCTATCTATGTTGATTTAGAAGTCATGATGTATCAACTCTTTTATTATTTCTTATTGTTTTCTTCCAGGTCAAAGGTTACCCCATCGGCTGTAACTTTACCCCAGGCGGCGAGTATCTTCTAAGCGGTAGTGCAAATGGTAACATGTACATATACAACTACTTATTCAAAGAATACGTCCAGAGGCGTAGCCTTGTCAAGACCCTCGAGTGCTATGATACCGCCCTCATTGACGTCGCCCCACATCCCTTCCTGAGCGGTATTTGTGCAACGTGTAGCTGGGGCGGGGACATTACTCTCTGGAAGTGAGAGTCTTAAATGCGATATCTTGACAAGACTTGGAACTATCCAATGTACAATTGTACATACATTAACAACTTGGCTATTGCAAGTACTTTAAAAAAAAAAAAAAAAAGAAAAAACCCAGAAAATAAAGAAGTAATAGTTGTCTAGTTGCCAGGATGCTTGGTATCCCTTCTATTACTGACCTTGTCCCACATCACTTTGTGAATATATTTGTGTCACTTGTTGGGGCACTACTTTTGAAAGTTTGGTAAGTCCAAACCTACTGCTGTGTACATATGTATAAAGACACGTGCTGTGGCATCGAGCGTATCTCGTTTAAATCTTGTCCCCACATTCTTTCGAACAACTTGCAGCTTTGGTGAGGACATAACTCGCAGGTAGCATACACATTAGCCCTGGAAGAAAATGTTCAATTCCTGGGAAGATAACCCAATTTTCTTCCAAGATTGTGACTTTTTGTTTGCCATAATTTCTGATGTATTTCTTTATTTGGGAAAGCAAAAGTTTGCTTCACATGTCCAAATTCCCCAGGAAGGAGCTTCTGTAAGTCCCCATCTTTACCGAACCTGTAACACGGAAAAATGAAACCCCCGGATGAAACCCTGCAATTCAGCTGGAATAAAAAAATGTATGAATCCAGTGAATAAACCTACCTCAGTGAACTTTGTCCCTCTTCGGTATTGTACTTTAAATGTCATTGTTCTCATCATAAATGATACTGACATTATTCCCCGAAAATGCTAGGATTGCAATTCTGAATTTGAAATATAAAAAATAAAGCCAGGCCTTGCTTAAATTTGAGGACTCGTCCAGTATCCTTTTTTAAAATTCTATATGGGCTCAAGACCCCACATTCAGATGACCAGGAAGATAACCCATCTATAATGTCCAATTTGAATGCAGATTAAGCAAATGCATTAATCTTATTTTTGTTAGTAAATACTAAACAATGTATATTGAAATAAAAATGAACATTTCACAATGTTAAGACAATTCTTTTATAATGTGGTTCACCGGTGTTCACCCAGATCAATTGGACAAGCAATTTTGAAACCTGTACTGTTATGGGAAGCTTCAGAAGAAAGATGGAGAGCAGTGTACCTTGTTATGTGTTTTCTGTGTATAAACTATCCTGGAGCGGATGGAAGTGAATTGAACCTAAAGAAAAGAATCATTTCAAAAGCAGGTACATACTAGATATAAATGACAGTTATATCACCCTTCCTTTAATTAGTGCATACTGCTTAGTGTAGATTATGAAGCTCTCAGAGTATAAAGTATGAAGTAATGTAGTTTATGATTGTAACAGTTTGCAACATTATATCAGTGGCGTAGTATCATAGAAATTTTAGAAAATCCCACAGGAAAGTTGCCAAAAATGGCTTGTGCCCCCCCCTATCAAGCCAGGTGCCCTCCCTAATCATGGTTGGTGCCCCCCGACAATCATGGCCAGGAACCCCTCCCCTCCCCAATCATGGCCAGTGGCCCTCCCCCCACCTATAGGATGACTCGCACTACACCACTGCATTTGACATCTGCAGCATTCATATCTATTGGGGCTGTCTTGTCATCTTGTGGGTACTGCCGTTATGCATGTCATGCGTTCGACATTACGCCCCCGATTACGCGGAAGTCACAGCGTGTGACACACCTCTTCAGTCAAGCGTCAACGCAGTGATCTTAGCAACTAGGCACTCCATACCCACAAGATGGTGGCGTTGACATCACAATGACTACCTCTATAGTATTATTTGAAATTAGCTTTAGCTGGAAGCAGTATGTATACATCTACATTGTAAGGAAACAATGGGTATCCTAAACTTTGTATTCATCATAAAAAGTAAGAATGGTAAACTGATTTTAAAGAAAATGAACATAAATGGTACTAGTAATTAACAAAGTTGTAACTACATGGTAAGGTAAGTACAAAGTAGGCCTATTAGATGTGAATAAAAACAATCTACATAATAGAATAAGTAGATTTGAAAAGTTGGTGTCTTCATATGTTTCTTTATCTCTCATCTCTTCTTCATCCCTTCCCACTCTTGAATCCATTCATTACAATACCCTATGTTTACAATAAAGGTCCTTCAACTGCATACAGAACTCATTCTTCTACTCCTGAGACCAGATAGAAACATGTCCCTACTCTCAGACCAAATTAGATATATGTCCCTTAAAATATTACATTATGTATGTTTCATTCATAGTGTACTTGCAATAAATTCATACAATGTCTACCAAAATTTGAAAAGTTTTGCATCTGAAAGTTTGCATACATCTCTTCAACCTCTCTTTTGCCTCTGGTTATGTGAATTAAATCATGTAAAAAAAAAACTGGAAATACAAATGCCAAGCTTAAAGCCTTCCAAAGCTTTGTATGTGAATAGTGCATGGGGAACCACCAACTGCAGTTGTGCAGTAGTTGCGTAAGTTCAAGTTATGAATTTGATTGGAGTATCTTGGAAATAAGCTATTTGGATGTTTTCATTACACCCCTGAATGTCTATATTATATTGTTGTTTTTTCTCCAGATATAATCATGTTAAAAACAAAAAATTAATTTAGGTCAACTTGGGGATGTTGCTTCCATTTTGCTTTGTCTTTGAAAATAAATAAATAAATAAAAAAAGAAGAAAAATGAAAACTGCTATGCAAAGTATAATGATGCTTGAAGCCTATCCCACATTTTAAGTATTGTCTCTTATTCTGATGGCCCGTTATTTTCCATGGACTAGCTCTAAAGCAAATACCCTTGTCAGCCCACAATTAATGTTCACAGCCAGAATCATATCCCCTGGATTTGTACAGATCAGCTGTGACAACTGGCACTAAAATAGTTTGCCTTGGAGAAGCTTGTAAGGTAGCTCAGTTTACTCATAAACTGCCAAGTTCACAGGAATCATCACATAAACCTAACCCATAAAAAAATATCCGGAGACCAACACTGCATCAATGAACTAACTTGACTATGAATAAAATCATGAGAAAAATGGTATCTTGAAGGCATTTTCATTTCTTTGTATTATTGTAGCATGTTGAAGAAGTCCAGGGGACGAAGTATAGTTTGTACATAGGCGTAGCTGCCATGCTTTATAACAAGTTATTGAAAATAGAAGAAACAAGACAGTTATGTTATCTTTGTTCTCGTGAAGGTCATTGGATATATGCTTTCTTTGTCAGAATCTCTTCCCCACCCTCCTTCTTGCCATTTCTTTCCTATGTCCCCATAAATGTTTACATGACCGTTCCCTCTATGTCCCCATAAATGTTTACATGACCGTTCTCTCTATTTGTATTCCACTTTGAGAATGAGCCAGTTGACTTATATCTTATAATTTTATATCGTTATTATTAGAAGTTTATTGTTCATATTAGTTTTTGTAGCCCATGGAGTATTGTAAACTCCAATTGATATTCTTATTTTTATATATGAGTAGATACATTGCATTGTATCCATTTCTTGTATCTTGTTCATAGCTCTTTATTCTATAATGTAAGATTGAATTTGTGGACCATGCATTTGATTGCATCATGTTTTTCATAGGCAGCAACATAACATACTATAGGTACTGCATCCTGTATGGCAGCAGGTTCTGTGACGTAACTCTCTCCATCATGCTGGAGAAGGTCCCATGCTACCTTTGGATACCTTCAGTTGCAGCAACGTACTGCAGAGGCAACCCTCAGGAAATGGGTTTGATAACTAAATCATTGATCATATTCTAGTTGAAGTCCATACTAAATCATTGACCATATTCTAGTTTACTCTATATGGAAGACATGACCTTAATCTCCCACACAAGGGGTGTAGATTTCAAATGGAGTCGATCATTCAGTAACCCCATTCGAATTTCATACTCCCTGTGTGGACTCCCTTCTGTGGAATATTAAGGGCATGTCTTCTGTAGGGGGTGTATGGATTTCAGCTGGAATATCCCATTATTAGGCATAGTTAGGCCTAAAAAATGTTTGAATGGCGTAACCCGACCTACCCTAACATTAGGCCCGACCCTAGACTTTTTTCTTTTGCATAAAAATAAATAATTTAAAAAAGGAAATGAAAATTTTATTTAAAAAAAAATAGATTTAAAAAAAGATCCAAGGCCTTTATCAAATGCAATTACAGCTTTGTAAGTTACATTAAGTTACATTGGTAACTTTTTATCACAGAGAATGTCCTTGAATATGCTAAAAAAAAAAATCCCTACCACCTACCCTCAATTTTTTTTTAATGGTACGCAAATCAAACAATTTTTTTAGGCCTTACTCACTAATAGCAGATACAACTGTTTTAAAATATCATGTGGATCCAGGGGATGTGTATGCTCACACCTTGGATTCATAATTTTCCAGAGAATTAACACTGTATCATTGTATTGCAAGATTGTACAATGTATTGTAAAAGTCCGCAATTCAAGGTATTTTCAATTAATTACTGGAACCAATTTTCATGTGAAATGACCATTTTTGTACATGTATTGAAATTCTTGTCCTAAAGGAATTTAATAACAGGATCAGTGGTGGCGCCAGAAATTTTTTATTGGGGGGCAAAGTGAATTTCAGGGGGGGCAAAATTGGCAAATTTTCCGCAAAATTGCCGCAAAAAGTTGAAATTTTCGTGATTTTGGGGTTTTGCCTCAAAAGTGGGGAAAAACTGGGGGGGCAAGAAAAATATTGTGGGGGGGGGGGCAAGTGCCCCTTCCCCTTCCCGCTGTCGATTTGATTTGCGGTTGTAAGTGTCACAAAATGTGGACCATTGTAACATTAAGATTTAGCTTTGGCTCCCTGAAAGTACCCAAATGACCCTTTAAGATTTTGGTTTATTTCGAGCACTGCGGATCACATATGCGGCCAATGCTAGGTGCGGCCATCATGGCCGGACAAGTGAGGTTGGACTGCGTGTAGTTTGATGATACAACCCTATGTCAAAATAGAGGGTGTTCCAAAATTTACGAACAGAAATTTGGATGAATCGCAACATATTACAAACATATTTTATATTTTCTTATAGTATGTAGAAGACAAGTTGAGTTAATAACACAACGTAAATTTATGACCATTTCTTATCAGTGTTTATTTTTTTAATGTTTTATAATGCACTTTTGTTTATCCTAGTGGAGAAGTCTTTGAATATATTTGATCAGATCCCATGCTTAGTGTATGGTAAAAACTTGCAGATAGTACTACATTTACTGTCTAAAAGTTTGTCACTAAATGTCATTGGAACAAAGTTCGATTAACTGTTAAAATTTATTGTAAGTAAATCTTGAAGATGTAGTGTGTGTAATTTCGTATATCTGTGTGTTTAAGCCCAACAAGACTGTTGTTTGTATTATTCTTAAACACTTGAGAATGTTTCTGCAATCTTATTGGTTCTTACCCGTGTGATATGACACGATATGACACGGGTCAGCGCGTGTGCATCGACGCGATAAGCGTACTCGCAATTTGAACCAATCGGAGGCGCATAGCAACAACGGGACTGGTCAATTTTAAGCCATAGGTATAATTCCTTGCAAAATGTAGGATTTACTTTGATTAAAATTTGTAATACTTATCATATTTTTACTTGAATTGAAGTGTTTAAGAATGAAAATAAAGGTATTGTTTTAGCCGCTGTAGTGCATCTATCGTCTCATATAACACGGGCGACACATTATTTTAAGCGTAAAACAACTCGGCTTCGCCTCGTTGTTTTACTTAAATTAATGATGTCGCCCGTGTTATATGAGATGATAGATGCACTCCAGCGGCTAAAAACAATACCTTTATTCTCTAAGCATTCAGTAGCCTTATACCAAGTATGGTCATCAACTTGATAACAGTGATGCTCTGCTCTAATCATGTAGTCCTATATGCTCACCTCAAGGATGTAGCCCCCGATGTAGCCCTATTAGAAGTTCACCATAATTCTCGCTATTCACAATAAGGGCGCCGCCAGCGGTTTGCGATGTAATCGTGATATATCATGGGAAAAGGTCGACACTTAAGTCCGCGCAATACGAATATTACCATGCTATTACATAGGAACACATGACAATATTTTTTAGTTTGTCAATATAACGGTATTACACGCAAATCGATAGAAAAAAATTAATTGTGCACATTTCAAATCACATTATTAAGTATTATTGAGTATCGATTCGCGTAACACCTTTATTTTGACAAACTAAAAAATATTGTTACGTGTTCCTATGTAATAGCATGGTAATATTCGTATTGCGCGGACTTGGGTGTCGACCTTTTCCCATTATACATCACGATTACATCGCAAACTGCTGGCGGCGCCTCTTATTGTGAATAGCGAGAATTGAATGGTCAAATCAAAATTGTGTACCTCTAGTAAGTTCCAGTGAAATCAAAAAAGGGAATAATAATCTGCCTAAAGCGGATAAATGTAGGGGATCATCGGTCCTAGTGGTGTTTGCACACAAATATTGAGACAAATAAAGCTGACCCACAAGAGGAATTCATGGATGGTGTGGGTTCCATAAAGGAGTTTTCTCGGGAAAAGTGACAATGCCCCAACTTTCGTTTGATATATTATTGGCCTTAACTCAAGAACCGCAAGAAGTCTTGTGGAAATATAAATTCCACTGGTAACCCTGCGACCAGGTTAAATCCCCGTTGAATCCTGATTTTTTTTCTCTCTCAAAATTTTCATATGCTAGTTTGCTTGAACTCCGAAATCGTTATTTGAATGATAACAATGTATAAGATGAAGAATGGCAAAAGTTGCATTAAAAAGCTATTGCAAGTAAGTGTACCATTACATTCACTGCATGACTAGTCAAGGATGACCAGTGACAACCAGTCACAATAGCAACAAAAGCAACTATATTCAATGGCAAAACATTTTAGGGTAATTACTATTAAAGCGCTTCAGACTCCAGTATTATGCGTACAATATTGTATGTACAATATATGTATTATTTAATCTATTGCCATTCTATTTCCAGTAATGTTTAAGTTCTAACGAATGTTTGATGACGAAAAATCGATAATATGTTACATACAATATCTAGCAGAAATATATTATCGATTTTACGTCATCAAACATTCGTTAGAACTTAAACATTACTGGAAATAGAATGGCAATAGATTAAATAACGTATATATTGTACATACAATATTGTACGATGCATAATAAAAAGTCTGTATACTGCTTTCGACAAATGAGACATCAAAATTTGCTGAACAAAACTGGGTTTCTTTTTTCCTGTTTCAGTTTGAAAAATTGATGCATAGTCTAGAGTTTGAGTAAAATCTTGTAATATAAAAGGGCGTAATTACTTCATGTGATGTGTTTATTATGTGATGTACATAATATTTTTGCAGCTTTTGTATTACATGTTAGAGAGAGAATAAACGAAGAAAGAATAAAACTACAAATATTTTGCTGTTGTTTTATGTCTGATATTGTGTAGATGTATATATATATATGGGTGACGCAGTTGTCGGCAGATTTTTCATCTTTTCCTTGCTGCATTTGACATGTTTGAGCTGCACTCGGTTTCAGAGAAGAATATAGCAGTCCCTTGCTCAGATTGATGCGAGCGCCCTGTTATTGAGCGACATACGAGGAACTTTGTTTGCTCCGACCAACGTTTTGATGCCTAATCAGCCAATCGGATTACCACGTCTTTTGTTACGATTGACAAACGATTGAATCAGCCAATCAGAACCCCACTTCCAGGTTTATGCAGTGCATGCTCTTAAAATATAAACAAGTACCATTCTTCTTTGACTGCAGTGGCGTGCGCAGTACATTGAAAGTGGGGGGGGCAGGTTGTTCAGTTCCCCGAATGGAGTCTGATTAGGAGCAAATTTTGATGTTTTTAACGTTTTTCCCCGAATGACCAACAAAAGTGGGGAAATGACCCCTGCCCCCCCCCCCCCTGTGTGCACGCCACTGACTGAAACTGAAAATGATACATGTAGCAGTGTTTCAAGTGCAGTGCTTAAACCCATATGCATGGAGTTTTCTTTTTATAAATTTTGATTATTTTTTCATTCTTTAACAAACTTCATAACATAACAAATTGATAATTTAAATCTGTTCAACTGGACTTACTATTTTAACTGACGATGTTTCACATCCTATCCTGGATGTTTCCTCAAGCCGTCTGATTTTTCAGCCGCAATTGGTTAGTGACCCATGAAAATATAATCAGACGGCTTGAGGAAACATCCAGGATAAGATGTGAAACGTTGCCAGTTAAAATAGTAGAGAGCCTGCGATTTCCGAACGCCGAGATCGTACGCTCGCAAGTATATTTAAAAAAAAAGTTATTTGCTTGTCCTTGTCCAACCGACTGTCTCGGCAGTCCCGACTGTAGACAGGGGGTTAACCAGGATCCAATATTACAGACTTGACATTTACGAGGGCTGGTCAATAAGTTCCCGCAACTAAGGTGTATCTCCGCTCATGCATGACTTGGATGACTGTTACTTACGCTAAATTCAAGATTGCACTTTTGTCTTTCAAAACGAATATGTATTAGCGATGCTGAATGCTTGATTACGTAATGACATTAGCATAAACACAATAGCGTATGGGCACTGCCTGATTTATGGTGAAAAGTAGTCAAGAAAATCTCGCGCCAAATTGAGGTATTGTTACATAATTCCAAATATCTCGAGAATAAAAGTATGGAATCTGGCCCGGTTTTTGCAGCTTTATAGACCGATAACATAGGCATGATGGTGGACACTTTTAGACATATACCATTTTATTAAAGAAAAGAAATCGTGTTGAATATCTCCAATTTTGAGTAGGCTTTATCACCCATTGTTCTTTACATAATAAGAGATAGAAAGAATAATCGATGACAACATTTAACCAATGGTACCTGCTTTGATTGGGGATCTACTGATTATTAAAAAGGGAGGTCCCAGTGGTGAAATCACAAACATTTCTTTCTTAATGAATCCTTGTTTTCAAAAGGTCTTGTTTTTGTAATTAAAGTAGCACACCACAGAGAGGCTCTGGATTGAATAAGAAATTTGAATTTCGAAAGGTGTGTCTAATTTTAGCATAAGACTTGGTATAGCGATTCACTCACACAGCTACTGTTCCGCAAACCTTGTATTAGTCATATTTTTAGCGCTTTTTTGATGAAATTTTACGTTTTTCATACATTTTTGGTACATTCAATCATGCATACCATCAACGCATGCGCATATTTCCATTTTTGTTGCAACAAGTTCTATTGTCCTGACTATGATCTCTAATACCATACCAATAGCCATATTTGGTTTTGTTTTATTTTGGAGATAATTTGGATTCTTTCTTCTGCCGTGTGAGCTCGTTTTCGCGATTTTCGCACAATTTTTGCTTGTTGTTATAGGCCTATTTTTGGTAAAGTTCAAAGACGGTCCCTTTCCTCATCTGTTGACGGATACATTTAATCTTTCACAATTATCAATTGAATATACTCAGATTACCTCATACCAAAAATAAGGCTTGTAAAATGCTTTGGTCCTTACTTCTGCTTCTTTTTATTACACGTTCCTCAACGTCAATTCAAATTTCCCGCCAATGTTGACAATTGTCAGTGTGCATATAGCAATGACTTTATGCAAATGAGATTACGTAATTAAAGGTACTCTGATACTAATTGTTGTGCGTTTTGACAGACAAAGGTACAAACTTTATTGATCTTAAGTAACAGTCATCTAAGTCATGCATGAGCGGAGATAAATAATGGTTGCGGGATATTATTGACCAACCCTCGTAATATGGAATATTTTTTCACAAAATTCCAAGACTAGTCTGGACGGAGTCTGCATAAACCGCATTGGCAAAATATAAATTAGGGTGTGTCGGGAGATGGTGTAAAATAATTGTTTGATAGATAATGTGCTTTCCATAATTTACATAATGGTGCTCATATAATGCAGTGAATTTGCCTAAAATGGCGGACTTAGGAAGGCTGAATTTGAGCTGGGGGGGGGCACAATTTCGGACTTAATGCAACATTTTTCAGTTCTTATCAAATTTATAGGTGTTTGAGGTGATATTTCTTAGACTTCGCCAGCAATTGGCATTCATCACAGCTGAAATACACTTGCAATGTACCAATTTCTTTAACATGGGAGGAGCTTTAAAATAGGGCTTATAAAAGTGGTACCTACTCAGAAAGTTTCAATGGCCCCACTGGGGTCAAATGTTATAAACTTAACGGTACAAAACAACTGTATGGATTCCGTGTTGTCCAATATGAACTCACGCTTGTTTCTTTGTGTACAATACGTTTATAACATTTGGCCCCAGGGGGCCATTCAGACTTCCTGAGTGCATACCACTTTTAAGAGCCATATTTTTAAAGCTCCTCCCACTTTCAAAACTGGTAGATTACAAGTGCATTTCAGTTCTGACGAACACTTATTGGTATTTAGGTTCAGTAAATATCTCCTCAAACCTCAATAAATTTGATAATATCAGAATAATGTTGCTCAAATTCAGAAATTTTACCCCCACAAAAATCAAATTCAGTCTAATTAAATCCGCCATTTTAGGCTATTTCATTACATGAGCGCCATAATTTACTCTAATAGAAAGTACATTTTCGGTCAAACAATTATTTTAAACCATCTCCGGACACACCCCAGTTAGTATTTAGCCCGTGCGGTTTATGCAGACCCCTACCAGACCAGTCTTGGAATTTTGCGAAAAAATATTCCATATTAAATGTCAAGGTTCAATTCACAATACGATGCGCCGCTGGGGGAGAGGTCAAAATACGCAGTGCATAATGGAAAAATAACAAAATGTCGACATCCAAAGATTTACAACATAATGTCATTGTGTGTTCAAGATGAAGAAGAAAGCCTTGCATCACAAACATACATGTAGATACATAC
This sequence comes from Amphiura filiformis, assembly GCF_039555335.1. NCBI lineage: Eukaryota > Metazoa > Echinodermata > Ophiuroidea > Amphilepidida > Amphiuridae > Amphiura > Amphiura filiformis. Next base: position 45,016,536 of record NC_092628.1, read on the forward strand.
AAAAGCCCGCAGTCATTTGATGGTTGTTTACCCGAATTAAATTTAAATGATTGAATAGATTCAGTAAAATGCGCATGTAACGACATTCGTGTTACTTTCAAGGTCCATGTCGATATATTATCGAAGTGATGGCGTTATGATGTTTTAGAATAGTCCAAGCACTAGAATACCCAAAGTAACGATCAATTTATCACTAACACTGGCAAACATAACACTCATCCAACTTATTCGTAGTCGCGAATTCAAAATCAATTATCCCATCCACGATAAAGGCGGTCTAACCTTATCAACATCTCTGTCTGACTCCCGGTCCTCGCACTCCGTGCATCCGCGGGTATTCATGCTTGTCGGTGAACTTTAAACACCCCCCTTTGCATCTCATTTCGCGAAGTTTTTAGGTGAAAAACACCCCTTTTTTGAGCGATTTCGCGAATTATTTGCCCTTCGACAATACCCCTATTTTCGCTACAACGCGAACGATATTCCTAATATACCCTTTTCTGTCAGAAACGCGTAGGCTGCTTGATGAAAATACCCTTTTTTCCCGGCCTTTTTTTTCAATTTCGCGAACACGTGGTTTGAAAAAACACCCCTTTTTTTGTGTGTTTCGCGAATCGCGTTTCTTCATCTGAAAACACCCCTTATTTCGCGAAATTTTCGACGAGCATGAATACCCGCGGATGCACGGAGTGCGGGGACCGGGGTCTGACTCTTCTTTTGGGCTAAGTAATTAAAAACGATTGAAATGGCTCAAAATAACAGCAATTGGGGCATGACATAACATGTTTAATCCAAATAATTCAAGCTTTTCACCCGGAATTATCCTAGTTGGAAGAAAACGTCAATATTATTATTTCATTTCTTTTAACGGTTGTCCATTTACTTGTATTCAATTTCGTAATTGCAACATGATGATTTATATCTAAACAGTGTAACTGTGCCATGCATTGTGTAAATAAATGGAAACTATCAAAATAAATTATTTTAAGCTATTTTAAAATCTCACTCGAAGACTTCTTAACTTTGTTTATTGTTACCTGCAAGGTCAAATTCCTCCTCTATATTATGTTATTATACCAGAAATATTTAATCTCGACCTCATGTAAACACGGTGTCCGCACTCTGGACTCGCAGGTACGCTCGTAATTACGCGAAATATTGGGGTGATTTCTGCTATAACAGAGACATGTTGCGTGAAACGCAAAAAAAAAAAAAAAAGGGGGGCGTTCTTCATCTATGATTCAAGTAAAATAAATAAAACTGGAGGAAAAGCGATGGATTACAACCGGATAATGAACTGAAAGACAAATGGGTTAAAAATCTATCTGGTCGACCCCAAAAGATTTGAACTTTTCTGTGGCACCAAATTGTATACCACATGCAGAACTTATACTGAATCAGCAATCAAACACAACAACTTGTGCACTTCGGACGCGGAGGTATTACGGACTAAGGTTTCCAGGGCCGAATTCACCTTTTTGGGGGCCCTGGGCCAGGCCAAAATTCGAAGGCCCCAAACGAATCGTGAGGAAGGCACGTGCACTCAAGTGGACGCAGTTTTTATATTTAATTCAATTTTAGACTATTTTAGCCCGAATTGAAGCTGATTTTGCTAACAGGTGAGTGCGCGCGAAATTTTGCAATTTTGTAGGCTATTTTGGCACAATAGCTACAATACATGGTGTTTTCGGCTAAAATGGAAGAGGCGCACTGCACCGGGGCACTGCACAGGGCAATTTTTGGGGCCCTGGGCCCGGGCCCATCTGGCCCTATGGTAAATCCGGCCCTGAAGGTTTCAGCATGTCTGGTTAACGTGAAGACACGAAAAACCTCAATAAACAGCAACGTGAGGCTATAAAATTCCGGATTAAAACGCCCGGACAAGACAAAGACATTATCACAATTTTACCAGCGGATAAGGGTAGGTGCACGTTAGTGTTAGACAAAACTGAATACCGTAGTAAAGTGTGTGAACTGCAGAATGATAGCAAGACATATTATGAACCACTGAAACGTGATCCAACTAGTTGCTTATAGAAAGAAGGTTATATAGAATCTCTCCAGCAACTTGAGAAATCTGAAGTTATCGACCGTATCTTGTATCAAAACTCGCCCCATTGAGACCCATTGTTAGCAGTGTGGACTCAGTCACGTATTATGTAGCCAAACACATCGCGTACATTGTTGGACCGTTGGTTGGGAAATGACAACACCATTATTGTGAACTCCAAGGACAAACGAAGTTTGCAATATTCGATTGGATGATAATGAGATTACCTCTAATAGAAGCGGTAGACTGTGTTAGAGATTTTTTAAGGAAGGATAACACCTTGAATGAGCGCACGAAACTTAGTCTAGACCAAGTTTGTGAACTTCTGGAACTTTGTCCCAACACCACCTATTTTGTCTATGATGGCAAATTTTACAGACAACGCAATGGATGCGCGATGGGATCGCCGGTTTCACCGATTGTTGTAAACCTGTTTATGGAACAGTTTGCATCGTATGCCGACACCTTCTACGCACTGGTTTCGATATGTCGATGACACTTGGGTGAAGATACGTAGGGTCCCCTTCTTCGATCACATAAATGGTGTCAACGAACATATTAAGTAAGTTCACACAGGAAGAATACAAAGAAGGACTGTTTAGTTACAGTGGAAAGTGATGGTCGCTTAGAAACATCTGTTTACAGAAAGGACACACACACAGATCAGTACTTGTTATTTGATTCCCACCATCCGCTATTCCATAGAGCGGACACGATTCCGTCAAGCGAGGACACAAAGGAAAAGGAACGGGAACACCTTCAGAAGGCCTGGAACCTTTGCGGATATCGCGATTGGACTTTTCACAAGACTCACTCTCAAACCAAATCAGGTGACATGTGACACAAGGTGACGGTGAAACTAAACGCGGCAGGAACGTGACTATACCTGGAAACTTCGCAGAATTTTTAAATATCAAGGAATTTCAGTGTCTTTCAAACCAAAATACACCTTGCGGCAAGCGCTGGTCCGGTCCATCCCAATGACAAACAACCAAAGGACAAACAAAGCAACATTATGTACGCAATTCAATGCAAGGACAGTGGATGCAATGACGTTTACCATAGGGTATTAAATAAAAGGCACTAAATTTAATGCCCACGTGACTCATGGGCGCCGCCATACCATGACCACCAAGTGATCAGTAGATGTGCTGCAATGCTAAAAGATATTTTTTTAGTATGTTTCAAGAACTAAATTTTAAAAGTTTTGGTCGACGGAAAAAAGTTATCGACGGAAACTCTTACAATAATACTACAAAGTTGCAAAAAAAATGAGAACAGTAAAGTTGCATAAAATGTACATAGGTGCCTGCACTTTCATATAAAAATGACAATCTCTGTAAAATTTTAATCAGAAAAGAAAATGCTTAAGAATTATTTAAAAGGGTAGGTTTTCAGTTAAAATGTAAATCCCTTTAATTATTGTCATTATTTTTACTTAGCTACAGCTTAGTGAAAGTCCGCACCTGGCTCATTAATGTCAAGTTAACATTTTTTTGTTTAACAAATGTTAATCAGAATGCAATAACGCATAAAAAGTCTGGTGTCTACAATTTCATAAAATTACAATCTCTGTGAAATTTAAACCAGAAAAGAAAATGTTTAGAGTTATTTAGATGGGCAGGTTTTCATTTTAGATATAATCCCTTGACTTTTTACAGCTTGGTGACAGTAAAACAACTTAAAAAATATATAAATCGTTTATGGAATGATGTGGGGCCCTAGTGGACAGTGGCTTCTGAATCAACTTCTAGGCGTTATGCCTGTGCGCAGCGCAATATAAATCATTGCACTTTTTAAAAACAAAACAAAGTTGTCTTAAAATAAAATGGATTGGAATAGCCTCAAATATAAGTTTCGAAGTGTACCATATCTTGAGATCAGATTGCGAAGTAATGCCATTAGGATACCACAAGCAGACTTTGTATTTCATATCCAGCATGCTTGGTATTGACCTACTTCTCATAATCTAATCAACTATTATCTGAGACACGATGACTTAATGAGAGTAGCCCCACCAACCACTATTACTGTCAGTAATTCAACGTACAGGTTTTGTGTTTCTCCCAGAGTCCATTTATTTACCTGAATTATATTAGCTTAATATTTTTCTTAATTCACTCTCCATTATGGCTCAGTGACTTCAAGTTTAATTACTCCCATTCTCGTTTTTATAAGAATAATATTTTTATACATGCATGACGTATCAATATTGTAATCATTGACCATTATTGAGATTGGTACATGCTCTTGCTATACACAGTCCGAACTCGTATATAAATTTAGTTGGTATTATTAGAATAAAAATGAGTTGCGAAGTACGTAGATTCATTTATTGATAATTTATTAGTTAGCGGTATATAATAGTGGAATTGATGCAGAAAGAGAAGGGGGTCTTGACTGCCCTGGCTCTATCTCACCTAAAATGTGAAATGATGCGGAGGGTATTTTAAACTGCACTCTATCACTCGTGTTACACGTAGACAAAAGAATGATGACAGTTTAAAACACAAAAGAATTTAACATAGAATTTTAAGCGGGTTTAATCCACCCATTTGGGCACTCACAACACCAGTTTGATGAATGCGGGGACCCAATAATGGCCGACCAAATCCTGACCATGATTTGGCTCGTTGGATTCGTCTGTAGGACAAAATTGGAGTTAAGTCAGACACGTACATTGTTAGTTATAAATAGGTTTAGTTTACAGAAGTATTAAAACTTTATTTTCTCTAAATCTCATTTCTTGGTTAAGGCTTTCTGGTTCTCAATCCTCGATATTAAATGAGAATCAAACTCAGGACCACCTTTGATTGTGCCATTGAAGTTTCATGATTAGGGAATTCAATTTCGACATACATACAAATGGTTACTCATTTGTTCGTAGAATCATTATCAAATATCACTCGTCTCTTGATCGAATTCGGTGACTGTCGTCTTTCTCAGCAACAAAATCTATCTATCATCATCGCATTGTACCCACCCAAATTGCTACCGAGATCAAACTTGTTAGAACAGGAAACAAACTACATAATGATTAATCACTCAATCAAATACTATATCCGAATACCAAATTCCACCTCTATGTATTTATATATATATACATTAGAGAATGAATTTGGAGAAAACCTTCTGATAATTACAAACACTCGCTGAGCAGCAAGACCTTCCCTCTAAGCTTTTAATCTGATAAGCTGATTATCTATTTGTTTTCATGAATTGGAAGACATTCGTTGAAGTATTACTGAGCTCAATCATCTGAAATTACTGGAGCGTGAGCCACCCAGGCTGGTGGCTCAGCATAGTATTTTATTAACAGAAGGTTTTCTTCAAATTCGTTTCCTTATGAGCCTATATATTTTAAAACGTGAGTTTTTGAGATATCTGTGTATCTAATATTACCAACCCACGTCAGCTTTCAAACCCACAATCCAAACGTCTATCTGCGTCTAAAAATCAATAATAATAATGTTGCCCTTTTTGCTTTGAGGCTGTTTACGGCATAAAGCGCTATATAAATATCTACATTTTTTTTTTCATCATAACAAATCGAAAAATAAATCAACGTCCACCTGGTCATTGTCTTCCCAAGTAACCGATATTGAATGTTATCACAGGGTGAAATAATTTGGATATTAACTGCTAAGTGAGACGAATTGTAATTGGGGCTAAAAAGCAGAAGAGGAAGAAATTTTAATATAAAAAGTATAGAAAGGGAAAAGAGAAGATTAAAATTGAGTCGATGAAGAGGCAGTGGCATAGCCAGCACCTTTTCAGAGGGAGGGTTGGCAAGGGGGGGGGGAACCAACTTTTAAGGGGGGAATCCACACAGGGGGCAGCCTCCCACAGGGGGGAAAGAGGGGGAAGACTTCTCACAGAGGAGCAGCTTCCCCTTTGCCCCTTCCCTTGGCTACACCACTGAAGAGGATAACAACAGCAATGATTAAGACGAAAAGCTATTTTACATGACGCATATTTTGTCTATTTGGAATGTAATATCTATCAATTTCCTTTGAATTTCACGAAGCAACGAACCTAAAATTTGTTATTATATATTGTATATAGTTTTACACACATGTAGACGATGAGGTCTTGATCGTTGACCCAAGACGATAACAGATAATTACAACGTTTTTCGTCGGTTGATAAGCAATACCAGTATCAACGAAGCAGAAATTCAGCTTTGTGGATAAAAAGATACCAATGTTTTCTTAATTGAACGCATCGATGCATTGAACATTAACCTAAGATACCATAAAAACAAATCAGCCTAATTAATGGGAAAAAGAGACGTGTCTCAACATGCCTGCATACATGCAACAAAACTGTATGACAGTTAAAATATTGGTGTGCATTCGCTGGTCCTAAAGTTCACTAGTCCGAAAATAAGGCTTGCTAGTCCGAAAAAAGGTTTGCTAGTCCGAAAAAAGGTTTGCTAGTCCGAAACATGATAAGTGTTCGCTAGTCCGAAAATTAGGGTAACGGTTAGGGTTAGGACGATGTTTAGGATTAGGGTAAGGGTTAGGATTAAGGTACTGGCAAACTTTTTGGACTAGCGAACAGGACTAGAGGATGCATACCAAAATATCACCGGTTTCATGTTTTGGTGTCTCATTTGATATAAAAACCAAGATAAATGTAAATGTACCTGTACAAACTGTGCTCAGCTGTGCAAAAAGAATCATGTAATAAACGTATTCGCATGAGAAATAACCTGTCAAATGCTATTGATTAAACTGTTCTATGCCTAAACTAACCCACGCATCACACATCTACATTGTGCACTTAAAGGCATAATGTACGATCTTTTAAGAATGAAGTTGGTTCTTCTTCCTCCTCCTCTCTCTTTTTCTTCTCCTTGTTTGGGATTTTCATAGCAACGACTTCGAAGCCTATTCACTGATTTCAACCAATTATATACTTTATGTTGTTCACTTCAATATACACTTTCTTGTCTATGTGTTGTTATGTTATGCTTCAGATACAGATATTTTTCCCATACGTTCCCTCCTTGACTGGTAAATAGTTAGTCACCAGATGAGATCATTTGATAGATTGATTGAGGCATACATCTTTGTCAATATGATATCGCGCGTTATGATACCATAAATAATATGTTCATGGTCATTATATATTAAACGTTATCGTATCCAATCAAATTACATGGCCTCTCTGACGTCACGCGTTTAGGTCTTAGTTTAGGGGTTAACTTAGCGACAGGTTGAATCAGTTACAGCAAAGGTTCGAACGTGATAATATGGTATACTTTTTAGCCTAAAGGGTATGAAAAAACGTCAAATTGGTCAAAACACGGTTGTTTGATGTGATCATTTATTACATTTTCTAACAAAATATATCATGTTCAAATACAGACCTGGACAATACCAACAGCTATCACACTAATATTATATACATATATTTGTAGCTATACCATAGATGTTTATTTCTTTATTTTCTGCTTTTTGTGGATTTTATTTAAATTGTATATTTGTGTGCAAATTGAGGGCGCTATTTCCATATATTTAAGTTAATTTAGCCAAATAGTATAGGTTATTCCTTACATTTCATGACATAAGGTTTTGAAAATTTCCTTTGCTCTTTGTTACTCTTTCTGATGTTTTAATGCCATTATACCAGTGTCTACCCCTTATAAAGATGATAACACGATTTTGATCTTAAAAGATCAATAGCGCCGTCAGTGTTCCTCTTTATTTAAAAATTACGTATGCCATCAAACAACCGTGAAAAATAGATGACGTATATCTTAAGGTTTTAGTCGACAAGCATGGCAATGGAAAATGATGAGGATTTCTTTCTTTGTTCTCATACCCTATGATTGCAAAACCCTTGCGCACATATGACATATTAGCCTTTACATTAATAAAGCACAAGATATATGTGACCGTCCATCTCAAACCGCTCGTAAAGTCGGCAAATTGTATTTCGAGTTACAGTGCAAAATATTCATAGAGGTTGTATTCATACGTCCCTAATGTTTGTCCTACATATTTCTCATTTTAGTCCAGTCAAACACCAATCTTTAATCCTATTGTTGAAGAGGATAATAAGCTTTAAATACTTAAATAGAATTAGTAAAAAGCTTAAGTCTCTGTTTGCTTTGGCTAAATCCTGTTCAAGTGGTGGGTTAACCAACAATTAACAATGAGAGGACATTCCTGAACCTCGTTGAGTTGGGGATGATTTGAAGTGACCGCCAATTATGACCATTTGATATTTAATACCAGCAATGTGGAAAAGGAGAAATAATGTAGTGCCAAAATAATGTATTCTTTTAATGAAGGAGCAAAGTTGAACAAGTTATAACTCCGCTTCTGGATATCGTTTTAAGTCAAATGATATCATTGTAAAGCTTATGATATATATTTTCTAAACACGGAAGAAAACAAATTTGACCAGGGGCCGACTTTACGAGCGTTTCGACCTGGACGGTCATATATTACAATGAATTACATATTCCTGAATCTTTGCTGAACTCGGTCATTCCATCTTGTTGGTGGTGGTTGATCATACCATGAGGAAAAGTTGATACTAACGCTGTCTTTCCAGAGTTTGGATGATCATAATTGTATTTGTGTCGCGAGTGTGCGATGATAGCAATCTTGTTGACAAAGATATGGATTCCAATATGCACAATACCAGATGCACCAGATCCTTGAAGTCAGATTTTGAGAAAATGCCATTAGGATACCACGTACAAGCAGACTATGTATTTCATATCCAGCATGCTTGGTATTGACCTACTTCTCGTAATCTAATCAACTATTATCTGAGACACGATAACTTAATGAGAATAGCCCCACCAACCACTGCACCATTGCTGTATAAGTAATTCAGCGTACGTGCAGGTTTTGTATTTTTCCCCAGGGTCCATTTATTTGCCCAAATCATATTCTCATTTTGACAACAATTTCAATTTTTATGCATGACGTATCAATATTATAATCATTGACCATTATCAAGATTGGTGTGCTCTTGCTATACACAGTCCGAATAAATGTAATTAGTATTATAATATGCTTTCAATGATTAAATAAAAAGAAGTGGCAACGTACATAGATTCCCAAGTGTGTACAATCACAGAATGTAATGTTGTTTTTCCCGCTGTTTCGATGATCATTTACGAAAAATGTGTGTTTGCGCAGACGTACGCGTATGTGCGATGGGGTGTGTGTTTATAGTATTCCACTCGACCGTCGACACCACCTGCCATTTTGCCACGTTCGAGGCATCAGAAATGGCAATTTTCGCTTAACACTTTACATGACTTGCTATCATCATCAGATATCAGCGCGACTGAGATAATGGAAAGCAGCCTCCCTAGAAATTACAGATCAATATCACTCTAAATCCTCCTAAAGCCGTTTCCTTATGCTCAAGGGTTTGAAACCGATTTTATAGCCACTGTCATTCTGGGTTTGGCGAATATAGCACATCTCATGCTTTCGTAGCTGATATTGATCAATATGAACACGATTAAACTGTTTCCGATTTACCCCATGTGAGTACATGATGGACACTACAAGTTGTACAACACAAGAAATCGAGACTACTGAAAAAGTAGATTTTACTTGATCATTATAGTGGCAGTCTCTAATGATATTATTAATTAATATATAAAATGAGAATCAAACTCAGGACCAACTTAGATTGTGCTGTGAAGTATAGTTACTTGAGAGTTGTATCATTACGGGCCCTGGAAGAAACCTGCCTCCAGTCCAAAATCAAAACCATAAAGGGGTAAATTATAAAAGAAAATATCCAAAATATGTCTCACCTTGTGAAACTAATTTCAACGAATCTTGATACAAAACAAAATGCCCCTTTTAATGTTTTGCTCTTATAAATAAAGAAATATATATATATAAATGAAAGGTTTTACTTTATAAGCTCTAGAGGCATGAGAATGCATTAGGGCTTAATTAAAAATAAAATTAAAAACCTTGTAGTTTACTGAAGTTCTAGAGGCATGAGAATGCATTAGGACTTTAGCGTTCTACCGACCTTTATAACCCTGCGGGGCCTATATAAAATTAACTCACTTGGAGTGTTTAGTCGTCGTATGGGAGTCGCCGGCCTCGGGCCTTCGGCCCTGCGGCCTTGCTGTTTTTAGTACCAATGTTTTCCTTTGAGTCTGCTTACGCAGAAGTTTTTTCGGTTTTTGAAAGATTTTTAAATATAATGCTCTTTGGAGCATGTAAAATTAGATGGTTCATTGAAATAAAGATATTTTAATATGAATGTCTGAAGTAATACTACTAAGTTTCGAGAGATATAAGTGGTATTAGTTTTCTTCAACATGGCGATCTTATATTTAATTATACTACTATTCTAATTCAGAAGAAGAAGTGGTGTATTTAAGAAACACGTATACTTTCCTTAAACATGTTTAAGGAAGTAGTGTTTCTGGTATAGATGACTTTGGTGTCATGATTCGTTTTTGATGTTTCACAAAATGAGACAGATTTTGGATATGTTCTCGTAATTTTTACCCCTTTGTGGTTTTGATTTTGGACTGGAGGCAGGTTTCTTCCAGGGCCCGTAATTAATATAATTGAAATACATGATTGGCAGTTTCTTTAGATCTTCTGCCGTCTATTCAATGCGGATCTTTTACCAACCAAACACATAGTTTCGAAGAACAAAAATATACTTTGTGAACTTGAAAGTCATGAAGTCATCACATCCTTTTGGAACTTGGAAGTGCATGTTTACACCCGACTGGCCTATTTTAAGGTATAGTCGAGGCACAGAGAGCACTTTTAGTGCACCTGGGCTTTATAACTATATTACTGGGAGGCAAGTTAGCTGACCGAGGTATAGGCACGAATTTTGAGCCTATGCTAAAAAATTAAATTTTTAAAATGGCACCATTTAATAAGTTAAATGGAAAGCCAAATTTTGAATTTTCTCAAAAGTTTATCATTCCCACGATATTTAAGGCGGTGGCTGTCTTTCTATCAAGTCATAAAAACGCCAAACAATATGCCTAATTAAGATGGCGGTTGTTTATTTCAATTATTATACTATTGTTATAGTAACAATACAAAAGTCTGAATAGCATGAGAGATCCGTAATGGATATTTGTGCTTTGCACGTGACTTTTGCGTGCATGGTGTGGTCGATATTTTGATTGGCTGAAGTGTTTACACATAGGCCATGGTCGCACTACACATGAGAGAGTTGCACATCACATTCTAACTTCATTGAAGGAACATGGGCTTGATTTTAGTTTCAGTTGGAATGTGATTTTTTTTTTTTATGAAAGCTTTAATTCGAGCTTCAGTTAAAATGAATTCAACAAGATTGGATGTTGTCATCCATCAAAATCGTACAAAAGTCCAGAAATGGTTTTTGTACTCCATAAGAGCCCACCGGTTATCTTAATTTAGATAACCGAGACATGGATCCAAGTTCGGATTCTATGTTGTATATTAATGTATGCACACTCGCATGAGAGATCCGAGAGGATATTCGTGCGGTTTGATTTTACGGAATCAAACTAAAGTGTTTATAGGCCACGTTTTATGCATGTAGGCTTTTTATTAATATGGTACGAAAGACCAGAGATGGTAGTCGTATATAAATATTATGAGCTTACAATAGCTTTCGCACGTACGAGAGATCCGAGATGGATATTTGTACTGTTATACTTGGTCTTTTATTAATGTACAGAAAAGGTACATACATTCGACATGTCGAATTTATTTATGTTGAATTCTAAGCATGGGTCATAAGAAAAATCTAGACCTACATAATACATATACAGTGCAACTGACGAAGGAAAAGATTCCAGAAACGTGTTCATTGCTTAACAGCCTGCATACAGCTGGCAAAACACGTCTTGCTAGCTGTATGCTTTCTAGCAACGGTTTTAGCTTGTCCTAAATTGGATAGAATCAAGTTGATTACCGTTATGAGTGGGAACTTTGAAAAAGCTCTAGAGACAAGAGATTGTATTAGGGCTTTAGTAGTTTACCGATCTTTCTAGCCCTGCGGGGCCTATATAAAACAAACTCACTTGGAGTGTTTAGTCGACGTATGGGAGTCGCCGGCCTCGGGCCTGACGGCCCTGCGGCCTTGCTGTTTTTAGTGTTAATGTACAATTTTTAGTCTGCTGACCCAGACATTTTTACTAAAAGACAGTGAAGTGTTCAATTGGTTGAGTAGAAGATTATTTTGGAAATTTGGAAAGAATTTGAAAGTTTTGAAGGATTTCGAAACAAAATAGGCTTAATTTAGAGCCTTAAATATTTGGATGGTTTATTTTAATAAAGACAATTTTATATGCATGTCTGAAGTAATACTACTAAGTTTTGAGAGATATGAGTAGTATTCGGTTTCTTAATTTGGATAACCGAGACATGGATCCAAGTTCGGATTCTATGTTGCATAATAATGTATGCACACTTGCATGAGAGATCCGAGAGGATATTCGTGCGGTTTGAGTTCACGGAATCAAACTAAAGTGTTCAACATGACCATATATAGCTATACTACTACTCCAATTCAGAATATATAAGTGGTATATTTTGTGAAACACGTATACTTTCCTTAGACATGTTGATGAAAGTAGTGTTTTTGTTTTGTATCAAGATTCGTTTGAATTAGTTTCACAAGGTGAGACATATTTTGGATATTTTCTTTTATAATTTACCCCTTTATGGTTTTGATTTTGGACTGGAGGCAGGTTTCTTCCAGGGCCCGTAATTCTTTTAATTTTGTTTGTTTTTACCCCGGTTTGTAGCGGTACCTCTCTGTGGTATGCAGCCATTCTTGAGGGTACTACGGAGGGACGTTTAGTATAGGCACACGGACCTTGATAGGTCTGTGGATAGTCTATCCCTCGTTGAAAGTTTCGAATGATTTTCCATAAAGGGTATTGTTTAGATATTTTGTGTTTTGTAGGTTCATACGAGACCTGGATATGTCTTTTTAGACATGTATAAATTTGTATTTGAAATTATTATTTTATTTAATAACTTTTAATTTTGCAAAAATATTTATTAAAAACGAATCCTTGTATCTTTTATGAACCATCCTCGGTAAGAAGGCGTACCTAATTTGCATATTAAGTCGCCATTGATAAGTTCAATCGATATGAGATTGACTATTTCTGCCGACCACGATAGCGTGGGTGTTTAGCATTGAAATACATGATTGGCAGTTTCTTTAGATCTTCTGCCGTCTATTCAATGCGGATCTTTTACCAACCAAACACATAGTTTCGAAGAACAAAATATACTTTGTGAACTTGAAAGTCATGAAGTCATCACATCCTTTTGGAACTTGGAAGTGCATGTTTACACCCGACTGGCCTATTTTAAGGTATAGTCGAGGCACAGAGAGCACTTTTAGTGCACCTGGGCTTTATAACTATATTACTGGGAGGCAAGTTAGCTGACCGAGGTATAGGCACGAATTTTGAGCCTATGCTAAAAAATTAAATTTTTAAAATGGCACCATTTAATAAGTTAAATGGAAAGCCAAATTTTGAATTTTCTCAAAAAGTTTATCATTCCCACGATATTTAAGGCGGTGGCTGTCTTTCTATCAAGTCATAAAAAACGCCAAACAATATGCCTAATTAAGATGGCGGTTGTTTATTTCCAATTATTATACTATTGTTATAGTAACAATACAAAAGTCTGAATAGCATGAGAGATCCGTAATGGATATTTGTGCTTTGCACGTGACTTTTGCGTGCATGGTGTGGTCGATATTTTGATTGGCTGAAGTGTTTACACATAGGCCATGGTCGCACTACACATGAGAGAGTTGCACATCACATTCTAACTTCATTGAAGGAACATGGGCTTGATTTTAGTTTCAGTTGGAATGTGATTTTTTGAAATAAAGAAAGCTTTAATTCGAGCTTCAGTTAAAATGAATTCAACAAGATTGGATGTTGTCATCCATCAAAATCGTACAAAAGTCCAGAAATGGTTTTTGTACTCCATAAGAGCCCACCGGTTATCTTAATTTAGATAACCGAGACATGGATCCAAGTTCGGATTCTATGTTGTATATTAATGTATGCACACTCGCATGAGAGATCCGAGAGGATATTCGTGCGGTTTGATTTTACGGAATCAAACTAAAGTGTTTATAGGCCACGTTTTATGCATGTAGGCTTTTTATTAATATGGTACGAAAGACCAGAGATGGTAGTCGTATATAAATATTATGAGCTTACAATAGCTTTCGCACGTACGAGAGATCCGAGATGGATATTTGTACTGTTATACTTGGTCTTTTATTAATGTACAGAAAAGGTACATACATTCGACATGTCGAATTTATTTATGTTGAATTCTAAGCATGGGTCATAAGAAAAATCTAGACCTACATAATACATATACAGTGCAACTGACGAAGGAAAAGATTCCAGAAACGTGTTCATTGCTTAACAGCCTGCATACAGCTGGCAAAACACGTCTTGCTAGCTGTATGCTTTCTAGCAACGGTTTTTAGCTTGTCCTAAATTGGATAGAATCAAGTTGATTACCGTTATGAGTGGGAACTTTGAAAAAGCTCTAGAGACAAGAGATTGTATTAGGGCTTTAGTAGTTTACCGATCTTTCTAGCCCTGCGGGGCCTATATAAAACAAACTCACTTGGAGTGTTTAGTCGACGTATGGAGTCGCCGGCCTCAGGCCTGACGGCCCTGCGGCCTTGCTGTTTTAGTGTTAATGTACAATTTTTAGTCTGCTGACCCAGACATTTTTACTAAAAGACAGTGAAGTGTTCAATTGGTTGAGTAGAAGATTATTTTGGAAATTTGGAAAGAATTTGAAAGTTTTGAAGGATTTCGAAACAAAATAGGCTTAATTTAGAGCCTTAAATATTTGGATGGTTTATTTTAATAAAGACAATTTTATATGCATGTCTGAAGTAATACTACTAAGTTTTGAGAGATATGAGTAGTATTCGGTTTCTTAATTTGGATAACCGAGACATGGATCCAAGTTCGGATTCTATGTTGCATAATAATGTATGCACACTTGCATGAGAGATCCGAGAGGATATTCGTGCGGTTTGAGTTCACGGAATCAAACTAAAGTGTTCAACATGACCATATATAGCTATACTACTACTCCAATTCAGAATATATAAGTGGTATATTTTGTGAAACACGTATACTTTCCTTAGACATGTTGATGAAAGTAGTGTTTTTGTTTTGTATCAAGATTCGTTTGAATTAGTTTCACAAGGTGAGACATATTTTGGATATTTTCTTTTATAATTTACCCCTTTATGGTTTTGATTTTGGACTGGAGGCAGGTTTCTTCCAGGGCCCGTAATTCTTTTAATTTTGTTTGTTTTTTTCCCCGGTTTGTAGCGGTACCTCTCTGTGGTATGCAGCCATTCTTGAGGGTACTACGGGAGGGACGTTTAGTATAGGCACACGGACCTTGATAGGTCTGTGGATAGTCTATCCCTCGTTGAAAGTTTCGAATGATTTTCCATAAAGGGTATTGTTTAGATATTTTGTGTTTTGTAGGTTCATACGAGACCTGGATATGTCTTTTTAGACATGTATAAATTTGTATTTGAAATTATTATTTTATTTAATAACTTTTAATTTTGCAAAAATATTTATTAAAAACGAATCCTTGTATCTTTTTATGAACCATCCTCGGTAAGAAGGCGTACCTAATTTGCATATTAAGTCGCCATTGATAAGTTCAATCGATATGAGATTGACTATTTCTGCCGACCACGATAGCGTGGGTGTTTAGCATTGAAATACATGATTGGCAGTTTCTTTAGATCTTCTGCCGTCTATTCAATGCGGATCTTTTACCAACCAAACACATAGTTTCGAAGAACAAAAATATACTTTGTGAACTTGAAAGTCATGAAGTCATCACATCCTTTTGGAACTTGGAAGTGCATGTTTACACCCGACTGGCCTATTTTAAGGTATAGTCGAGGCACAGAGAGCACTTTTAGTGCACCTGGGCTTTATAACTATATTACTGGGAGGCAAGTTAGCTGACCGAGGTATAGGCACGAATTTTGAGCCTATGCTAAAAAATTAAATTTTTAAAATGGCACCATTTAATAAGTTAAATGGAAAGCCAAATTTTGAATTTTCTCAAAAAGTTTATCATTCCCACGATATTTAAGGCGGTGGCTGTCTTTCTATCAAGTCATAAAAACGCCAAACAATATGCCTAATTAAGATGGCGGTTGTTTATTTCCAATTATTATACTATTGTTATAGTAACAATACAAAAGTCTGAATAGCATGAGAGATCCGTAATGGATATTTGTGCTTTGCACGTGACTTTTGCGTGCATGGTGTGGTCGATATTTTGATTGGCTGAAGTGTTTACACATAGGCCATGGTCGCACTACACATGAGAGAGTTGCACATCACATTCTAACTTCATTGAAGGAACATGGGCTTGATTTTAGTTTCAGTTGGAATGTGATTTTTTGAATAAAGAAAGCTTTAATTCGAGCTTCAGTTAAAATGAATTCAACAAGATTGGATGTTGTCATCCATCAAAATCGTACAAAAGTCCAGAAATGGTTTTTGTACTCCATAAGAGCCCACCGGTTATCTTAATTTAGATAACCGAGACATGGATCCAAGTTCGGATTCTATGTTGTATATTAATGTATGCACACTCGCATGAGAGATCCGAGAGGATATTCGTGCGGTTTGATTTTACGGAATCAAACTAAAGTGTTTATAGGCCACGTTTTATGCATGTAGGCTTTTTATTAATATGGTACGAAAGACCAGAGATGGTAGTCGTATATAAATATTATGAGCTTACAATAGCTTTCGCACGTACGAGAGATCCGAGATGGATATTTGTACTGTTATACTTGGTCTTTTATTAATGTACAGAAAAGGTACATACATTCGACATGTCGAATTTATTTATGTTGAATTCTAAGCATGGGTCATAAGAAAATCTAGACCTACATAATACATATACAGTGCAACTGACGAAGGAAAAGATTCCAGAAACGTGTTCATTGCTTAACAGCCTGCATACAGCTGGCAAAACACGTCTTGCTAGCTGTATGCTTTCTAGCAACGGTTTTTAGCTTGTCCTAAATTGGATAGAATCAAGTTGATTACCGTTATGAGTGGGAACTTTGAAAAAGCTCTAGAGACAAGAGATTGTATTAGGGCTTTAGTAGTTTACCGATCTTTCTAGCCCTTTGCGGGGCCTATATAAAACAAACTCACTTGGAGTGTTTAGTCGACGTATGGAGTCGCCGGCCTCGGCCTGACGGCCCTGCGGCCTTGCTGTTTTTAGTGTTAATGTACAATTTTTAGTCTGCTGACCCAGACATTTTTACTAAAAGACAGTGAAGTGTTCAATTGGTTGAGTAGAAGATTATTTTGGAAATTTGGAAAGAATTTGAAAGTTTTGAAGGATTTCGAAACAAAATAGGCTTAATTTAGAGCCTTAAATATTTGGATGGTTTATTTTAATAAAGACAATTTTATATGCATGTCTGAAGTAATACTACTAAGTTTTGAGAGATATGAGTAGTATTCGGTTTCTTAATTTGGATAACCGAGACATGGATCCAAGTTCGGATTCTATGTTGCATAATAATGTATGCACACTTGCATGAGAGATCCGAGAGGATATTCGTGCGGTTTGAGTTCACGGAATCAAACTAAAGTGTTCAACATGACCATATATAGCTATACTACTACTCCAATTCAGAATATATAAGTGGTATATTTTGTGAAACACGTATACTTTCCTTAGACATGTTGATGAAAGTAGTGTTTTTGTTTTGTATCAAGATTCGTTTGAATTAGTTTCACAAGGTGAGACATATTTTGGATATTTTCTTTTATAATTTACCCCTTTATGGTTTTGATTTTGGACTGGAGGCAGGTTTCTTCCAGGGCCCGTAATTCTTTTAATTTTGTTTGTTTTTTACCCCGGTTTGTAGCGGTACCTCTCTGTGGTATGCAGCCATTCTTGAGGGTACTACGGGAGGGACGTTTAGTATAGGCACACGGACCTTGATAGGTCTGTGGATAGTCTATCCCTCGTTGAAAGTTTCGAATGATTTTCCATAAAGGGTATTGTTTAGATATTTTGTGTTTTGTAGGTTCATACGAGACCTGGATATGTCTTTTTAGACATGTATAAATTTGTATTTGAAATTATTATTTTATTTAATAACTTTTAATTTTGCAAAAATATTTATTAAAAACGAATCCTTGTATCTTTTTATGAACCATCCTCGGTAAGAAGGCGTACCTAATTTGCATATTAAGTCGCCATTGATAAGTTCAATCGATATGAGATTGACTATTTCTGCCGACCACGATAGCGTGGGTGTTTAGCATTGAAATACATGATTGGCAGTTTCTTTAGATCTTCTGCCGTCTATTCAATGCGGATCTTTTACCAACCAAACACATAGTTTCGAAGAACAAAAATATACTTTGTGAACTTGAAAGTCATGAAGTCATCACATCCTTTTGGAACTTGGAAGTGCATGTTTACACCCGACTGGCCTATTTTAAGGTATAGTCGAGGCACAGAGAGCACTTTTAGTGCACCTGGGCTTTATAACTATATTACTGGGAGGCAAGTTAGCTGACCGAGGTATAGGCACGAATTTTGAGCCTATGCTAAAAATTAAATTTTAAAATGGCACCATTTAATAAGTTAAATGGAAAGCCAAATTTTGAATTTTCTCAAAAAGTTTATCATTCCCACGATATTTAAGGCGGTGGCTGTCTTTCTATCAAGTCATAAAAACGCCAAACAATATGCCTAATTAAGATGGCGGTTGTTTATTTCCAATTATTATACTATTGTTATAGTAACAATACAAAAGTCTGAATAGCATGAGAGATCCGTAATGGATATTTGTGCTTTGCACGTGACTTTTGCGTGCATGGTGTGGTCGATATTTTGATTGGCTGAAGTGTTTACACATAGGCCATGGTCGCACTACACATGAGAGAGTTGCACATCACATTCTAACTTCATTGAAGGAACATGGGCTTGATTTTAGTTTCAGTTGGAATGTGATTTTTTGAAATAAAGAAAGCTTTAATTCGAGCTTCAGTTAAAATGAATTCAACAAGATTGGATGTTGTCATCCATCAAAATCGTACAAAAGTCCAGAAATGGTTTTTGTACTCCATAAGAGCCCACCGGTTATCTTAATTTAGATAACCGAGACATGGATCCAAGTTCGGATTCTATGTTGTATATTAATGTATGCACACTCGCATGAGAGATCCGAGAGGATATTCGTGCGGTTTGATTTTACGGAATCAAACTAAAGTGTTTATAGGCCACGTTTTATGCATGTAGGCTTTTTATTAATATGGTACGAAAGACCAGAGATGGTAGTCGTATATAAATATTATGAGCTTACAATAGCTTTCGCACGTACGAGAGATCCGAGATGGATATTTGTACTGTTATACTTGGTCTTTTATTAATGTACAGAAAAGGTACATACATTCGACATGTCGAATTTATTTATGTTGAATTCTAAGCATGGGTCATAAGAAAAATCTAGACCTACATAATACATATACAGTGCAACTGACGAAGGAAAAGATTCCAGAAACGTGTTCATTGCTTAACAGCCTGCATACAGCTGGCAAAACACGTCTTGCTAGCTGTATGCTTTCTAGCAACGGTTTTTAGCTTGTCCTAAATTGGATAGAATCAAGTTGATTACCGTTATGAGTGGGAACTTTGAAAAAGCTCTAGAGACAAGAGATTGTATTAGGGCTTTAGTAGTTTACCGATCTTTCTAGCCCTGCGGGGCCTATATAAAACAAACTCACTTGGAGTGTTTAGTCGACGTATGGAGTCGCCGGCCTCGGCCTGACGGCCCTGCGGCCTTGCTGTTTTAGTGTTAATGTACAATTTTTAGTCTGCTGACCCAGACATTTTTACTAAAAGACAGTGAAGTGTTCAATTGGTTGAGTAGAAGATTATTTTGGAAATTTGGAAAGAATTTGAAAGTTTTGAAGGATTTCGAAACAAAATAGGCTTAATTTAGAGCCTTAAATATTTGGATGGTTTATTTTAATAAAGACAATTTTATATGCATGTCTGAAGTAATACTACTAAGTTTTGAGAGATATGAGTAGTATTCGGTTTCTTAATTTGGATAACCGAGACATGGATCCAAGTTCGGATTCTATGTTGCATAATAATGTATGCACACTTGCATGAGAGATCCGAGAGGATATTCGTGCGGTTTGAGTTCACGGAATCAAACTAAAGTGTTCAACATGACCATATATAGCTATACTACTACTCCAATTCAGAATATATAAGTGGTATATTTTGTGAAACACGTATACTTTCCTTAGACATGTTGATGAAAGTAGTGTTTTTGTTTTGTATCAAGATTCGTTTGAATTAGTTTCACAAGGTGAGACATATTTTGGATATTTTCTTTTATAATTTACCCTTTATGGTTTTGATTTTGGACTGGAGGCAGGTTTCTTCCAGGGCCCGTAATTCTTTTAATTTTGTTTGTTTTTACCCCGGTTTGTAGCGGTACCTCTCTGTGGTATGCAGCCATTCTTGAGGGTACTACGGGAGGGACGTTTAGTATAGGCACACGGACCTTGATAGGTCTGTGGATAGTCTATCCCTCGTTGATAGTTTCGAATGATTTTCCATAAAGGGTATTGTTTAGATATTTTGTGTTTTGTAGGTTCATACATGAGACCTGGATATGTCTTTTTAGACATGTATAAATTTGTATTTGAAATTATTATTTTATTTAATAACTTTTAATTTTGCAAAAATATTTATTAAAAACGAATCCTTGTATCTTTTTATGAACCATCCTCGGTAAGAAGGCGTACCTAATTTGCATATTAAGTCGCCATTGATAAGTTCAATCGATATGAGATTGACTATTTCTGCCGACCACGATAGCGTGGGTGTTTAGCATTGAAATACATGATTGGCAGTTTCTTTAGATCTTCTGCCGTCTATTCAATGCGGATCTTTTACCAACCAAACACATAGTTTCGAAGAACAAAAATATACTTTGTGAACTTGAAAGTCATGAAGTCATCACATCCTTTTGGAACTTGGAAGTGCATGTTTACACCCGACTGGCCTATTTTAAGGTATAGTCGAGGCACAGAGAGCACTTTTAGTGCACCTGGGCTTTATAACTATATTACTGGGAGGCAAGTTAGCTGACCGAGGTATAGGCACGAATTTTGAGCCTATGCTAAAAGATGAAATTCGTAAATGGCACCATTTAATAAGTTAAATGGAAAGCCAAATTTTGAATTTTCTCAAAAAGTTTATCATTCCCACGATATTTAAGGCGGTGGCTGTCTGTCTATCAAGTCATAAAAAACCCCAAACAATATGCCTAATTAAGATGGCGGTTGTTTATTTCCAATTATTATACTATTGTTATAGTAACAATACAAAAGTCTGAATAGCATGAGAGATCCGTAATGGATATTTGTGCTTTGCACGTGACTTTTGCGTGCATGGTGTGGTCGATATTTTGATTGGCTGAAGTGTTTACACATAGGCCATGGTCGCACTACACATGAGAGAGTTGCACATCACATTCTAACTTCATTGAAGGAACATGGGCTTGATTTTAGTTTCAGTTGGAATGTGATTTTTTGAAATAAAGAAAGCTTTAATTCGAGCTTCAGTTAAAATGAATTCAACAAGATTGGATGTTGTCATCCATCAAAATCGTACAAAAGTCCAGAAATGGTTTTTGTACTCCATAAGAGCCCACCGGTTATCTTAATTTAGATAACCGAGACATGGATCCAAGTTCGGATTCTATGTTGTATATTAATGTATGCACACTCGCATGAGAGATCCGAGAGGATATTCGTGCGGTTTGATTTTACGGAATCAAACTAAAGTGTTTATAGGCCACGTTTTATGCATGTAGGCTTTTTATTAATATGGTACGAAAGACCAGAGATGGTAGTCGTATATAAATATTATGAGCTTACAATAGCTTTCGCACGTACGAGAGATCCGAGATGGATATTTGTACTGTTATACTTGGTCGTTTATTAATGTACAGAAAAGGTACATACATTCGACATGTCGAATTTATTTATGTTGAATTCTAAGCATGGGTCATAAGAAAAATCTAGACCTACATAATACATATACAGTGCAACTGACGAAGGAAAAGATTCCAGAAACGTGTTCATTGCTTAACAGCCTGCATACAGCTGGCAAAACACGTCTTACTAGCTGTATGCTTTCTAGCAACGGTTTTAGCTTGTCCTAAATTGGATAGAATCAAGTTGATTACCGTTATGAGTGGGAACTTTGAAAAAGCTCTAGAGACAAGAGATTGTATTAGGGCTTTAGTAGTTTACCGATCTTTCTAGCCCTGCAGGGCCTATATAAAACAAACTCACTTGGAGTGTTTAGTCGACGTATGGAGTCGCCGGCCTCGGCCTGACGGCCCTGCGGCCTTGCTGTTTTTAGTGTTAATGTACAATTTTTAGTCTGCTGACCCAGACATTTTTACTAAAAGACAGTGAAGTGTTCAATTGGTTGAGTAGAAGATTATTTTGGAAATTTGGAAAGAATTTGAAAGTTTTGAAGGATTTCGAAACAAAATAGGCTTAATTTAGAGCCTTAAATATTTGGATGGTTTATTTTAATAAAGACAATTTTATATGCATGTCTGAAGTAATACTACTAAGTTTTGAGAGATATGAGTAGTATTCGGTTTCTTAATTTGGATAACCGAGACATGGATCCAAGTTCGGATTCTATGTTGCATAATAATGTATGCACACTTGCATGAGAGATCCGAGAGGATATTCGTGCGGTTTGAGTTCACGGAATCAAACTAAAGTGTTCAACATGACCATATATAGCTATACTACTACTCCAATTCAGAATATATAAGTGGTATATTTTGTGAAACACGTATACTTTCCTTAGACATGTTGATGAAAGTAGTGTTTTTGTTTTGTATCAAGATTCGTTTGAATTAGTTTCACAAGGTGAGACATATTTTGGATATTTTCTTTTATAATTTACCCCTTTATGGTTTTGATTTTGGACTGGAGGCAGGTTTCTTCCAGGGCCCGTAATTCTTTTAATCTTCCAGGTTTACGCAGTGCATGCTCTCAAAATATAAACAAGTACCATTCTTCTTTGACTGCAGTGGCGTGCACAGCACATTGAAAGTGGGGGGGGGGGCAGGTTGTTCAGTTCTCCCGAATGGAGTCTGATTAGGAGCAAATTTTGATGTTTTTAACGTTTTCCCCCCGAATACCCCGAATGACCAACAAAAGTGGGGGAAATGGCCCCACTGCCCCCCCCCCCCTTTGCGCACACCACTGATTGACTGAAACTGAAAATGATACATGTAGCAGTGTTTCAAGTGCAGTGCTTAAACCCATATGCATGGAGTTTTCTTTTTATAAATTTTGATTATTTTTTCATTCTTTAACAAACTTCATAACATAACAAATTGATAATTTAAATCTGTTCAACTGGACTTACTATTTTAACTGACGATGTTTCACATCCTATCCTGGATGTTTCCTCAAGCCGTCTGATTTTTCAGCCGCAATTGGTTAGTGACCCATGAAAATATAATCAGACGGCTTGAGGAAACATCCAGGATAAGATGTGAAACGTTGCCAGTTAAAATAGTAGAGACCTGCGATTTCCGAACGCCGAGATCGTACGCTCGCAAGTATATTTAAAAAAAGTTATTTGCTTGTCCTTGTCCAACCGACTGTCTCGGCAGTCCCGACTGTAGACAGGGGGTTAACCAGGATCCAATATTACAGACTTGACATTTACGAGGGCTGGTCAATAAGTTCCCGCAACTAAGGTGTATCTCCGCTCATGCATGACTTGGATGACTGTTACTTACGCTAAATTCAAGATTGCACTTTTGTCTTTCAAAACGAATATGTATTAGCGATGCTGAATGCTTGATTACGTAATGACATTAGCATAAACACAATAGCGTATGGGCACTGCCTGATTTATGGTGAAAAGTAGTCAAGAAAATCTCGCGCCAAATTGAGGTATTGTTACATAATTCCAAATATCTCGAGAATAAAAGTATGGAATCTGGCCCGGTTTTTGCAACTTTATAGACCGATAACATAGGCATGATGGTGGACACTTTTTAGACATATACCATTTTTATTAAAGAAAAGAAATCGTGTTGAATATCTCCAATTTTGAGTAGGCTTTATCACCCATTGTTCTTTACATAATAAGAGATAGAAAGAATAATCGATGACAACATTTAACCAATGGTACCTGCTTTGATTGGGGATCTACTGATTATTAAAAGGAGGTCCCAGTGGTGAAATCACAAACATTTCTTTCTTAATGAATCCTTGTTTTCAAAAGGTCTTGTTTTTGTAATTAAAGTAGCACACCACAGAGGCTCTGGATTGAATAAGAAATTTGAATTTCGAAAGGTGTGTCTAATTTTAGCATAAGACTTGGTATAGCGATTCACTCACACAGCTACTGTTCCGCAAACCTTGTATTAGTCATATTTTTAGCGCTTTTTTGATGAAATTTTACGTTTTTCATACATTTTTGGTACATTCAATCATGCATACCATCAACGCATGCGCATATTTCCATTTTTGTTGCAACAAGTTCTATTGTCCTGACTATGATCTCTAATACCATACCAATAGCCATATTTGGTTTTGTTTTATTTTGGAGATAATTTGGATTCTTTCTTCTGCCGTGTGAGCTCGTTTTCGCGATTTTCGCACAATTTTTGCTTGTTGTTATAGGCCTATTTTTGGTAAAGTTCAAAGACGGTCCCTTTCCTCATCTGTTGACGGATACATTTAATCTTTCACAATTATCAATTGAATATACTCAGATTACCTCATACCAAAAATAAGGCTTGTAAAATGCTTTGGTCCTTACTTCTGCTTCTTTTTATTACACGTTCCTCAACGTCAATTCAAATTTCCCGCCAATGTTGACAATTGTCAGTGTGCATATAGCAATGACTTTATGCAAATGAGATTACGTAATTAAAGGTACTCTGATACTAATTGTTGTGCGTTTTGACAGACAAAGGTACAAACTTTATTGATCTTAAGTAACAGTCATCTAAGTCATGCATGAGCGGAGATAAATAATGGTTGCGGGATATTATTGACCAACCCTCGTAATATGGAATATTTTTTCACAAAATTCCAAGACTAGTCTGGACGGAGTCTGCATAAACCGCATTGGCAAAATATAAATTAGGGTGTGTCGGGAGATGGTGTAAAATAATTGTTTGATAGATAATGTGCTTTCCATAATTTACATAATGGTGCTCATATAATGCAGTGAATTTGCCTAAAATGGCGGACTTAGGAAGGCTGAATTTGAGCTGGGGGGGCACAATTTCGGACTTAATGCAACATTTTTCAGTTCTTATCAAATTTATAGGTGTTTGAGGTGATATTTCTTAGACTTCGCCAGCAATTGGCATTCATCACAGCTGAAATACACTTGCAATGTACCAATTTCTTTAACATGGGAGGAGCTTTAAAATAGGGCTTATAAAAGTGGTACCTACTCAGAAAGTTTCAATGGCCCCACTGGGGTCAAATGTTATAAACTTAACGGTACAAAACAACTGTATGGATTCCGTGTTGTCCAATGAACTCACGCTTGTTTCTTTGTGTACAATACGTTTATAACATTTGGCCCCAGGGGGCCATTCAGACTTCCTGAGTGCATACCACTTTTAAGAGCCATATTTTTAAAGCTCCTCCCACTTTCAAAACTGGTAGATTACAAGTGCATTTCAGTTCTGACGAACACTTATTGGTATTTAGGTTCAGTAAATATCTCCTCAAACCTCAATAAATTTGATAATATCAGAATAATGTTGCTCAAATTCAGAAATTTTACCCCCACAAAAATCAAATTCAGTCTAATTAAATCCGCCATTTTAGGCTATTTCATTACATGAGCGCCATAATTTACTCTAATAGAAAGTACATTTTCGGTCAAACAATTATTTTAAACCATCTCCGGACACACCCCAGTTAGTATTTAGCCCGTGCGGTTTATGCAGACCCTACCAGACCAGTCTTGGAATTTTGCGAAAAAATATTCCATATTAAATGTCAAGGTTCAATTCACAATACGATGCGCCGCTGGGGGAGAGGTCAAAATACGCAGTGCATAATGGAAAAATAACAAAATGTCGACATCCAAAGATTTACAACATAATGTCATTGTGTGTTCAAGATGAAGAAGAAAGCCTTGCATCACAAACATACATGTAGATACATACAAAAACCCGCAGTCATTTGATGGTTGTTTACCCGAATTAAATTTAAATGATTGAATAGATTCAGTAAAATGCGCATGTAACGACATTCGTGTTACTTTCAAGGTCCATGTCGATATATTATCGAAGTGATGGCGTTATGATGTTTTAGAATAGTCCAAGCACTAGAATACCCAAAGTAACGATCAATTTATCACTAACACTGGCAAAAATAACACTTATCCAACTTATTCGTAGTCGCGAATTCAAAAATCAATTATCCCATCCACGATAAAGGCGGTCTAACCTTATCAACATCTCTGTCTGACTCCCGGTCCTCGCACTCCGTGCATCCGCGGGTATTCATGCTTGTCGGTGAACTTTAAAAACACCCCCTTTTGCATCTCATTTCGCGAAGTTTTTAGGTGAAAAACACCCCTTTTTTTAGCGATTTCGCGCATTATTTGCCCTTCGACAATACCCCTATTTTCGCTACAACGCGAACGATATTCCTAATATACCCTTTTCTGTCAGAAACGCGTAGGCTGCTTGATGAAAATACCCTTTTTTCCC
Organism: Amphiura filiformis; assembly: GCF_039555335.1. Classification (NCBI taxonomy): domain Eukaryota; kingdom Metazoa; phylum Echinodermata; class Ophiuroidea; order Amphilepidida; family Amphiuridae; genus Amphiura; species Amphiura filiformis. Next base: position 45,043,441 of record NC_092628.1, read on the forward strand.
GGCCTTTTTTTTCAATTTCGCGAACACGTGGTTTAAAAAAACACCCCTTTTTTGTGTGTTTCGCGAATCGCGTTTCTTCATCTGAAAACACCCCTTATTTCGCGAAATTTTCGACGAGCATGAATACCCGCGGATGCACGGAGTGCGGGGACCGGGGTCTGACTCTTCTTTTGGGCTAAGTAATTAAAAACGATTGAAATGGCTCAAAATAACAGCAATTGGGGCATGACATAACATGTTTAATCCAAATAATTCAAGCTTTTCACCCGGAATTATCCTAGTTGGAAGAAAACGTCAATATTATTATTTCATTTCTTTTAACGGTTGTCCATTTACTTGTATTCAATTTCGTAATGGCAACATGATGATTTATATCTAAACAGTGTAACTGTGCCATGCATTGTGTAAATAAATGGAAACTATCAAAATAAATTATTTTAAGCTATTTTAAAATCTCACTCGAAGACTTCTTAACTTTGTTTATTGTTACCTGCAAGGTCAAATTCCTCCTCTATATTATGTTATTATACCAGAAATATTTAATCTCGACCTCATGTAAACACGGTGTCCGCACTCTGGACTCGCAGGTACGCTCGTAATTACGCGAAATATTGGGGTGATTTCTGCTATAAAAGAGACATGTTGCGTGAAACGCAAAAAAAAAAAAAAGGGGGGGGGGCGTTCTTCATCTATGATTCAAGTAAAATAAATAAAACTGGAGGAAAAGCGATGGATTACAACCGGATAATGAACTGAAAGACAAATGGGTTAAAAATCTATCTGGTCGACCCCAAAAGATTTGAACTTTTCTGTGGCACCAAATTGTATACCACATGCAGAACTTATACTGAATCAGCAATCAAACACAACAACTTGTGCACTTCGGACGCGGAGGTATTACGGACTAAGGTTTCCAGGGCCGAATTCACCTTTTTGGGGGCCCTGGGCCAGGCCAAAATTCGAAGGCCCCAAACGAATCGTGAGGAAGGCACGTGCACTCAAGTGGACGCAGTTTTTATATTTAATTCAATTTTAGACTATTTTAGCCCGAATTGAAGCTGATTTTGCTAACAGGTGAGTGCGCGCGAAATTTTGCAATTTTTGTAGGCTATTTTGGCACAATAGCTACAATACATGGTGTTTTCGGCTAAAATGGAAGAGGCGCACTGCACCGGGGCACTGCACAGGGCAATTTTTGGGGCCCTGGGCCCGGGCCCATCTGGCCCTATGGTAAATCCGGCCCTGAAGGTTTCAGCATGTCTGGTTAACGTGAAGACACGAAAACCTCAATAAACAGCAACGTGAGGCTATAAAATTCCGGATTAAAACGCCCGGACAAGACAAAGACATTATCACAATTTTACCAGCGGATAAGGGTAGGTGCACGTTAGTGTTAGACAAAACTGAATACCGTAGTAAAGTGTGTGAACTGCAGAATGATAGCAAGACATATTATGAACCACTGAAACGTGATCCAACTAGTTGCTTATAGAAAGAAGGTTATATAGAATCTCTCCAGCAACTTGAGAAATCTGAAGTTATCGACCGTATCTTGTATCAAAACTCGCCCCATTGAGACCCATTGTTAGCAGTGTGGACTCAGTCACGTATTATGTAGCCAAACACATCGCGTACATTGTTGGACCGTTGGTTGGGAAATGACAACACCATTATTGTGAACTCCAAGGACAAACGAAGTTTGCAATATTCGATTGGATGATAATGAGATTACCTCTAATAGAAGCGGTAGACTGTGTTAGAGATTTTTTAAGGAAGGATAACACCTTGAATGAGCGCACGAAACTTAGTCTAGACCAAGTTTGTGAACTTCTGGAACTTTGTCCCAACACCACCTATTTTGTCTATGATGGCAAATTTTACAGACAACGCAATGGATGCGCGATGGGATCGCCGGTTTCACCGATTGTTGTAAACCTGTTTATGGAACAGTTTGCATCGTATGCCGACACCTTCTACGCACTGGTTTCGATATGTCGATGACACTTGGGTGAAGATACGTAGGGTCCCCTTCTTCGATCACATAAATGGTGTCAACGAACATATCAAGTAAGTTCACACAGGAAGAATACAAAGAAGGACTGTTTAGTTACAGTGGAAAGTGATGGTCGCTTAGAAACATCTGTTTACAGAAAGGACACACACACAGATCAGTACTTGTTATTTGATTCCCACCATCCGCTATTCCATAGAGCGGACACGATTCCGTCAAGCGAGGACACAAAGGAAAAGGAACGGGAACACCTTCAGAAGGCCTGGAACCTTTGCGGATATCGCGATTGGACTTTTCACAAGACTCACTCTCAAACCAAATCAGGTGACATGTGACACAAGGTGACGGTGAAACTAAACGCGGCAGGAACGTGACTATACCTGGAAACTTCGCAGAATTTTTAAATATCAAGGAATTTCAGTGTCTTTCAAACCAAAATACACCTTGCGGCAAGCGCTGGTCCGGTCCATCCCAATGACAAACAACCAAAGGACAAACAAAGCAACATTATGTACGCAATTCAATGCAAGGACAGTGGATGCAATGACGTTTACCATAGGGTATTAAATAAAAGGCACTAAATTTAATGACCACGTGACTCATAGGAGCCGCCATACCATGACCACCAAGTGATCAGTAGATGTGCTGCAATGCTAAAAGATATTTTTTAGTATGTTTCAAGAACTAAATTTTAAAAGTTTTGGTCGACGGAAAAAAGTTATCGACGGAAACTCTTACAATAATACTACAAAGTTGCAAAAAAAATGAGAACAGTAAAGTTGCATAAAATGTACATAGGTGCCTGCACTTTCATATAAAAATGACAATCTCTGTAAAATTTTAATCAGAAAAGAAAATGCTTAAGAATTATTTAAAAGGGTAGGTTTTCAGTTAAAATGTAAATCCCTTTAATTATTGTCATTATTTTTACTTAGCTACAGCTTAGTGAAAGTCCGCACCTGGCTCATTAATGTCAAGTTAACATTTTTTTTTTAACAAATGTTAATCAGAATGCAATAACGCATAAAAAGTCTGGTGTCTACAATTTCATAAAATTACAATCTCTGTGAAATTTAAACCAGAAAAGAAAATGTTTAGAGTTATTTAGATGGGCAGGTTTTCATTTTAGATATAATCCCTTGACTTTTTACAGCTTGGTGACAGTAAAACAACTTAAAAAATATATAAATCGTTTATGGAATGATGTGGGGCCCTAGTGGACAGTGGCTTCTGAATCAACTTCTAGGCGTTATGCCTGTGCGCAGCGCAATATAAATCATTGCACTTTTTAAAAACAAAACAAAGTTGTCTTAAAATAAAATGGATTGGAATAGCCTCAAATATAAGTTTCGAAGTGTACCATATCTTGAGATCAGATTGCGAAGTAATGCCATTAGGATACCACAAGCAGACTTTGTATTTCATATCCAGCATGCTTGGTATTGACCTACTTCTCATAATCTAATCAACTATTATCTGAGACACGATGACTTAATGAGAGTAGCCCCACCAACCACTATTACTGTCAGTAATTCAACGTACAGGTTTTGTGTTTCTCCCAGAGTCCATTTATTTACCTGAATTATATTAGCTTAATATTTTCTTAATTCACTCTCCATTATGGCTCAGTGACTTCAAGTTTAATTACTCCCATTCTCGTTTTTATAAGAATAATATTTTTATACATGCATGACGTATCAATATTGTAATCATTGACCATTATTGAGATTGGTACATGCTCTTGCTATACACAGTCCGAACTCGTATATAAATTTAGTTGGTATTATTAGAATAAAAATGAGTTGCGAAGTACGTAGATTCATTTATTGATAATTTATTAGTTAGCGGTATATAATAGTGGAATTGATGCTGAAAGAGAAGGGGGTCTTGACTGCCCTGGCTCTATCTCACCTAAAATGTGAAATGATGCGGAGGGTATTTTAAACTGCACTCTATCACTCGTGTTACACGTAGACAAAAGAATGATGACAGTTTAAAACACAAAAGAATTTAACATAGAATTTTAAGCGGGTTTAATCCACCCATTTGGGCACTCACAACACCAGTTTGATGAATGCGGGGACCCAATAATGGCCGACCAAATCCTGACCATGATTTGGCTCGTTGGATTCGTCTGTAGGACAAAATTGGAGTTAAGTCAGACACGTACATTGTTAGTTATAAATAGGTTTAGTTTACAGAAGTATTAAAACTTGTTTTTCTCTAAATCTCATTTCTTGGTTAAGGCTTTCTGGTTCTCAATCCTCGATATTAAATGAGAATCAAACTCAGGACCACCTTTGATTGTGCCATTGAAGTTTCATGATTAGGGAATTCAATTTCGACATACATACAAATGGTTACTCATTTGTTCGTAGAATCATTATCAAATATCACTCGTCTCTTGATCGAATTCGGTGACTGTCGTCTTTCTCAGCAACAAAATCTATCTATCATCATCGCATTGTACCCACCCAAATTGCTACCGAGATCAAACTTGTTAGAACAGGAAACAAACTACATAATGATTAATCACTCAATCAAATACTATATCCGAATACCAAATTCCACCTCTATGTATTTATATATATATACATTAGAGAATGAATTTGGAGAAAACCTTCTGATAATTACAAACACTCGCTGAGCAGCAAGACCTTCCCTCTAAGCTTTTAATCTGATAAGCTGATTATCTATTTGTTTTCATGAATTGGAAGACATTCGTTGAAGTATTACTGAGCTCAATCATCTGAAATTACTGGAGCGTGAGCCACCCAGGCTGGTGGCTCAGCATAGTATTTTATTAACAGAAGGTTTTCTTCAAATTCGTTTCCTTATGAGCCTATATATTTTAAAACGTGAGTTTTTGAGATATCTGTGTATCTAATATTACCAACCCACGTCAGCTTTCAAACCCACAATCCAAACGTCTATCTGCGTCTAAAAATCAATAATAATAATGTTGCCCTTTTTGCTTTGAGGCTGTTTACGGCATAAAGCGCTATATAAATATCTACATTTTTTTTTCATCATAACAAATCGAAAAATAAATCAACGTCCACCTGGTCATTGTCTTCCCAAGTAACCGATATTGAATGTTATCACAGGGTGAAATAATTTGGATATTAACTGCTAAGTGAGACGAATTGTAATTGGGGCTAAAAAGCAGAAGAGGAAGAAATTTTAATATAAAAAGTATAGAAAGGAAAAGAGAAGATTAAAATTGAGTCGATGAAGAGGCAGTGGCATAGCCAGCACCTTTTCAGAGGGAGGGTTGGCAAGGGGGGAACCAACTTTTAAGGGGGAATCCACACAGGGGCAGCATCCCACAGGGGAAAGAGGGGAAGACTTCTCACAGAGGAGCAGCTTCCCCTTTGCCCCTTCCCCTTAGCTACACCACTGAAGAGGATAACAACAGCAATGATTAAGACGAAAAGCTATTTTACATGACGCATATTTTGTCTATTTGGAATGTAATATCTATCAATTTCCTTTGAATTTCACGAAGCAACGAACCTAAAATTTGTTATTATATATTGTATATAGTTTTACACACATGTAGACGATGAGGTCTTGATCGTTGACCCAAGACGATAACAGATAATTACAACGTTTTTCGTCGGTTGATAAGCAATACCAGTATCAACGAAGCAGAAATTCAGCTTTGTGGATAAAAAGATACCAATGTTTTCTTAATTGAACGCATCGATGCATTGAACATTAACCTAAGATACCATAAAAACAAATCAGCCTAATTAATGGGAAAAAGAGACGTGTCTCAACATGCCTGCATACATGCAACAAAACTGTATGACAGTTAAAATATTGGTGTGCATTCGCTGGTCCTAAAGTTCACTAGTCCGAAAATAAGGCTTGCTAGTCCGAAAAAAGGTTTGCTAGTCCGAAAAAAGGTTTGCTAGTCCGAAACATGATAAGTGTTCGCTAGTCCGAAAATTAGGGTAACGGTTAGGGTTAGGACGATGTTTAGGATTAGGGTAAGGGTTAGGATTAAGGTACTGGCAAACTTTTTGGACTAGCGAACAGGACTAGAGGATGCATACCAAAATATCACCGGTTTCATGTTTTGGTGTCTCATTTGATATAAAAACCAAGATAAATGTAAATGTACCTGTACAAACTGTGCTCAGCTGTGCAAAAGAATCATGTAATAAACGTATTCGCATGAGAAATAACCTGTCAAATGCTATTGATTAAACTGTTCTATGCCTAAACTAACCCACGCATCACACATCTACATTGTGCACTTAAAGGCATAATGTACGATCTTTTAAGAATGAAGTTGGTTCTTCTTCCTCCTCCTCTCTTTTTTCTTCTCCTTGTTTGGGATTTTCATAGCAACGACTTCGAAGCCTATTCACTGATTTCAACCAATTATATACTTTATGTTGTTCACTTCAATATACACTTTCTTGTCTATGTGTTGTTATGTTATGCTTCAGATACAGATATTTTTCCCATACGTTCCCCTCCTTGACTGGTAAATAGTTAGTCACCAGATGAGATCATTTGATAGATTGATTGAGGCATACATCTTTGTCAATATGATATCGCGCGTTATGATACCATAAATAATATGTTCATGGTCATTATATTAAACGTTATCGTATCCAATCAAATTACATGGCCTCTCTGACGTCACGCGTTTAGGTCTTAGTTTAGGGGTTAACTTAGCGACAGGTTGAATCAGTTACAGCAAAGGTTCGAACGTGATAATATGGTATACTTTTTTAGCCTAAAGGGTATGAAAAAACGTCAAATTGGTCAAAAACACGGTTGTTTGATGTGATCATTTATTACATTTTCTAACAAAATATATCATGTTCAAATACAGACCTGGACAATACCAACAGCTATCACACTAATATTATATACATATATTTGTAGCTATACCATAGATGTTTATTTCTTTATTTTCTGCTTTTTTGTGGATTTTTATTTAAATTGTATATTTGTGTGCAAATTGAGGGCGCTATTTCCATATATTTAAGTTAATTTAGCCAAATAGTATAGGTTATTCCTTACATTTCATGACATAAGGTTTTGAAAATTTCCTTTGCTCTTTGTTACTCTTTCTGATGTTTTAATGCCATTATACCAGTGTCTACCCCTTATAAAGATGATAACACGATTTTGATCTTAAAAGATCAATAGCGCCGTCAGTGTTCCTCTTTATTTAAAAATTACGTATGCCATCAAACAACCGTGAAAAATAGATGACGTATATCTTAAGGTTTTAGTCGACAAGCATGGCAATGGAAAATGATGAGGATTTCTTTCTTTGTTCTCATACCCTATGATTGCAAAACCCTTGCGCACATATGACATATTAGCCTTTACATTAATAAAGCACAAGATATATGTGACCGTCCATCTCAAACCGCTCGTAAAGTCGGCAAATTGTATTTCGAGTTACAGTGCAAAATATTCATAGAGGTTGTATTCATACGTCCCTAATGTTTGTCCTACATATTTCTCATTTTAGTCCAGTCAAACACCAATCTTTAATCCTATTGTTGAAGAGGATAATAAGCTTTAAATACTTAAATAGAATTAGTAAAAGCTTAAGTCTCTGTTTGCTTTGGCTAAATCCTGTTCAAGTGGTGGGTTAACCAACAATTAACAATGAGAGGACATTCCTGAACCTCGTTGAGTTGGGGATGATTTGAAGTGACCGCCAATTATGACCATTTGATATTTAATACCAGCAATGTGGAAAAGGAGAAATAATGTAGTGCCAAAATAATGTATTCTTTTAATGAAGGAGCAAAGTTGAACAAGTTATAACTCCGCTTCTGGATATCGTTTTAAGTCAAATGATATCATTGTAAAGCTTATGATATATATTTTCTAAACACGGAAGAAAACAAATTTGACCAGGGGCCGACTTTACGAGCGTTTCGACCTGGACGGTCATATATTACAATGAATTACATATTCCTGAATCTTTGCTGAACTCGGTCATTCCATCTTGTTGGTGGTGGTTGATCATACCATGAGGAAAAGTTGATACTAACGCTGTCTTTCCAGAGTTTGGATGATCATAATTGTATTTGTGTCGCGAGTGTGCGATGATAGCAATCTTGTTGACAAAGATATGGATTCCAATATGCACAATACCAGATGCACCAGATCCTTGAAGTCAGATTTTGAGAAAATGCCATTAGGATACCACGTACAAGCAGACTATGTATTTCATATCCAGCATGCTTGGTATTGACCTACTTCTCGTAATCTAATCAACTATTATCTGAGACACGATAACTTAATGAGAATAGCCCCACCAACCACTGCACCATTGCTGTATAAGTAATTCAGCGTACGTGCAGGTTTTGTATTTTTCCCAGGGTCCATTTATTTGCCCAAATCATATTCTCATTTTGACAACAATTTCAATTTTTATGCATGACGTATCAATATTATAATCATTGACCATTATCAAGATTGGTGTGCTCTTGCTATACACAGTCCGAATAAATGTAATTAGTATTATAATATGCTTTCAATGATTAAATAAAAAGAAGTGGCAACGTACATAGATTCCCAAGTGTGTACAATCACAGAATGTAATGTTGTTTTTTCCCGCTGTTTCGATGATCATTTACGAAAAATGTGTGTTTGCGCAGACGTACGCGTATGTGCGATGGGGGTGTGTGTGTTTATAGTATTCCACTCGACCGTCGACACCACCTGCCATTTTGCCACGTTCGAGGCATCAGAAATGGCAATTTTCGCTTAACACTTTACATGACTTGCTATCATCATCAGATATCAGCGCGACTGAGATAATGGAAAGCAGCCTCCCTAGAAATTACAGATCAATATCACTCTAAATCCTCCTAAAGCCGTTTCCTTATGCTCAAGGGTTTGAAACCGATTTTATAGCCACTGTCATTCTGGGTTTGGCGAATATAGCACATCTCATGCTTTCGTAGCTGATATTGATCAATATGAACACGATTAAACTGTTTCCGATTTACCCCATGTGAGTACATGATGGACACTACAAGTTGTACAACACAAGAAATCGAGACTACTGAAAAAGTAGATTTTACTTGATCATTATAGTGGCAGTCTCTAATGATATTATTAATTAATATATAAAATGAGAATCAAACTCAGGACCAACTTAGATTGTGCTGTGAAGTATAGTTACTTGAGAGTTGTATCATTAGGGTCATTTACGGAATTCATATTCGACATACATGCAAATTGTCACCCATTTATTTGTAGCGTCGGTTTATTACTGTTCCAGTTGTCTGGCGAATACTTAGGCGAATCATACCATTCGTCTATCGAACTAAGTTGCTACCGAGATCATAGGTGTCAGAATAGGAAACAAAATTGCATAATGATTAATCACTCAATTAACTACTATATAATATGCTCTATTATATATCCCGTTAAGCGCGAATATCAAATTCCGCCTTTTTCATGCATTCATTATTGTTTGAATTTTCTTTCTTTAATTACAAAATTTGATCAATAGCTACAAGACGCAGGTAACGCGTAAACGATCCTCTTAACGGGTACATAATAAATTGAGTTTTATGTCTCCGGTTCTTAACAGATCATAACACATTAATAATTGCCATCTATAGCCACACCAAGCCTTGCCTCTTGGACTTGGTTCTAAATTATGTACAAATGTGGCTAGTTTGGGTTTTTTTTACTTTTTGAAATATACCTTAAGCTTAAGAAGAACCTTTGACTAAGCAAGTGTCCATTACGGAAATATCGTAAATAGCCACGACTGTTTGTCAAGGCTTTTTAGACTTTAGCCCATATAGTTATATTCTTATCTGATATATCATCCATCATCGTTGTATATTTCAATGGTTTCATAATATCGTGGTAAAATTGACCTGTCACAATTAGGAGTAGCCGTATATCATCGAAGAAACTGAATTTTGAGAGCTAAAAGCTAATCAAAATACTTTTAGTATGACAATATGAACAATGTACTACAGATGGTAGCTATGAGTGTCACGGTGTTTTTGTTTTGTTTGTTTGTTATAGGAGCTGAAACGTCGCAAGCAAAATGATTTCTTCTCTTGCCTTTATATGTTTATTTACAATTTTACACAAATAAAATGATATATTTCCACTCCTGACAAACCATGGAAATTTCTGAGATACAAAAAAGCAAATCATCTGAATCTCTTACTGGTTTTTGATTATTACTGTTATCTTGGAAGTACAGTTTGTGATAACACATTACGTTTATATTTCCTCATATTATAGTATACCAATAAACACCTTCAAGATGCCTATTAACTAGCAATGTAAGGAACAGTAATTTCAAGGAAGTAAGTAGGATAGAGCAGACCTGCCAGGTGAACTCCCAGTTGCCAATTCTAAGCATACACAGAGTTGGGGATTTAATCAAGGTCAGCTGAGGGGTTACACACAAAGTGAGAGGGTCACAAATTGCCGGGTTTAATCACTTCCAAACACTTCTTAACAACCTCACTAAAACCAAAACCAGAGATGAAGAAGAGGAAATCGCGCCAAGCAAGTTAGTAGGGTCTTTTGATCAAGACGACGCTAAAGAAGCTCATGTACCGTAAATGCTGCGGTGAAGATGGAACACTAGAGATGTGACCTGGATGATATCGTAATATGCTTTTGTAACAAACAACTGCTATTAGAGAAGAAGCTTACCAATCTCTATATCAGTAGATCTAAGCATTGGAGACAAATATGTGCTATTATCCTGACTTGCAATGTAGCTAAAATTTACCCACACTAAACAAAAAGTATATACAAGATCGCTGACAAATGAAGAATTCGACAAACTGTAAGTTGAACATTCATCCAATATTCCTGTCGATGACTCGATGTCACCTTACTACCTTATCTTGGAAATAAGTCTTAGAGCGCTAATTTTGATCATTGCAAATTCTGCATGGAACTACGACAACGTGTACCATGTGTTATCAAGTATTTTTTCCAAGATTGTAAATGGAAGGTGTCACGTACGGTGACACCATGCGCGTTTTCCAGTGCTTACACTGGCGGAAAGATGGAAATCCGTTTGATAGCAGAGAAGAAGTAACGTACGTCCAAGATATCCAGATGCATTTAGCATGGTCGGCAAAGGTTTAATTGGTTTCTGCAACGTGTCAGGAAATTTGTTCCGGAAGATGGTTGCATGGAAGTGGTGCTTGGACCACAACAACAGTCAAAGATGGCCGATGTCTTGCAAGAGTTGGGAGACTACAGAATTTCAGTTGCAATAATAAGGTCATGTGGTTGGTTACTCCATAAATGACAAAATGAGATTTAAACACGAAATAAAAATACACACCATAATGTTTTTGTGTGATTCAAGGTCATCGGCAGGGACAAGTGATTTGCTCGGAAAAAAAAAGCCAATTGCGCGGAGATTGCGCGGAACTTTTTTTCAGTGCAAATCATGTATCCCTGCCCATAAAAAAAAAATAGCCAATTGCGCGGAGATTACGCGGAAAAAAAGTCATCGGATGTCATATTGGGTAGCCACCCGACCTTTCTCTATTCTGAGACCTCCAGACCTTGAAGGACCATTGTTTTCTAATGCTGTTGATCTCTTCCACCCGACACATCCGTGAATCATTCTCCCACCACCATTCCTTGATACGTTGCAGAAACCAATTAGAGCATTTGACGACTATTTTAAGGCCCCTGGTAATTACGTGACTCAAGTTTCTTCCCATCTGCGTTCAAACGGGTTTCCGTCCTTCTGCCACTGGAATACGCACAATATGTCACCACAGTGGACGCAATCCATACAACTAAATAGCCTAATGGTAATTGTGTCATGCAAATAACATTGCCATCTAGGAGGTAATGTGAATTCGTCAGGATATTGAATAAACTTTCATCTCACAGTTTGCCGAATTCTTTTTTTCAGCGATGTTGCAATACTTTTGTTTAATTTGTGTACAACAGATGATCCTCAACAGAATCAGACTAGTATTAGATATACCCATTAGAACCAACCAAAATATCCTCAGTGTTAAGATGAAGCTAGCGACAGATATAAGCTTATTGCGCAGGCTGAATGAAGCAGCTAAAAATGCTAAGATGTTCCAATGCTGCATTCGAACGAAGTACATAGGCTTTTCAATAATTAAAAAAAATCAATACTAATTTGGTACCAATTATTTTGATAAACGATGTCCTGTAAACATATAAACTTCATGCCGCACCCAAACCTGATGACGTCCACCATAATGACCATGTCCACAACGGGCAATCGTTGTTGAAATTAGGATTCATTGATACCAATTCTCGCATGATGCCTTTGTCAATGGAACGCCAATAGTCTACTTCAAAGATGCCTGAGGCATGAATCCATTCGTGATATGGTGACGTTTTGAGATACCTGTATATCTTCATTACCAGAAGGTGTGTTTAGACGGTAGCCTACTTTTGAATGTTACTTACAAGCGAGCCAGCAATTAAATTATGCTACACGAGTGTGTGTCCACACGGGACTTACTTCCAAGCCAACTCACTTATAAGAGTGACCTTCACTGGTAAATCATGCCATGATTATGCACAATCAGAATAGGATTGGGTCATCAAGGTCATGCTTACAAGCGAGTTAACATGCAAGTCTTGTTCACACTGGCCTTACATTCGAATGTTGCTCGCTACATGTAAGATATCTTACATGTAAAATCGTCACTTGTAACTTGCATGTTTGCTACATGCGAGTGCGTTTAGACGGGCACTACATACAAGTTTACATTTGAATGTAGTTACAAGCGACTTTACAAGCGATCGTCTGAACAAGCCTAGAGATACCGGTGTATCTTCATTACCAACAGCTATCAACCTATGTTAGCTTTTGAACCTACCAACCAAATACGTGTCTGCAAATCAATTAATCATGTTGACATTTTCATTAACCAAATCGATGTTTAAAAACAAATCAATGTCCGGCTGGTCATTGTCTTCCAAATTAACCGATATGGAACGTTATCGTAGGAGGGAATAATTATACTACCGGTATTTACGACTGAGTGTTAACCCCGGCCGTTTATTATTAGGACGAGCTGTAATGTGGTAATTGTTGCAAAACATTACAGAATGAATTTGGAGAAAACGTTCTGATAATTGCAAACACTCGCTGAGCAGCAAGACCTTCCCTCTAAGCCTTTAATCCGATAAGCTGATTATCAACTTGTTTTCATGAATTGGAAGACATTCTTTGATGTATTACTGAGCTCAATCATCTGAAATTACTGGAGCGTGAGCCACCCAGGCTGGTGGCTCAGCATAGTATTTTATTAACAGAAGGTTTTCTCCAAATTCGTGTCCTAATGAAAGCAGAAGTGGAAGAAATTCTAATATAGAAAGAGAAGAGAGAACGTTGATGAGTGATAGGTCTACTATTATAGGAGACGATGATGAGAACAAGCCATAAAGAAATCAATTCAATTCAATTCAAGTTTATTTGGTTTCATATACTAGTATACAAATTATTATTAAATACAGATAATCAAATACATTATAAATTATATGAGATGTGGATGCCATCAAGAACGCTGAGCGTGTGGCTGATGGCACCCAAGGTTACATGAAAATATTACAATGAAAGACATAGAATTTAATAATTTATTAAATATAAAAATAACATTTTGCAAAAAAAAGAAAAACAGTAAATGGATGTCATATTAGGTACATGCATATACCACATGAATATATTTGACAAGAATTCCTTTGATATGAACTAGAACATCCATTCATTATTATTATTATATGTGTATTGAATAGCTATTTTACATATTATATAGCAATGAGGAATTGATCATTGACATAATACAATACTAAGAAATTACAACATATTTCATCACTTGATAAGCAAATTGAATATCAACGAAACAGACATTCAGCTCGGTGGAAAAAAAAGAAACGACACGCCAATGATTTTTTATTGAACGCATCGATGCATAGAACATTAACCTAAGATGCTTTAAAACAATTAGGCCTATGTAATGGGGAAAAAGAGACGTGTCTCAACACGCCTGTATACACATAACAAATATCGGTGTGCAGGCCCAAGTACTAAAGGTTCACTAGTCGCTAGCCCGAAAATTAGGATCGCTAGTCCGAAAAAAGGTCCGCTAGTCCGAAAATAGGGATCGGTTTTGGATTAGGGTACTAGGACATTTTTCGGACTAGCGAACCATAGGATTATGAAGACAAAAATATCCGCACCGATTTCATTTAATCAGATATGACGCATGCAGAGCCTATGAAATCGATTTATTTGAGGTATTTGAGCTGAAAAGTTAATATAAAAAATACAGCCTATATGGCCTCTGACCTGCAGACCTACCCACCAACTTCAGCGCCAAATGCATTTAATAATGTTCACCGATAAGTGCGTGATTCAAATGCTAGCATATATCCCATGGCCTCCTATCCCCTGCGTAAGGAATCGCCAACTGAGATTCATGCGTCCTTCGTCTTCTGGGGGAGGAGCTTGCTAGAATATAAGCAACCTTCATACCAACCTATGGCACGTCCACGTAACCTATAATTCAACGAGTGCTAGAAATCTTGTGGTCGCCTGCTCCGCAGCCGAAGGATGGCAGTGATAAGTGCGTGGACAACCACTTCTCGTATGGCTATATAAAAGACAATTTGTAGTTTGCAGACAAGACTAGCGTACACGTACATGGTACACACACCCCCATGCGTATGCGCGCACACACACCAAAATATATAAACACGGTCACGGGATCATGGTCATGATGGCAATGTACAAAAAAATATTCAGGACTTTTTAAAGCAACAGCTTCTCTCATGTGCATTTTAAATATATTTCAGCCTTGACCAGTTGCAACATATTTATAAATGAAGAGAAAAGCGAATTGCCAGGAATATTTGATGTGCCATTTTTTAAAATAGATAATAAATATGTGTACCTTGGCTCCTTTCTCGTTACCCAAAAGGCTAGAGCAAATATTATTTGTACCGTCTAAAAAGGATTGTCTGGATGCAATTCTTACGATTATGGCAATTACTTAAAGACGCAAAGGTTTGTAAAAATTGGCCTAGTTGGGCCAGTTTGGCGTAGTACCGGTGAATCGGCGATTGATCTAATACGAGCCATAACCTTGGTAACCCTCTCCCTCATGTAATGCCTATTATGGGTCGTTGTCGAGTTACTACGGGAAGATCATTTAAAACAAACAAACAAACAACTCCAACCCCCTACCCTCGAAGTTGGACGACCTACTTACCCACGGGTAATAAGGTGGTACGGTCAAATTGTAGTCACTATTCCCTACGATGAGCGCAAAGCATGGTCGCACAATTACATGAGCCATTTGGCGGTATGTTCAAGCGCTTGAACTGCGACAGAAAAAACAAGGCATTGAGTTTTCAATTTATATCATTTGCGCCAGCTCAGCTTTACCGCTCATTCATGTTGCTTCGATACTGAATGTATTAATTATAAATTAATTATAGATGTGTGTATTTTATTTTTTAAAATTATATTAACATAATGATATTTTGAGTTGTTTAATGCTGCAAGCCAATTTCAAGCACTGTCCCCTCTCTTTCGTTAACTGACGATAACGCAATACTTTTCATTAAAGCCAAATAAAATTAAATACCAAAAAGTAATTACCCCTTTTATTATGAGAAAATAACTCGAAATCTATGCATCAAAATTGAAAAATTAAATAGCAAAAGGAAACCCAGTTTTGTTCTGCAAATTTTAATGCCTCATTTGTCTTAATAGCCCAACATTTGTTGCCACGGTGACCCTTTGAATGAAAAGAACACCTATTCAAAAGTGCCTGGTCGTCACTGGCCACCGCGGGTAATCCTTCACCAGTCATGTATAGAATGTAATGGTACACTGACTTGAGTAGCTCTTAGTGCAACTTTTAAAAATGCAAGTTTCATTCAAGCGGTCACCATGACCAAATATTTTGAGCTATCTAGACAAATTAGGTATCAAAATTGGCAGAATTAACCTGGGTTTGTTTTTGCCATTTCAGTTTTTAAATTCGATGCATAGATTTTGAGTTTCATATCGTAATAAAGAGGATAAATACTTTTTGGTGGGCGTTTACATACATTTCTGCCAAAAACATCAAAAGATATTAGCAATATAAATCATTCAAAAAACAGTAATAGATATTTTTGTGTGCATTCACTATAATACCTAAGTGCCTAAACGGATACAGATATTTTTCCCGTACGTTCCCCTCCCTTACTGGCAAATAGTTAATTACCAGATGAGATCATTTGATAGATTGATTGAGGCGTATATCTTTGTCGATATGATGCGTTATGATACCATAACTAATGCCATTATACGAGACGTTATCTTATCCAATCGGATTACATGGCCTCTATGACGTCATGCGTCTAGGTTCTTATATAGTTTAGGGGGTCTACCGACAAGATGACCCAGTTATAGTCAAGGTTCGTATTTGGTATGCTATCTAAAGAGTATGAAAAATGATTTTCCGATAAGTGGTCGAAAATAGATGGCGTACTAATGTGATTTGCCGATAAGTGGTCGAAAATAGATGAAGTATTAATTTACCTGAGGTTTTTAAGCTACGATGGAAAATATTTTTTTACCCTTGAGGGGTATTAATGCTGTCCTTTCTCAAAACCAGGGAGCACATGACATATCATTCCTGACATTACCAATATACAGGGTATCTCAGAAATATCTTTACCATTCAAAATCATCATATACCTAGAATTGGGGAAAAATAAGAAGGCAACATCATAAAATTTACAAAATTGTTTTGGTACCAATGTTGGTTGATATTTTTGTTACGCTATTCGAGTGAAAGCTTATCCTATGCTAGAATTTCCAGAACAAAATCATACTTCTGCATAGGGACGTGATAGAAAACCAATAAAAACAACAACAAAGACAGGAAAAGTAAACACACAGACACATTCAAATCAACATGGTTCATATATTTTCCACATTATGCCTTAATGGTAGAGTTGTGTCAATTGATATTTCATATTATTTTTTTACTACATACATATTGAGCATTTATTAAGCGCTGCTACATTACGAGCATAGCGCTACATACAATATTGAAGGTGGCAAAAGGCCAAAATATATACACAAAATATATACTTCATATTCAAGCCACGCGTGTTGAATGCAATAGGATGAATTCAGGTGGTTAGAGGAATGCGATTAATACAAACACGTTGGCGTCCTGCAAATCACCTACTCTACCAAGGCCAATACGGTATGGCTTGTTAAACTGAGACCAATTCGTTTATCTTTTACTTTAGTAGAAGTGGTTTAATTCTACAAGTCTCTTCCTTTCAAATATATTTCATTTTCTCATTAAATCGAACCTTTAACCACATGAATGAGAGAAATTAAGCTTAGACTAAAACACTTTAAGGAAACGCGGTATTTACAATTAATTACATAGTATGTACAAAACTAAGTTGTCAGATTTAAGGTTAGCAACTATTTTAAACTGTTCACATCATCTTGTGAATGGTAGTGAGCTTTTGCAAAAATTGCATTACTCATTTCATAGTGAGCGTGTAGAAGAATTCAAATATCACAGATATACTTTTGTAGGTTCTGTGGTTCTTGAGTAATACTGTAAAGAAGACTGAAACAGCAACAATTTTGTAAAACATACATAACTCATTAACCACAATAAATCTAGCAAGTTTTCAAAGCATATGATCTGTAGAATTTGCAAAACATCAAAGTGTTAATTTTCAATAATATATTGATTTAGATTTTTAATGAAAATCGAGTTTTTGGTTGCTTCGACCAACAATACCTAGTCTACCCTTATAAGACGTAATTCTAGAATGCACTTGTCACATTGGAATCTGACCTAATTCTTATCCTAAATTAAATCGTTGCCTGAACATAATAGCATAATAAGCATTCATCGTGTTAATGCTAATCCTTTGCAATCAGTCTGGGTAAGGGTAGATAGTTTTTGGTAAAGAATAGGTGTAAGGTTTAGATGTCAAGAATGGAATACTATAAACGAACGAATCACATTATTACTGATTACAAATTTCTATATTTAGCACGGGTAGGTAGGGCCTATCCAACTACAGCCTGTCTCAAAAAAAAAATTGTGCAAGTGAAAAGTGCCCTCTTTGGCAATTAGAAAATACCGTTGTGACATAATGCTTACATCAACGTCAAGGGCGCAGTCTTAGCTCTCAAATGCCGTTTGTTCTGTTTAATTTGCTTGTTTCTATCTCGAGATATGTTTATTTAACAACGAAAGGGCAAAATCACAATTGTGCCACTTTTACTAGGGAAGAGAGTTGTACATCAATGATAGCTGAAGATGATGTGTCTAATGCACTCCCACTTCGGGGCTCGTGCATCATTCGCGCTTGCATTATTTTGTCTAATTTATCTCCCAACAAGTAATATAAACCTATAAGGTCCGTATGCACAAAAGATTTAGACCGGATCTAAAGTTAGACCTGTTCTAAGTGGAATTTAGTACCATGAGAAAGGACACTTTCCTTTACATTTGCTTTGTTATTTTATATTATTTTTGAACGTTGCATTAAAATCTTTAGAATGTGCTAGCTACTCCAGGAAGTAAATAAGAGTAAAGGGCATTCCTGATGGAACTTAATTCCAGTTACACCAGGTCTAACTTTAGACCCTGTCTAACTCTTTTGTGCATACGGACCTTAGTGTGCAATATTTGTTTGTCTTTTAACATGTCTTGAGAACTGTATTTACCATGATAATCATTGACGTGCACATGTATTTAAATTTACAGCAGAATGTGAAATATTTATTCTTTTAATCTGTAGAAAAAGAGAATCAATATTCCTGCATCATGATAAAATAGTAAAAAACAATTTAAAAAATCGGTATTGTGTAATTGATGCATTCTTTTGATTTCACGAAGGAACCCTTGATAAACTTGATGCTATCACTGATTTACATGTAAAGCCTTCTTCCCTAGTAAAAGTGGCACAAATGTGATTTTACCCTTTTGTCGTTAACTAAGCACATCTCGAGATTAAAACAAACAAATTGAACAGAACAAACGGCATTTGAGAGATAAGACTACACCCTTGATATCGATGTAAGCATCATGTCACAACGGTATTTCCTAACTGGCAAAGAGGGCGCTTTTCACTTGCACAATTTTTTTTGAGACAGGCTGTATAATCACCAAGCAAACAATCAGAGTAGAAAACACCAGATAAACCAAGAACAAGAATGACAACTATATGACTAGGTTGCAGTAAAAAAGACGGATAACAAATATTACAAGTGTTATTTGTTATACAATATACAAACATCGCAAAATATGTTACAATGTTATATAATTCTTTTCAACTAGTAAGGGATGAAATCAAAACTCAACCGACATTTGACCGCCAGTTTCCATTGTTTAGAACAATGGAAACTGGACGGAACCGGCTGTCAACCACCGGTCGAGTTTTGATTTCATCCCTTAGGGATATCGAAACTATTTCTGCTGTAGGTGGTGTGTAGCATGATGTTAGCCAAGCTTTTGTTTTAAAGGTAAGGTAAAGGATGCGAACCTGTATATATAAACAGTGAACGGAGTGCCCACCTCTCTTTCATTGACGATTGGGCCAGACTCCTCAGGTTATTAAAGCTTGTACCGGGTTAAAAATTCAGATATTTTGAAAAGAATAAGTAATTGAAACATAGAGCAAATACTAACATCATAGCTTTAATACCTTTTGATTTATGACGCTAACTAGTTCATCTCCCATATCTACAACACAGCGCTACCAGTACGGGTCAATTGCCTATTGTGAGTGCTCCTGTGTTGTGTGCATACATGTGGTTAACAATAACTACATGATGACAGAATGCCGGTACCCATTTATACACCTGGGTGGAGAGGAGTAATCGAGATAAAGTACCTCACTCAAGGGCACAACACGATGGCGTCGCCGGGGCTCGAACCAGCAACCTTCCGATTATGAGTCGGAGACCGTTCCGCTCGTCTTCCGTGTTTTAAAGTGACAGTCAATTATTTACTGATGGGTCATGTCAAAATACACCTGTTTCAATATGCATCGAGCCATAGGCAATTCAATTTAACCACATCAAGACAAGTATTAAAAGAAAAGATGACCAACTAAAATTCCCTCTACTATATCAAATTCATCATATCTTTTGAGGTAGATGTATAAATGAGATGGAATAAAAGCCATTGTGTTGAGTACAAGTATATCAGTATTGTGTTGCGTTATGCTGCTATCTAATGACATATAAGTCGGATAAATAAAGAGAGCCCTTAAATATTTTTCTTTTTTGGATTGTGACATTATTTGAGATACATGGTGTAAAATCTGCAACTTAACAACAACACCATTTTTTTTATTCTCAAGCGTTATTCTTTTAACTTCTTACTTAGTCACGTAGATCTTTTAGTTTTATTACATTACTTTTTCATTTGACAGTTTTCCATCATCTCTGCTTGCCGGCGAATTTACAATTGATAATTCACAAATTATCTGCAGGGTACCAGTGACAGAGACAATAGCACTGCATGCTTGATTGCAACACCGTAACAAATAGATGATCACGATGTACTCTCCGTTCCCGCCAAATCATTGTGTTTCTATGGCAACGATGCCTTGCTATCGGTAGCAAGCAGCACGCGGATGGAATAAGTATTTAACTTGAGTGTGCTACACGTATGCATTTGAATAATACCATTTCATCCAGTTCGTTTGTGAGTGAAGGTTAACATTGCATCTGTATTCACAACTGGAAACTGGATATGTAATAAAGGCGGCATGTCTGTAAGGATCATTTAATCAAACCCGAACATCAAATAGCGATGTTTCAAACCATACCATACTCTAACCCGTGGAATATA
Source organism: Amphiura filiformis (assembly GCF_039555335.1). NCBI lineage: Eukaryota > Metazoa > Echinodermata > Ophiuroidea > Amphilepidida > Amphiuridae > Amphiura > Amphiura filiformis. The sequence continues at coordinate 45,064,339 of NC_092628.1, forward strand.
TATATGTCACTTTATCTAAAATTGTATTTGTACTAACCAACTACAAACACCAAGCATGACTCTTTGGAATTTTACTGGAAACTGTTTGTGCCTTTTGTTTTGTGTGTGCCACTGCTGGAATACCAAAAACTATCATTACATTTGAATAAGCATAGTTATTTTGGAGATATGTTTTTCGTTGCAACTGGTATAACAAGCATGGAATCTCATTGAATGGTTGCGAAAACGAACTTAGGTAAGTATTGGTACTGGTATAAATTGGTGTCAGCTCTGACTATGCTTTAATATAATATTTTACGCGCGACAGGTATTGCATAGTATATATACCGTGGATATATCCACATACGTTTGGCCAGAATGGAATATCTACCAGATGTATCTTTGGTCTTATTGGGTAAATAAAAAAGTACCTTATACATGTAGAATGAATTGAAACCAGCTGGTAGCGAGAAGGAGACAAACAACATATTGAAAACGTCATTTAAAATGTTACCTACCATGCAGGAGGCATTGAATAAGTAGCAAGATATACAAGAAAAGAAGCAAGATACTGAAGAAAAGAACTTTTACCAGCGTCAATATGTGCGATATGAAGAACAAATTCTAAATCGACGCTTGCTTCTGTCTTTACTGTTCCCCAGCAAACACAAAACGTTTTCGACATCATTCGCAAAAGGTTAGAAAAGGTTGCCAGAAAACGTTTTATATGTCGGGTTATATAAAGGGCATATAAAGGGTATAATACGATTTCATAACATTTAAAAACATTTAGACCTACTGCAAATATTCTAATATAATCTTATTTTTAAGTGTTGACAAAATATTTGGCAAATTTTTTTGCAAAAAATAACATTTTGAAAACATTTTCAAAATATTGTTGCAGTGTGTTTTCATACAAAACGTTTTAAAACGTTTCTATGACCTTTATATAACCCGATATTTAATGTTATAAAACGATTTTATCTAAACTAAAACCCAATATACAACATGTTTAAAACGTTTTTGTGTTTGCTGGGTACTTACATCGACCGCATTTGCCTTTTCTCATTAGTGTCCGTTGCATGGCAGTGGAGCTGAGAAGCGAGAGAATAATATTCTTTTTACACGTACATAAATGGAACACAGGTAATTTTACAAATACAACGCAGTACTAGACATTGCCTACCAAGACCTTCTCTTCATCTCTTGCCAATTTTGGACATTTCTATATTGTGCGATCATCAACTTACTCTGCCATAACTACTGTGCTGACTCTTCATCCGAACGATTAAAGAAGCTTTTTACTCTTTGTTCTTTACTTACATCAGCTACTTAACTTTCAGAAATAAATAACTTTTTTTCTTACTCCGACTACTACATTTCATCGCGTTGAAAGCTTTTTGAGAGTAAACTTTAAGAAATTGTCTGGCATCTGCATATTCTGCTGTAGTCGAAGTAGTTTTTGTCTGCTGTTTTGTCATCTTCTATCTACTTCCTTAATAATATGCGCATATTTTTTTTATCGCTTTATATAATCATTAACCCGTTCCTTTTCGATGATACATTGTATTTCTGATGTTAAATTCCAAAGGCTTTGTAACTCAACATCAACCAATATAAAACAATTCTCTGGCAGTAAGATCTTAAAATCGTGTATTGAACTTCAGTTTTAAGGGTAGACGAGGTATTGTTGGTCGAAGCAACCTAAAAATCAATTTTCATTATCTAGATCAATATATTATTGAAAAATAACACCTTGATGTTTTGCAAAAGTTCATTCTACAAATCGTATACTTTGCAAACTTGCTTCATTTATTGTTGTTAATGAGTTATGTACGTTTTACAAAAGTGTTGTTGTTTCAGCCCTCTTTACAACGTAACTCAAGAACCGCAGCACCTGTAAAAGTATATCTGTAATATTTTAATTCTTCTACACACTCGCTATGAATTGAGCAATGCAGTTTTTGCCAAAGCTCACTACCATTCGTAAGATGCTGTGAACTACCAAATCACAACAGTTTAAAATAATTAATAACCTTAACAACATGACAATACAATTCAACATTTCAATGTGAGATAGAAAACAAAACATGAACAAATCAAACCACTCCCCGTTAAGAAAAAATTAAAAAAGTATTTTTAAAATTATTGTTTAATGTCAGTGTATAGGTTTTAACCACTTGTTGCATATTGTTATCTTATGAAAGATATTTCTTCTTGTTAATTTGACTAATTACCTTGCATAAGTGGCAGTAATGTTCACTTTATCACACGACACTATACAGTTTAATGTTGTTATTGCAAAGTATTGATCAAATATTTCGAAATTACTGACACTGTAGCATGACTTGTGGGATAAGATTATACCTGTATTATAGCAGAGCACGGCTTTGCAAGCAATATAAACGGCTTTTAATATATTAATATCGCTTGACCAAGTTTTCGACTCAGACTCGCAGCATTTAAAGCGTTTGAAATCGCTCAACGAGAATTTTGATGAAATGTATTATCATTATTGCATGGCTTCTGCAATATTAATGGGAAAATGGCGTATTAGTGTGATGCAAAATTATCATCAGCTTACCTGGGTGGAAGAATTTACAAATAACATTATGTTTTCAAGTACCAAGAAATATTCTATAGACCATTTCAAATCAAATATCGGAAAAGTTTGGAAAACTGTGGTATTTATTCAGTAAGCTAGGAGGTCAAATTGGCGGACAAGAAATGTGAAAAATGTCACGAATCACGTACTCTTTTAAATGCAAATACAACTTCATCGCAAGAAATATTTTCCAAAGGTATTTAACTAACACTTTCGCTACTTGGTACTTCACAATATGACAATAACGGAAAGAAAAGTGCAAATGTTCCGTGTCAGTGCATTCTACTGTTGTGTCAGTTGGACAACTGCTTAGTTACTGACTTGTGTTTAGAGTGGAATATTGAAGTAATCCTGTGTGTAGTTTTTGTTCATTTTTATGGACAGGATTGAGTCCTGTACACTATTCTTGTCAAGCTGCCATTCACGACAGATGGGTCTGATATTTATTCTATTATGTTGACCTGCGCATACTCACATACCCTCGTCTTCTCAATTACTCTCTGTTTTGTTCTATCATATATTTCATGTTGTTTAAATTTTCAAGGAGACGACGACCCATGTCACAATGATCATTTTTGTCTAAAATATTCATGGACTATGAAAGCACGAGTATGGATGTCATTGTATAACATTCACGTTGTATACAATGAACAACACATTGATTGTCGATGTTAGGAGTTCCCTTCCTGATTAAAGTTCATGTTATATTCATTAGAATTTCATTATTATTTTTGTTGTATGTTAAAATTATCACTGACAATTCTGTATAATGTGTTTTAATTGACGTTCAATTCATAAAGAAATAGCGTAAAAGGCTAATGTATGACAGGCAAAAAGCTAAAAGGTGAATTTGTTGACCAATTAACAGTACATTTGGATATTTAATTTGATTCGCTTTACAAAAGTGGTTTCTTTTACATTATTATTAAATCAACAACTTTTGCCGTTGATACTCTGCTGTGTTGCATGCAGCGGCTCATGCACTTCATCGTTAACTTCTCTGCTTTTAATCCTTTCATCTCGTTACTTTGCTATTTATATACCAAGTCTGTCGAAATGTTGGTGCTTTCAATACCTTGCTGCACTGTGTTTGTTACTTTAAAGACGTGGATTTCTTCCATTGATACCAAAATATAAGTACCGATAACCACGACGTCAATGCAGACGTGTAATTTATGTAGCTTTTAAGTAAGAAAATAATTGACAATGAAAAGCTTTGCAATATGTAAGATCCTCCTTTTATTTGCACGAGTTTACGCCTGTTTACGTATTATTTTTACGCGAAACATTTAGATCTTTTTTCTTGGCAAACGACCTTAAAAGGCGCTAGCGAGTGAACAAAATAGTTACATGTGCACGTACCTTCAAATATCAATGTCAAAGTGTCTTTACAATTGAAGTACGTTGTATCTCAAAGACATACACACGTTTATACCTCCAATTCTTGGAATAAAACTTTAACACACGCTTATTTGACTCTAACCTTGCTTTAATGTAAATCTAATAGGTAACAAGCTTATCTCTCTCCCAAGAGGGATCATTCTGTTATTGTGGAACTGTTATTTCTAGTCTTAAATTTAGAAAATATTTTTTCTGTTGCGTTCGTATGATAAATTGTGATATGCGCTTTTGAATAAAGATATTCTTTATTATCTTGAGTTGCTATCAAATGTCGAACAAAAAAATTATTTTAAGTACTTTCATTTGTATTTATTTTATTCATTTTTATAACAGTAACTATAACTCAAACGCGTAAGGTTTATTTGTCACGTAAATGGAAGAATATAGCACTCTTTATCATCTGCAGCTTGCGAAACCTGTCATTTTAGATAGGCTATGTCACACTCTTTCCTAAGTTTATGTGGTAAACGTCACGTTTTTACTCAAGAAGTTGGGTCATGTTTTCCATTATGACGTGTAGTTTATTATAAAAGCAAATTATACGGTCATAGACGGCTAATGATCAAAATGAAAAAGTATACCGCGTGGTTGCACTTAATGCATTACACAATACACATATGGCTATTATATACTTAATACTCCCGTAATTGTCAAATTAGTTGTTTCTAGAATAAAAGAGGTTATAAAGAGTTGGACACATTGAACATTTGCTGCTTTATATTAATCATCTATGTGGACCTGAAATACCTTGTGATGTCATATTCGGAGTTATGATAAATTTTTAGGGCCCTTATTTGTGCTCCTTTTAAGGTAGAAAAAGACCATGAAAAAGAGAATTAAAATCCGCTCTGAATACATAATTATTTTAGTCACATTGGTAAATACCAGGTACTTCAAAGAAATGACACTGTTGCACCAGAGGTACCTGCGAGGAAGTTCAGAGGTACATCTTATGTGCTTTGGAAGAATACTCCATGTGTTCAACAAGTAACCTACCTTAACGTTCCTCCACTAAATTCGGTTGCATTAACTGTAAAGGATGATTATTTAATCATTAATTAGAAACGTGTACATTGAACTCAGAGTGACGAGAATATTTATTTGTATTACACAAGACAGACTTACATTATACGCTATTAGGATTGTTTAAATGATAATGTATTATTATAGTTGAAACATACCATTTACCACTACCAGTATTTCTAACAAATTATATAACCAACATTAAACAACACCTGGATGTATTTACTGTATGTCAACCCATACTTCTGCTACATGAGCTTACATGAAAAAACTAACAAAAAACACTCACGTGACCTTGGATGCGTAAGTATTCCAGTTGAAATCCACACTACCCCTGTGGAAGATTTTGGAAATATCTTCCACAGGTGGAGTATGTTTTTCAAATGCAATTGGTCATGGCCAATCATTTTGAAACCCATACTTCCCCTGCATATGGCTTTATCCATATCTTCCACAACTGGAGTGAGTATTTTAAATGAAAGTTACCCAATTTGTCTATTCTAATCAAAACTCAAACTCCCTTTGCGGAAGGCTTCAGCTAAATCTTCCACAGGGGTAGTGTGGATTTTAAATGATATAGCCCAATATATCTTTTAAAATGTAAGAAAAAGAATAAAATGCATGCATGTATGAAAAATTTAATGCAATTGTGCATAAGTTTCTGGGAAATAAAAATTTTCAAGAACATGCCATTTTCATCGTATATTCTCTCGGGATTTTCTGCTAAATATAAAAGGAAATAACGAATTACCTCAACTACCGAGTTTAAAGTCATAATAACTTCTTAGAATAATTCACAAGATATGTAAGACAGGACACAGAACATGAAAAAATCGGACCACTACCCTTTAAGGAAAAGAAACATGAAAAACATAGAAAGAAAGAGAGATACTTGTGGTTACATAAAATCCTTTTAGAATTGTTTTCACAATTATTGTTTAATGCCAGTGTAGACGTTTTAACCACCTTTTGCATTTCAAACAATGGATTTCCTGGTTTTTGTTTCTTTATTACATTAAACTTTTTATATTGTCTTCATCCATATTGGTCCTACAACTCAAACGCGATCAATTCAGTCACGCCTGTTTTGACTCATTTACACTTGAAAAGACAGTAGCAATCGCGGCACCTTTGAAAGATAAATTTCTTCTTGTTAATATGACTAATTACTTTGTATAAATTGCTGTAATGTTCTTTTTATACTGACCCTATACAGGTATATACAATTTGTTATTGCAAAATCTTGATTACATTTTTCGAAATTACTGACACTGCAGCAGGACTTGTGGAATAGGATTATACCTGTATTATAGCAGAGCACGGCTTTGCAAGCAATATAAACGCCTTTTAATGTATTAATATCGCTTGACCAAGTTTTCGACTCAGTCTCGCAGCATTTAAAGCGTTTTAAGTCGTTCAACGATAATTTTGATGAAATGTATTATCATTATTACATGACTTCTGCAATATTAATGGAAAATGGTGGAGTAGTGTGATGCGAAATTATCATTAAGCTTACCTGGGTGGAAGCATTTACACATATCATTATGTTTTTAAAGTTAAAAGAGTTATTCTTTTTATTATTATTATTTTGTTGCCTTTCCTTTCAACGACGCAATCAGTTATTAGTTAGAGGTTAATAACTGCGCATCGGTTATATTTGGAGGGCATTGTGAAAAATCTAAACATTTTGCCTTTGGAACCGAGGGATATTCCGAGGTCCAAAGTAAAATGTTTAGATTTTTCACAATGCTCGACATATAACCGATGCAAAGTTATTAACCTCATTCATAACCGTCACTTTGATCTTTTAACTTTACAAAATAACACAAAATTTTCCTCAAAAGTTCGTAAAATAAACCTTTCCCTTTCCCAAAATCGATCAGGCTAAAACAAAACGACCAATAACAAAAGTGCGTATCAGAATCTGTGCAAATATGGTAGCGCGCAATCCAAATACGGCAGCCAGCGCGCGCGCAATTCGTTGGACGCACAATACGGCGCACGCAGAAGTCAATTGTGTGCGACATTGGAACAATTACGCATTTTGCGGTCAATTGTGAGATATTAATGACCTCGATTTGCGTTCGCGTTTTCACAAATAATAAAATATGATTGGATCGCACGCATCGCGTTTATTAATGAGGTTATGAATATTAATTATTCTATTATGTTTCCCAGCGCATACTCGCATACCACCTTCTTCTCAATTATTCTCTCTTTTGTTCTATCATATATTTCCTGTTGTTGAAATTTTCAAGGAGACGACGACCCATGTCATAACAATCCTTTTTGTTTAAAATATTCATGGACTATGAAAACACGAGTATGGATGTTATTGTATAACATTTACGTTGTATATACAATGGACAACACATTGATGTCGATATTAGGGCTTCCCTTCCTGATTAAAGTTCATGTTATATTCATAAGAATTCCATTATTGTTTTTGTTGTATGGTAAAGTAAAATTGTCACTGGTGCATGATTTAGACAAGTAAAATGATACTGACAATGCTGCATAATGTGTTTTAATTGACGTTCAATTTATAAAGCAAAAGCGTAAAAGGTTAATGTATGACAGGTGGAAACCTAAAAGGTTAGTTTGTTTAATGTTAACCAATTAACATTACATTTGTGTCTCTAATTTGATTCGATTTGCAAATGTGGCTTCTTTGACATTATTATTAAATCAACAACTTTTGCCGTTGATACTCTGCTGTGCTGCATGCAGCGGCTCAAGCACTTCATCATTAACTTCTCTGCTTTTAATCCTTTCATCTCGTTACTTTGCTATTTATATACCAAGTTTTTCGAACGGGGGGCACTCAACACAAATGACCATACGGGTATGCTCAGGCCATTTTCTACCAAAAAGCCAAAAAAGACTCTCGATTTTGACTATTCGCAGCTCCAAAAGCCCCCATTTTACTTGTTCACAGCCCGGTTCGCAGCTCCAAAAGACACCCTTTTACCGGTACACCGTCAGCTCCCAAAGACCCACCACCTCAAAATTCCGGGGGAGCATACCCACCAAAATTTTTGATGTGCCCCCGGGTTTTCGAAGTGGTGATGTTTTGAATACCTGGCTTACATGCCGTGTTTGGTACTTTAAAGTCGTGGATTTCTTCCATTGATACCAAAATATAAGTACCAATAACTACGTCGTCAATGCAAACGTGTAATTTATGTAGCTTTTGAGTAAGAAAATGATTGACAATGAGAAGCTTTGGAATATGTAAGATTCTCCTTTTATTTGCAGGAATTTACGCCTGTTTACGTATTATTTTTACGCGAAACATATAGATCTTTTTTTTGTTGGTAAATGACCTTAAAAGGCGCTACCAAGTGACAACAATCGTGCACCCGTAACTTAAAGTATCAATGTCAAAGTGTCTTTACAATTAAAATTGGAATGGACCAATTGAAGTACGTTGCATCTCAAAGATTGTCTGCCTCCAATTCTTGGAATAAAACTTTAATTCAGGTTATTTGACTTTAACCTTGCTTGGCATTGCTTTAATGTAAATCTATTAGGTAACAAGCTTATCTCTCGCCCAAGAGGGATCATTCTGTTCTTGTGGAACTGTGATTTCTAGTCTTAAAATTCAGAAAATATTTTCTTAGTAGTAGACAGATATTTTGCCGTTGCGTTCGTAAATTGATGATAAATTGTGACATGCGCATTTGAATAAAGGTATTCTTTTTTATCTTGAGTTACTAGCAATAAGAAATAAGTATTATTTATTCTATTATGTTTCTTTGCGCATACTCAAATACCCTTTTCTTCTCATTTACTCTCTGTTTTGTTCTATCATTATATTTCCTGTTGTTTAAATTTTCAAGGAGACGACGACCCATGTCACAATGATCATTTTTGTCTAAAATATTCATGGATTATGAAAGCACGAGTATGGATGTTATCGTATAACATTCACGTTCTATACAATGGACAACACATTGATTTATCGATGTTAGGAGTTCCCTTCCTGATTAAAGTTCATGTTATATTCATTAGAATTTCATTATTGTTTTTGTTGTATGTTAAAATTGTCACTGGTGCATGGTATGGACAAGTAAAACAATACTGACAATGCTGTATATTGTGTTTTAATTGACGTTCAATTCATAAAGCAAAAGTGTAAAAGGGTGTGTGACAGGTGAAAACTTAAAAGGTTAATTTGTTTGATGTTGACCAATTAACGGTACATTTGTACTGCTAATTTGGTTCTATTTGCAAATGTGGCTTCTTTTACATTATTATTAAATCAACAACTTTTGCCGTTGATACTCTGCTGTGTTGCATGTAGCATATCATGCACTTCATCATTAACTTCTCTGCCTTTAATTCTTTCATCTCGTTACTTTGCTATTTATATACCAAGTTTTTCGAACGGGGGGGGGGGCACTCAACACAAATGACCATACGGGTATGCTCCCCCGGAAAGACCCCCCTTTTGGGATTTCGCAGCTCCAAAAGACCCCCTATATTTGGCCAATAGAGAGCTCCGAAAGACCCTTGATTTTGATAAAATTTCAGCTCTAAAAGACCCAAAAATTGCTCATTTCTCATATTTCTGTTTTTTCAGGCGATTTTCAACCAAAAAACAAATAAAGACCCTTGATTTTGACTGTTCGCAGCTCAAAAAGCCCCCCATTTTACTTGTTCACAGCCCGGTTCGCAGCTCCAAAAGACCCACTTTTACCGGTACGCCGTCAGCTCCAAAAGACCCACCACCTCAAAATTCCGGGGAGCATACCCACCAAATGTTTTTTATGTGCCCCCGGGTTTTCGAAGTGGTGATGTTTTGCATACCTCACCTTGCTTACATACCGTGTTTGGTACTTTAAAGTCGTGCAGACGTGTAATTTATGTAGCTTTTGATTAAGAAAATGATTGACAATGAGAAGCTTTGGAATATGTAAGATCCTCCTTTTATTTGCACGAGTTCACGCCTGTTTACGTATTTTTTTTACACGAAACCTTTAGATCTTTTTTTCTTGGCAAACGACCTTAAAAGGCGCTACCGAGTGAACAAAATAGTTACACGTGCACGTACCTTCAAATATCAATGTCAAAGTGTCCATGGACCAATTGAAGTACGTTGTATCTCAAAGATTGTCTGCCTCCAATTCTTGGAATAAAACTTACACACGCTTATTTGACTTAAACCTTGCTTTAACGTAAACCTATTAGGTAACAAGCTTATCTCTCTCCCGAGAGGGATCATTCTGTTATTCTGGAACTGTGATTTCTATAGTCATAAATTTAGAAAATATTTTCTTAGTTTCTTAGTAGCAGACAGATATTTTACCGTTGCGTGATAAAGGTATTCTTTATTATCTTGAGTTGCTATCAAATGTCGAACAAAAGATGATTTAAAGTACTTTCATTAGTATTTATTTTAGTCATTTTTATGACAGTAAGAATGTTTATTTGTCACATAAATGAGAGAATTTAACATTCTTAATCATCTGCAGTTTCAGAAATCTTTAATTTTTTCTTATGTCACACCCTTCCTTAAGTTTATGTGGTGACCATCACGCTTTTATCCGAAAAGTTGCACCAAAGTAGTCATGGTACAACATTGCAATGTAGCAGAGATGGTTTAACTAGGTCATAGAGGTTTTGAAATTCTTTGTGGTATTTACTGACATTTAGGCAGAAAAAAACCCAGAAATGCTGAATGATGCATTAACTACGTACACAAATATCTGAAACTCATGTGTAATTTTTTTAATGAATATAAATTATATATATCATATTTTTTTTAATTCTGCCACCAGCACTTGATGTCTGAAACATGTTCGCAGTCAGTTTTGATACGCGTGGTGTCTAAGTATACTCGCGCCAAGCTTGCGGACATAGAGAAAATGAAATTGTAGTAATGCTGTCCACTTTAAACAGCAGCTCTATCAAAAAGTCTTCTTTTCATATTTTCTGTTTGTTTAATGAATGTCATATTCATCGTATTTATGTAACGTAAAACACACTCTGTCTGACTGTGTTTCCTTTAGTGGGCAACTATATTTATCACGTTGTATCTTGGGTCATGTTTTCCATTATGACATGGTAGTTTATTATAAAAGCAAATTACACGGTCATAGATGACTAATGATCAAAATGAAAAAGTATACCGCGTGGTTGCTCTTAATAGATTACACAATGCGGGAGTATTAAGTATAGCCATATGTGACATTATATGGCTATACTTAATACTCCCGTAATTGCCTAATTCCTGAATAAAAAGGTTATAAAGAGTTGGACACATATGACATACTGCTTTATATTAATCATCTATGTGGACCTATATACCTTGTAATGTCATATTCGGAGTCATGTTCAGTTTTTATTTAAGGGCCCTTATTACCTTTTAAGGTCTTGACCCTATTCCCGTATACCACCACGATAAAGGGAATAAAAACCCGTCCCTGAATACATATTTTGGCAACATTGGTAAATACCTGGTACTCCAAAGAAACGCCAAAGTTGCCCAAGATGTACCAGGGGTACATCGTATGTGCTTTGGAGGAATATTCCGTGTGTCCAACAAGTAACCTACGTTAACGTTGCTCCACTAAATTCGCTTGCATTAACTGTAAAAGATGATTATCTAATAATGGGTGTCATTAATTAAAAACGTGTGCATTGAACTCAGAGTGACGACAGTATTTATGCTGTATTACACAAGACGTACATTATGCGCTTTTTAGAATTAATGATAATGTATTATTATTATAGCTGAAAATTACCATTCACCACTACCAGCATATTAAACACAACCAACATTAAAACACACCTGGATGTAATTGTTATTACTGTATGTCAGCCCATACTTCAGTTTACATGAGCTTACATGAAAAAACTAACAAAACACTAATGCGGCCTTGGATACGTGAGTATGTTGTTAAAAATATATCTTTAAAAATGTAAGAAACATAATAACATGCATACATGTATGAATAAAAATTCCCTTTAAAAGGGAAGGCCAGCGTCAATGCAGAAGAGGTCTTGTAAATAGTTTGGGTCACCGTGAAAGGCATTTTTTAGGATCACGCTTACATCCATGTTAGGGACGCACATGGATGGCGGAATTTTTTTTTCGCCTCCAAGAGCACCATTTGTTTTTTTTTCGCCGCCTTTGGCGGCGAAGTTATTTTTTTTCAATTTTAATGTATATTTTTATACAAAGTTGGGTGGGGGAAATTTTTTTTTTTTTACTCATCAGTGAGGCAAAATTTTTTTTCGTCTCACTAGTGGGCAAAGTTTTGGTTTTTTTCTCACTAGTGGGCAAAGTTTTTTTTCAAAAACTCCCATGCCCCCCTGGAAATCTAATGGTGCGCCCCTTACATGACAGTTCACCAAACCATCAATGGTGAGAACATGCACACTGAAACAGCAAAACACATTAACTCCTATAACTCCTGTCAACTCTTTAATTCATTACTCCAAATTGTTCTGTATTTTTGTCTTTACTGCTTTTTACCCATGCTTATTATAAAAATCAAGAAATACACTGCAGTTGTTAGTTAATTCGCTATGTTAACTCAACTTACATGCACATTTTATTTTAAAATAATTTTATATTATTTCGCAATGTATAGTTTACTATAAATTAATACACACCTATGACGTCGCGCTATTGTTTTACCGCTCCATTATTTTCCACGAATGGAGCGATGATCACAATAACACGCCATTCGTAAATGCCTTTCTCTTTTCTCTGAAAAGCAAATACTTTTCAGGGAAAAAGTACTGGCATTTACGAATGTATTGTTAATATCAATTGCACTTTTGAAAAGCAAGTATTTGCGAAAAGTGCGGTATTGTTATCATCACTTCATTCATGCAAAACAATGATACGAAAAACAAGAAGAAAATGATTTTCATTAATACAATAAATTGAGGAAGCGGGTAGCAACATTTGCACAGTATTGTCATGGGACCTGAGAGCACATCAGACATATCGAATTGCATGCTGAATACGAGGATTGTCCCTATATCTAATAATAATAATAATTTTGATTTTGTGAAATTCGCGATATAATACAAATTATTAAAATTTCATATTTTTATATTTTTCCAAATGTAACAGTCCTCGAAGTAAACTTTATAAATCTAATGATATGTAATTAAACTATAGGCCTATGTAGCTGGGATGAAAAGCCGACTCAATTGAAAATTTGACCTTTCATATAGAACTTAAACATTTGTTTCCAAAAAGACCTACATTTTTTAGTGTTTTGAGGAAAAAATCTATATCTTTAATAATGAAGGTCACAATTTTCATATGATTGACGGCTGTTCAACCCAACTTCCTACTATTTACTGCATATCGTTAGATTTATACAATTTACTTTGAGGACTGTTAAATTTCAAAAATATCAATTTTTAATAATTTGCCTTAAAATGTGTATTGTATCGCGAATTTAATAAAATCTAAATTATTTGATATCAGAAGGATGTGTCTGATTTGCTCTTAGGTGCCACAAACAAAATACGTAAAAACGTCGCTATCCGAGCCCTTACAATGCAATCTGTGAAAAGCAAGTCAAGATCAAAACGGGCAGGTTAAATTGTTGGCTAAGTACGTTGTACTTATTATGCAAGATGTGTTTTACCCTCACTTAGGCTTTACTTCGTAGGCCTTTACTTTTATTTATTTGGACCTTTCTTTCTACGCTTACTGTTTTTTATAACATTTTTTTCCTTCTTTATATTTTTATACGTTTTCAGTGGCTTAGGCCCTACATATAATTTGTCATATTTTGGGCAACATTGCTACATATACATAATACACATTCTGTATCAATGTATTTAGGCCTATGAATCTGTTTATTTTAAAATCGTTCTCTTCGGGCATGTTTAATAATGATAAAAGCCACAGTAGGTCTATTTTCTGTATAATTTTTATTTGTCATTAGTATATTTGATGTTTCATCTGATGGTATTTTGGCATGCTTGAATATTTACTTACATCGATCAGTAGGCCTATCCGATACCGTAAAACGGGTAACTTTGGGCACTTTTCAGAGTTTTTAAAGCACTGCTTCCAAACAAAACCAAATATATTTCTAATTATCTCTTTTTTATGACGTTAGGGTTCCTTCTACACCTTGAAGTTGAAAAAGATTTTTGAATAATTTTGAAAGGGTGCCCTAGGGTTGAAAATAGCCTGACCAAAGTTACCCCGCATTTGGGGCAACTTTGGTCAGAGTATTACATTCCATGAAGAAAAGAAAATGAAAAAATTGATCTTCGCTGTATATGGGCAAGGTTTTGTTTTTTGTGACATTTATCCCCATGCAAAATTAAGCAAGCACGCATCCTTGCTCACAAATATCGATTTTTATTTTGTCTGAAAAAAAAATGTAAAAAAATGCTCATTTTTGGTCAAAAATGCCAATATTTTCGTAACTTTCAAAGAAATTGGACATGAGCGACTTCTTCCAAATATATTTCTTAACAAATTGAGACCAAATATGACTAAAAACAATATTGCTGTACGGAAATATGACCATTTAAAAATATATTTGAACGACCAAAGTTACCCCGCTTACCGAAGTTACCCCCATTTTACGGTAATTAAATATTACAATGTTAGGGACGCTCCATTTGATTTCGGAAGGGGACTGGAAGTTGAGGTGGCTTTTATTTCGCGTCGAAGGCGGCGAAGTTTGTTTTGTTTTTGCCGACAAAGTTCAAGGACAATAATAGGCCTAGGTAAAATGTGTTGTAGTACATTTAAAATTTTCGTACCTTTTCGTACCTGATTTTGGTCCTTCTGCTGCGAATCAACGATATATATCCTCGGAATGATTCCATCAAAAAATTATCCAAGATAAACAATAGTGTCCATAATTGCATGGTTGTTCCAAAATCGTAAACTCGATTCACAGAGAAGAGTATCATTGCTCAGGTATAGCGATAGGTGTAGTTTTCTTGAGGTTGACAACTGTAATGACCATTTCATATGAGCCTATACATGCTATATGACCTTTTGCCAATTTTCCTTATTATGCAAAATAGAGACCTAAACGCAACATGACGCAACTACTTCAACAGTTAATACATTAGAAGTGGGCATAAAGAACTATTGATGGTCTAATCACTTTAATGATTTTACGAATCTACGTTTATTCAATTTGTGTAACAAACATTTTAAATCTTTATAATTCAAGAAGGTGGTTACGGATGATTTGAACTAAACACCTGGATCGTGATATGATGGGTATTTCTATAGAAATTTTACATAAAGCTGAGTCGGACTATTTTTGCACTCGCACCTAAAATTTAGTACGATCATTATATTAGTGTATTGTCCGGCATCAATGAGTAATTGATCAATTTGTAAAGAGCAACTTATTTCAATAACACTCCATTCGTGAAAAATAATGGAGCGGTAAAACAATAGCGCGACGTCATAGGTGTGTATTAAGTCGGTTAATGGCCGCGGATTAGAACGTGAGTGGGTAAGAATGGCTTCGCCGCTCCGCGGCTCAGCCATTCTTACCCACTCACGTTCTAATCCTTGGCCATTATCCTATACGTAGATAGTGGCAAGCACATGATAAAGGACTGATCATTCACTACAATCTTCACTTTTAAACTATTTTTTGAATGTGTTGATTGTTAGTCCGAAACTCCTGCAAAGCTATGGACATGGCATCTTACCTACTCCATTCTGTAGTCTGCATTGTGTGTTTTCTCAGTCTTCAATCATTTTGTTGAATGTAATTTTATGAATCAAATAAAAAAGATAGAAATTGGCCTCACTTTAGTTATGTGTCATTTTACAGTATTTATCATTTATAAAGTAAGACAATAATTTATTTATTTTCTATAAGTGCATGTCAAAATATGGGATATATTGTTCAATATTATAGCTAGCCCCTAAAAACTTTATTTTCAATCGGATTTTTCCCGTTGAAAAGACAAAACTGATGTTAAAGATAGCAATAATATCATCATCAATAACATTTTGAGTCAATTTTATCCATAAAACGATACAGGATAGGATAGATAATTACTTTGACTTCAATGTGGTCCATATAATGAAGATTTTGATTCCACAACATTATTAGATCTGTTATCAACATATCAATTATGCACTCACAGGCAACCAAACATCATGCTATGTTCAGTAGTCCACTGATATGACCTCGTGATCATTCCCCCGCTTTGACCATGTCATTTTTTTTGATATGCTGATTGCTGAACAAGTTTATGTTTATATGTGTAGGCCTTTTTAAGTCATAATTAATTCAAACATAACTTTGGCAATACTCAATCGTTTTCGTTCGTTGAAACGGCAAAACATACTTTCTTTTCCTTGCAAATCGAATTAGCAGACATCAAAAACATTTCCACCACGAGAAGTAAAAAAAAAATTCATACCAATAGAAGAAGGCTATAATCTTAGCTAATCTTTAGTGTACACAAACCCCATCTCAGAATTAGGTACCAGCGCCCTATGCGCTGGCGAAAATGGAACGCATTTGTGCATGTATTTCTCGGACGAACACGCCATTTTCACGGGATATTCTCCCAGGATTTTCTGCTAAACATAAAAGGAAATAACTATTTAACCTAACTACCGAGTTTAAAGTCATAATAATCTCTTGGAATAATTTCACCAGAACAAAATAAAAATCATGTATTTTATTATAGAAACCAATGGCGATGGGCGTACCCCCAACGGTCGCTTGTGATGGCGACCCTACACAGTGTCTTCGACCCTATATCTTCATGGCAGGAATCGCCATGGTAGGTTAAATCCACAGCCACGATTAGCCATTTGGTTCAAACCTTTAAAGCTCTTTTAAACTAATAATTAGTCGAGGGACATAACTAAGGCTACTCACAATAGCCGGGTAATCGATCTTGGTTGTGCGTGATTAAGCTTGTATACCCCATTGAGGTCAATGGTCATCGACTTTATACTGCCTACAGTGAGTGCAGCTGTACTACACGCTGCACGCTGTAGTCCATAACAGGACCAACGCAATATAAAATGGTCAAATTTTGAGTTCAAAGCGCACGGCCAATTTTCAAAGCGCATTCTAGCGACTATCATATCTGTTCAACACGTATTTCCAAGTTTATGAGACCAAATCTGGTTTCTTGAGAAAAAAATCATGACGGGAGATATTCATCATTTTCTAACCCGGTATCAGAAGATTTTCGTCTGATATCAAAATCGTGCATAGCAATTCACGTGTATCGATCCCGTGTATTCATTTTAGTGTCCCTTCTGCACCAAATAATTATTAGCCAGGCGGTGTCGGTGTGCCCTATACAATACACACCGGTAAAGTGGTTTAGACAGTGTCTTATCATCATACACCTTTGTATCACTAAAATAAGTGCAAAGGATGGATGTACGATTAGCTTAAGTCATTTGTGTGTAACAAGTTTTATTATGCCGGAAAAAACCCTTCGTAGTACGAGGCTAAGGAGTGAAAGATTGTGGTGCGTTATGAGCCTAATGGTTTCCGATACATGTCAGCTCAAACAAGTGCATATTTCTTGTACATGGTTACCTCTCCCGACGTTTTGCCAACTTTGCGGATATCACTATGTTGTTTGCTCTGATTTTTAAGCATCAAAATATTTTTTCATCAAAACTATGTAATAATTTTGGTCATGTGCATAATGCTCATAATTATATTTAACTCAACTTTTAAAATATCTCTGATATGGATCAATTTCTATTTTGTAATGACAGATGGCAAGCACTGTCATAGGGTTGCCAAATTTGTCAATCTTATCATGGATCTCTGTAAATCACTCTTTATTTTTGTATTGGTGTCTTGCAATTGATCCGTGTCTGCTATATTTTTAAATTTTGATGTTAATATTTAATACCATATGTCACTAATGAATCAGTTTTGGGTGGTTTTTGTAAATGAATACATGAATACAAAACCCACCCAAGTCCATGGAAAGTGATTTTGAAAAAAACTAAAAAAAACTATGTATCATTCTAATTCCTTCAGTTAGATTTACCTGGTAAATGGGTCAAGTTCTACATGTAAATGAGTGGGTTAAACTGTATTAGGTATGACGATTAGCATTTCGGGGACTACGTGAGGGGTCATTTTGTATGTCGGACTTGGTTTGTTTTATGAATCACATAGTTAATGTATTCTTTACCCTTTGGCAATACTGAGAGCAAAGGCCCCTTGCTCTCAGTCTTTTTTCTTGTTCTGTACCCATTCAGCTTAATTATTTTTTTAAAAGTTTTTTACCCCTTATTTCGTCATCACTGTTGCTATCACCTCAATTTTTCACGTCAGCCATCTTGCCCTGTTAGCGAGGGCAAACACCACCCATGCCCTGGACTTGGATGGTTTTTGGATTTCACATGCTTAATAGACGCACGTAGAGGGTGAATTTTTGTTGTTCTTTATACATATGATAGACTTATGTATAAGCAACAATTTTCCATGCTTAACTCAATTTGGCCAAAGTGTGGACTTGGGTGGGTTTTGTATTCAGGTATTCAAATGTATAAAGAGTGTGACTTTAATAAGGATTAAAGTAAAGTAAACTATATTAAACTAAATATGACATTAAATGTATCGCATATTGTCTCATGCACCTTAAATGTGATATTTTTGTCGTTACGAGAATATCTTTTATTTATTTATTGTTCGTTCTTAATTAGCTAATAGGCTTTGGGCATAAGCGTAAACGTTATGCTTTTTTCAATATGATAACATAATTTTGGTACCGACGCGATGTGATCAGGTATATGAGTCAATACAACAAACTAAGGTATTCAATGATTACTTTACTGCTTCTGTAGTCTTTCAGTACAAGTGACAATTGTTATTATCATATCTCAGGTATGGACATTTCCAGATTATATTAGTTAGCATAGATAAAACAAAGATACAAAGAGTAATATATAATAAACGATAAAAATGCATAATCAATTATGAGTGAAGGAATCACAGTTAAGGTCTAGAGGCCTGTAGTTCTGTAACCCCTTGATATAGGTATATGGCATCTACCTGACATGGCAGCAGGTTGGTAGACGAAAATAGATGACCCATCCATCCAACCGAATGTCATGTCCATCAATGACATATCCTATGTTGAATATTTAAAGAAAAACAAATGCACATGTAAAATACTAAGAACTGATAAGCATATTAATGAAATCCACAATATGAATACACACACATGATAATAAGATTGAATGAAATGATAAAACATTTTAGAATATAGCTTTGCTTAAGGGGGTACTACACCCCTGCCAAATTTTGTGCCTATTTTTGCATTTTTCTCAAAAATTATACGGCATTGGTGACAAGTAAGATATGTATATTATAGGGGCAAGGACTACAACTACTGCACTGGAACTTTTATTTCAACACAGACAACAGTTGTGGAGTTACAGTCAAAAATTAGGGAAACCCAATATTTGATCAATAAATCAATAACTACTTGCCTTGAGTTGCTGAATTTTCAGTGCAGTAGTTGTGGTCCTTGCCCCTATAATATACATATCTTACTTGTCACCAATATGCTATAATTTTTGAGAAAAATGCAAAAATAGGCACAAAATTGGCCAGGGGTGTAGTACCCCCTTAAGACTGACATTTTGCATTAACACCAGAAGTTGGTGTACTATCATCTGGGACTAGTACACCAAAGGGATTGAAACTCAGCTACATCCATGATTTTATTGTGTTGTAACATATTTGATTTGATATATTGCGGGATATTCGTCACAGAGCTGGATGGGTAAAAAGCTTACAAATCTGATTGCACTTAGGAACAAAATTTCGGAAATTGAAGCTGTTGTACAACCCAACGCACTTTACATATCCTGCAATCACTTCAATAGACACAATTTTAAAATAGTATTTTGATATTACTTTTTGAAAGCAAATTCACTTTGTAGCCTATATAATAAATTAAATTTACGTTCAATAAGAGAACGTTCCAAAATTGTGCTTTATTGACAACAAATATTATATACCTGTATTGCATTTTCTGTCACTGAAATAACTGACAATTTTTTATTGAAAAATTACGACAGCATTTTTAAATATCACAACGTTTGATTTATTTTATTTATAACAATAGGCTATAAAGCCTGGACAAGCCCAATACTGAAAACACTAAATTAAAGGGATGCCCATTACATCAAAAACAAAACACACAAAAACAAAAAGGGCCAAGGCAAAATAAGGACAAGGACAGGTGGAATGAAGAAATAAATGGAGATCAAACGAAATGAATAAAAAGAATAAAAAGAAGGAAACCTGATTACACGAGGTGCAGACACACGGCAGATTTAAAGGCTTATTAAACAGTTACATAAGTCTCAAACGTAGATAAAGAACGTTGCCAGAATTCTGACTGAAATCGTTTTTGGACTTTTATAAGTCAGTAATCTGAGACTGTAAAATAATGTTGTCCTGAGTTTTGGTCAATTGATGTAGATCCAACTGTGCTCCAATTATAAGGAAAGTGTGACGTAGTGTTTTAAATCACTCGCCCCGATCACATGAGATGCGGGTTAATCTCTTTTTGGGCTATTTATTGGCAATGGGGAAATTTGAATTTGATCGGTACCAACTACGGTAGGTCTACTAATTAAGAGTTCCGCTCTCCATGTGGAACGTTTAAAATGACCAAGAAATGGTGTTTTGTCCTTCGGAGGGGGCATACAATGCCTTGCATATAATCATATCTGTAGCTCGAATGCAGTTAGAGTGTTTTTCGAAAATAATCAGGTGGTTATACTATATATATTTATAATAAATAATTATTTATAATTCATTCATAATGTTCACACAAGTGAACTTTCTTTTTACCGTCTATATTGTTCTGAGTGATAGTCACTATTTAATAACCTAAACACTAAATGGCAGAGGAGAGTTGGAGGACAGTTTAAGATGACAGAGTGACAGGTGTCTAGATCGATTCCACAACCAGTCATACCTGCCACCTGTTTTATTGTATTATCATTGGAATTTCCCCTTGGAGGCCCCCTGGAGAACATAGTTTTATTTAAATGAGGATGACTCCGTCAAGAGTGACGTCTATTGCTTGTAACCTTGTTCTGCCGATTTGCATCCAGGCATCCAAAATCGGTACGGCGAAAAGCGCTATTGCTTTGTGCAAGAGATGTGATGAAACTGTTGCTTAAAATTAGATCATGTCTTTGGAACTTGTGATAGAAAAGGCCATAGAAATGACGGAGTAATAAAATGATACAGTTATTGTACACCGACAACCCTAGTTTCATATTAATAGAAGCACATTGTTTTCTTATCAGCGCGGAATTCTGCGATCGTACACGCGGCACTACTAAAATCTAACATAACGTAATTGTGTTTGACCAAACAGCACACTTGAACGTCGTCAAATTTGCGTCACCCATATAAGCGCTACGTACACACATGAAACTTTATCCATCTATATAATAATGGACATCTCGTCACAAATTCTCAATTCTTCACCTATCTCAATCCGTCCATAACAATTCCAACAGTTTTAGTTAATCATCCAGAAATATCGGCATATATAAGTTACAGATTTTTCATATTGAGCTTATAGCATGAAATTGTGTTATTGCAATGCACCAATCCATGGTCAATCAGGATCTCTGACTACTGTATCGGGCTCTTAATAACAATAAACATCTTTATTTCATGTGAAGGCCAAGGCTGCCCGAATGAATACATATTTTTATTGAAAATATTGATTTGTGGTCATATTTGTTGCAACAAGAATAAAAGAAGTGGGGCTGTTAAGGAAATGACTTTTCTTTAATATTATTTGGTTGGGTTTCATATAGAGCAATATAGCACATATCAGTATAATATGATCACGCGACTACCACAAAAGGATTTTTATTCACGTCATGAAGATATTATGATTATGATATGATATGATATGATATGATTTGATGTATGATATGATATGATATGATATGATATGATATGATATGATATGATATGATATGATATGTGATATGATATGATTTATGATATGATATGATTTATGATATGATATGATTTGATATGATATATGATATGATATGATTTATGATATGATATATAATATGATATGATATGATAATGATATATGATATGATAATGATATGATATGATATGATATGATATATGATATGGTATACATGATACTGTTTTATATCATTCAAACTCTTATTTTGGAAGATAGGATTGCGGCTCAATCCCCACTTATATACTTCGAAAATTTGCTTGATTTATTGTTGTTAATGAGTTATGTACGTTTTACAAAACTGTTGTTGTTTCAGTCCTCTTTTCAACGTTACTCAAGAACCACAGGACCTACCAAAGTATATCTGTGATATTTGAATTCTTTTACCCGCTCGCTATGAAATGATCAATGCAATTTTTGCCAAAGCTATTCGCAAAATACTGTGAACTAGCAAATAGCAACAGTTTAAAATAGTTGCTAACGTTAAAACGCTCAAACAAACCGCCAAACAGCCTCACGTAATTGTACGACTATCTTTTGTTCTTAGTTTATAAACAAACAAACACACACACGCCAAAGCGATAACTTAATATTGTTATAATTCTCTGGAAACGAGATCCATAAAGACATACATTTCCCTGCTAAATTGCAATTATACAAGATACTTGCATGTCTAAACATTGATTTTATAAACCTCCTGAACCAACTTAAAACGATCAGAAAAACAGGAATGTATATTACTGTTCTTAGGAAAACACATCACAACAGCTGAATGTTGCTATAAACAAGCGTTTTCAATCGTTTGGAAATAGTGATGAAAACAACCTTTATTGAATATTTCGGGGGTTTAGGGCAAGAAATCACCATCTGCAATAGCTGCCAGGTGTCATATATATTTAGATGTGTATAATATAGAATGCAAAAGTTGTCGAGTGTCTATAGGGCAGCTATTGCAGATACGCCTTCTAGTATTAAGCCCTGGATGTATTGCTCTTTGTCGCTCTTCCCTCACCATTATTGACATTTAGGCTATACTGAGACATCCAACTTCAATTATTAAAAAAGATAGATATCCACATAATACAGCCTTAAGATAGTTAAATTCATCAACTCTGCACTGATCATTTCATTTGCCGCCTATTGCCTATGCAATAATTGAAATGGCTTGACGTTGTCTGCATTGCATTTGACCATTATTAAGATTTAACCAAACAACCCAGTGGCAATGTTACTCAATACATACACCGATCGCTATCCTAGCAGCGATTTGTAAGTGACCAGTAAATAGCTTATTGCATTAAATAGAAAGCTTGTTTATTGGACAAACATTAATCGCTCATGTTATAGCGATATTGTCAGCTACTGGTGTAGTGAATTAGTTATGACATCTAAACCATACTACGTCAAGACCAAGTGCAATGGGCTATTCCAGAAATTAATGGCACCCCCCCTAAAGAAGACATGTGAATTTGTACCATAAAGTTTTGGGAATTCCCAGACTAAAATTTTATCAAAAAAAATTGGGAATTCCCATTTCGATAAAAAAAAGATTAAAAAAATTGGGAATTCCCAGTGACCCTAAAGAAGACATGCAAATTTTTGCCAAAATTTTTGGGAATTCCCATACCAAAATTTTATCCAAAAAAATTGGGAATTCCCATTTTGATTAAAAAATGCTTAAAAAACTTGGGAATTCCCAGTGACCCTAAAGAAGACAGGCAAATTTTTGACAAAATTTTTGGGAATTCCCAAGCCTAAAATGGGGTACTTTTCTTGGGAATTCCCATGTCTTCTTTAGGGTTGCCTCAATATGCTGCCCTTTTTATTTGGGAATTCCCACTGCCAGAAAAAAATGCTTAAAAATATTGGGAATTCCCAGTGTACCTAAAGAAGACAGGCAAATTTTTACCAATATTTTTGGGAATTCCCAAGCCTAAAAATTTAGGGGCTGTGCAATAATTATGAGCCCTGGATGGGTGGAGGAGGGTAAGGCCAAAAAAAAAAAAAAAAAAAGATGTTTGCTTGCCCTCAACCGACCGACCCTAATTTTGGAAATCAGAAAAAGTTGTTTTTTCTACCGACCGACCCAATTGTTAAAATTCAATTGAGGGCAAGCAAACATTTTTTTTTTCTTGGCCTAAAATGGGGGGCAAAAATTTTGGTGAGCCAAAAGGAGGCGGCAAGCAATTTTGGCAAGCCGAGAGAGCTAGAGGGGGGGGGAGAAGGAAGTGATTTTTGGCACGGAAACGCTTAAATAATTATGTAAATCTTCCTGCTCGCAGCGCTCGCAACATGTATATAGACCATTAAGGTTTGAAACTTGGCATCACAAAAAGGGGGGGGGAAAAGATTTTTGCGGGCTGAGGGGGAGGCAAGTGATTTTTGGCGGGCCGAAAGGAGGGGGGGGGGGGCAAGGGATTTTTGGCAAGCCGTTTGGAAATTTTCCCCCCGGCTCATAATTATTGCACACCCTTTGACACAAAATTTGTTCTGCCCTGCCCCTTATTCAGAGGTGTAACGACCGGGGCGCGGGCCGGGGAGTGTTTCATGGGGGGAATGGGAAATCATTTTGTTAACGTATTTGACATATTTCCACTTTTATTTTTCTAAATGTGTTGCGATTTTAGATTTTTTCCAGTGAGTTTACTTTTTGAAAAATATTGTTAAGGCAATTTTTGAATATTCTCTGCGATTTCACTCTTTTTAGAAAAATTTCCTGCCATTTTACTAATTTTTTGCCCATTTTGAAATATTCACTCTGTTTTTACAATTTTGGGGACATTTTAAAAATATATCCCGGAATTCTACAAATGTTAGGATGTTTTTACTAGATTATTGCCTGTGATTTTACAATTGTTTGCAATTTTTTTAAATATTTCATGCGATTTTAACAACTTTTTTGGCATTTTTTGTAAATTTCTTACAAGTGTATAATTATTTGGGAAGTTTGAAATATTACTTGGTATTTTACCATTTTTATAAATACGTCATGCAATTTAACCATATTCGTTTTGTGGTATTAAAATATCAACTTATATAAATCAATTATGACTTTAACTTTGTGTCCACTGCCAGTGCCCAACATTTAAAAAGACTTCAAGGCGCAATGAAATTACATTTGTCTGCATTGTGGAAGTTTCAAAACCAGACTTTTGCAAAAATATAAATGCTACATAAATTTAAACCAGGGATGTGAAAGTAGATCCCTGATAAACCAGATCATGCTAGACAGTAGAAACCAGAAACCCTTGGTAGAAACTATTACATAATATGACCTTGACCCATGTGTTCCAATATCTGTGGTCTATATGCCTGATGCCTGCAGCATTACTATCATGACTAGTGTACATGCTATACAGTGTACATGTTCAAAGTTTGATAAAACCATAGATTATCTAAGATAAAACATTCAGTGCTGCAGCTTTGCATGGATATACCTTCTAGAGCATGCTACTTTTTGAATTTTTTATAGTGGGTTACTGGGGTTTTAGGCCGTATATATCGTACATTTCTCTTTATATTGATGTGAATTAATTGAAGTGTTAAGCGCTCCACAGACTCCGAGTATTGTACATACAATATTGTATGCAACATATCTACGTTATTTTATCTATTGCCATTCTATTTCCAGTAATGTTTAAGTTCTAACGAATGTTTGATGACGAAAAATCGATAATATGTTACATGTAATATCTAGTAGAAATATATTATCGATTTTACGTCATCAAACATTCGTTAGAACTTAAACATTACTGGAAATAGAATGGCAATAGATTAAACAACGTAGATATGTTGCATACAATATTGTACGTACAATACGGAGTCTGAAGCCCGCTTTAGTCTGACTAGTTAACTTTGTTCAAATCAATATAAACCTGTAGATCTTTGTAAACCAATTTAACTGTATTTTATGGAGATGGTTTGGCTATAGGTGAAATGTCAAGAACAGGCCTTGATGGACAAATTGAAGATCAGGGCTGAATATTAAAATATACTTTTGAATTGAGTTCTACCTAAGCAAAAGCCTCATATGAAAAAACACTTACAAATTCCACACTATAATTATGGTGAAATAATTTGTGGGCTTTTTCTCAAAATGACTATGAAATTTAATCATTTTTTTTCCAGTCAAATTTAATTCAAGAAAATTTATTTTTATAGGGTGATTACAATCAGGTGATTTACATGTACATATTAAAAATGGTAGGCTTAAATAAAATTGACCAAATAATCTTGACTATTAATTATATTTTGGGACTTTTTTTTTTAATCGCATGTCGTTGTCCAAAGGAGAACGACATTTAATAGGCCCCTAACAGTCAATTTTGAGTTTCCCGTCACATAATTTCTGAAAACAAGTGAGGTAACTTTTTCATTATTCATTATTTTTCTGCCTTTCATTATATGACCAACAGCATGTAAAATGTGTTCTTATTTGCCAGGTGTTTAAAAAATATTTTGCATTATTTCATGCAATTTTACATTCATTTTTATATATTTTTCAGTGATTTAGAAACTAACAACTTTGGCTAATTTTTACAATAATTTACACAAAAAAAATCACAATGTAATGATTTTTCCTGTTATTTCACATTATTTCCTGCGATTACATATTTTTCTTGTGATTTATTATTTGTATGTAATTTTTTTTTAAAAGACCTAAATTTTTAGGTGCTTTTGGGAAAAAAATCTATTTATACGAAAGGACAAAATTTTCATATGATGGACGGCTTTTCATCCCAGCTACACACACTTTAAGTACATATCATTAAATTTATACCATTTACATCGAGGACTGTTAAATTTCAAAAATATTTTATGAGATTTTGAGTCATTTCACGGAATTTCATTGTACAACTTTTTCCCAAAAATACTTTACAAAAATGTCAAAATTTTGTCAAAATGTGTCAACAGTTTAAAATAGTTTGTAGTTTTAATTCCCATTTCCCCCATGTGACATGTCAAATTTGTATTTGTTTACAAAATAACAAGTAGCCTACTGAGCCTATAATACATATAAATCATGCATAACTCACTAACAAAAAATTGGAATCAACTCAAATTTGGGGAATAGGCATTTTATGGATATCTACTGAAACATACCCAAAGTTAATAGCTGAAATTATGCAAATCTGCTGCACATCTCGGTACCCACCTTTCCACTAGGGGTCTTAATTTGGAGAGACTGAAGGTCCAAAGAAGGGGGTCATTCCATGAGACTGGGGGAAATCTTACCAAAAAAAAGGGGGGGGGGGGTCTTTCCATGAGAAAGATGTCAGGGGTCCCGCATTCGGTGAGAGATTATCAGAAATGTGTCCAAAAGTGAAAAGAAGGAATCTTTTGGTGTCAGGCAAACAAAAAGGGGGTCATTGGATGAGAAAGAGTCCTGCAAGCAAGACTTCAGTCTTTATCATAAACATACTGACATCTACGGACCTGTATCAGTATCTAATAACGTCCTAATGATAAATGAAGATACTGAGTTACAGTTACTGGAACTAGGGTCAATGTGGCCACACTTAAACATCCCCGTCACCCAATTTTAGCGAGTGCCCCCCTCCTCGATTTAGGGTGAATTTCAGGTTTATTGGCATTACTCTGGGCCATAATTTAATTTGTGTCTTGAGGTGCATGTGGTGTTTCCAATTTTTTCCTAAAATCTAAAAAATTCTTTATTGTTTTAGCAAATTTTGTACAATTTTGTCCATACTTCTATAAAAAGTTGGGCATATTTACCATAATTTTAAACAGAAATAATAATAAAATTCCCTTTAAAAGGGAAAGCCAGCCTCAATGTAGAAGAGGTCTTGTAATTAGTTTTGGTCAATGTGAAAGGCATTTTTAGGATCACGCTTACATCTACATGACAGTCCACCAAACCATCAACGATGAGAACATGCACACTGAAACAGCAGAAAACATTAATTCCTAATCTCATGTCAACTCTTTTAATTCATTACATGTACTCCAAATTGTTCTGGTCTGTTTGTTTTGTTGTTGTTGTTGTTGTTGTTGTCGTTGGTTTTTTTTTGTCTTTTCAGCTTTCTACCCACGATATCTCAATTTCCAATTTTGTAATA
Source organism: Amphiura filiformis (assembly GCF_039555335.1). Taxonomy (NCBI): domain Eukaryota; kingdom Metazoa; phylum Echinodermata; class Ophiuroidea; order Amphilepidida; family Amphiuridae; genus Amphiura; species Amphiura filiformis. The sequence goes on from NC_092628.1 coordinate 45,092,413, forward strand.
CCAGAACTTACGAACTCAATATCTTCGCTTAGGAATGTCCGATTTCACTGCTTTCGATATATACACTGCCGGTTTGAGTTAACTTACATGTACATTTTATTTTAAAATAACTTAATTAATTCGCAATGTATAGTTTAAGCCTACTATATTATAATAGATAGTGGCCAGCACATTTATAAAGGACTGGTTACTCACTACAATCTTCACTCTTAAACTGTGTTTTTCTGAATGTGCTGATCATGTTGATTGCTAGTCGGAAACTCCTGCGAAGCTATGGACATGGCATCTTACATAGGCCTACTCCATTCTATAACAGTCTGCCTAGTGCCTTGTGTGTTTTCTCTTCAATCATTTTGTTGAATGTAATTTTATGAATCAAATAGTTATGTGTCATTTTATTTATAATAAAGAAGTTATTAAATTAATAAAGTAAGACAATTTATTTATCTATAAGTGCATGTCAAATGGGGTACATTGTTCAATACTATATGCATAAATTATGCCCATATTATAGCTAGGCCCTAAAAACTTTATTTTGCATCGGATTTTTCCCGTTGAAAAGACAAAACTGATGTTTATGATAGCAACCATTTCATCAATAACATTTTGAGTCATTTTATCCATAAAACGACACAGGATATGATAGATAACTACTTTCACATCAATATGGTCCATATGATCACAGATTGTTGAGAATCTGTGATATGATCCGGGGATATGATGAAGATTTTGATTCTATAGATCTGTTATCAACATGATATCACGCTGTTCAGTGGTCAAGGAGTAAGGACCCCCGGTCAAGGACACTGATATGACATCATAGGTGATGTCAGATTTTCTTCTGCTGACCATATGATGCTATATATATTAACTATTATTGTTACATTTAGGCCTTTAAACTTTTAAAGTCATAATTAATTAGTTCAAACATAACTTTGGTAATACTCACTCGTTTTCGTTCGTTGAAACGGCAAAACATACTTACTTTTCCTAACAAATCGAATTAAAATATTTTTAAAAAATTTAACCACAAAAAGTAAAAAAAAAAAATCATTCCAATACCACTAAAATATAATCTCTTGAGTAAACTGACCCCAAACCTGAAACAGGTACCAGCCCCGAATGGGCTGGCGAAAAGAATGTTCGTCTCCTCATCAAATTTGGTTTATTTAAAAAAAAAAAAAAATTTAAATCCCAGCTGCATACCCCTACTCAAATCAAAATCAAGAACTTTCCCCACCCCTTTTGTAAATACTAACTCGGGCGACTACTAGTATCCCAGCAAACACAAAACGTTTTCGACATCATTCGCAAAAGGTTATAAAAGGTTGTCAGAAAACGTTTAAATGTTGGGTTATATAAAGGGTATATTAAGAGTATAAAACGTTTTCATAACCTTAAAAAACATTTTTTGCTAATCTACTGCTCAGCAAACAAAGATGTTTTACAGAAAACATTTAAATGTCGGGTTATATAAATGGTATAAAAACGTTTTAAAGGCTTAATGTACGATTTCCTTCAAATTTTAAATTTGTCATTATACTAGTAATAATGATCGGGAATGGTTTCTGCCCATTTTGAGCTGAAATAACGAGGTAACGTGAAAGAAACACTGCTTGTTATTTTGGCCGTTTAACACGCAGTTCTATGGGCGGACATAAAGTCATAATTTCTTGAATTATGACTTTATGTCGAACTTTGCTCTGTTTACCTACAAACACAACAAATTTGGCTGATTCCATTTAGGTGCAAGTTGTGACATGTGTAAACATTACAAATATGCAAAAAAAATCAGGTTTGAAAAAAATTAACCAAATTCATATTATAAGATCGTACATTATGACTTTAATAACATTCCAAAAACATTCTTGAAAACTTGATACAAAACTTTCTAAACAATGTTATTTTGGGGTTGAAAAAATATTTTGCGAAAAATGTAATAGCCCAAAATATGTTCAATAACGTTTTAAAAACGTTTTCATGACCTTTATATAACCCGACATTTAAATGTTATTAAAAGGTTTTGACAAAAACATTTTAAGAACATTTCTGTGTTTGCTGGGTTCAAATATTTCAACATAATGTTATTTAAGTATTGACACAATATTTGGCAAAAATGTTTGCAAAAATAGTTTACAATAACATTTTTTGAAAACATTTCAAAATATTGTTGTAGTGTGTTTTCATGGTTTTCATACAAAACGTTTTTAAACGTTATTATGACCTTTATATAACACGGCATTTTAATGTTATTAAAACGTTTTTACCTAAACCAAAAGCCAAAATATAACTTATTAAAACGTTTTTAAAATGTTTTTGTGTTTGCTGGGATTTTAATTTAATTTATCCATTTTTCTTTATTCTTGTAAAGTTTACGGAGTTTCCTTATAACAAGTCTTGGGATATCTTTTATAGAACCTATAGGTCTTCATTTCTCTTGCTTGAGTGTAATCTTTATTTGTCTGAGCTGAGTATTTGAATGGAAACACCACTAGGTCATGCTCCCCATCCACAATATTTTTTTCCGTATTTAACATTTGCATCATATACATAATGTACATAAGTATTATGAGGTTAAATTCCACATAATGCCATTATTATTTCCTCTTGCCTAACAAAAAGAAACGAAATATATAAAATTCTACCAAGGATCCACCCGGTTTCGGAATCGACAACCTATGGGTCAGATGCTATACCACCATGACTACTGTGCTACGCGTCTTTTTATGATTACGGAATAAAATGCATACACACGATATACTATGACTAGTATTTATTACCAGTGAATATCTATATAATTTTAGACTGACCCCCAGTCTCGGTTCGGTTCCATCTCTGGATAATGTAACAATAAATAATTACATAATGCCCTATGAAAAAATGCCAAAGTCCTGTAACAACCCCCCCCCCCCCTTATTTTCTTCAATGCCAAAAACCCATTCCTCTTCATCCACAAATCGACGCCACTAATTTATCCCTGATTTTGTTCTGTTTCAAACCAGAACAAAATACAAATTTCCTCTCTGAATGTTTTTGCTATTGAAAAGAATTAATCTGCAAGAAATTTTCTGTACATGTACATAAACATTATGTAGCCAGAGGTTTCCAGTGGTATAAAAATCTCAACTTTTTTGAGAAAAGTGTGGGGATGAGGCTGTGGATCACGAAACACCCCTTATGTCTGCTTTAATAGCTATGCCTCCAGTACATGACTTTTGACTCATAATAAAATCACAAACATTGGCAACTTTTAATCATGTTAATAGATTGGGCATTCCATGTGTAGCCATTCAGGTTTTCAGAATTGGAAAGAAAAAGTGCAAGGTATACTAACATAATGTGTACTAAGCATGCAAGCATGCAGACATGCTAAACTGAACAACAAAATAAAAAGTTTGATGGCCAAATATGACCAATTCCAGAACCCATAGCAGTGTCAGGTAAACAATACAAAAGTACAATGGAACAAGTGAAGAAAATCACTGTGTGCACTGTGCACATAAGCACACAAACCAATCAGAATTAAGTATGTGAATGTTGCTATCTTCAGTAGATAGCAGATGCCTGTCCCAGCCCAACGCTAGTGCTATGGATGCTAAAGCTTAAACAATTTTCCACAAAATGTCAAGAGTGCCCCACAGATCATGGAAAATTAGTTTTTCAAGTTTCCAATATTTGTCTTAGCCCTTAGAGCCATACCACACCTAAAATAGAGAAATATGGTTGATGACACAAGTCCTGTTTGATGACAGCAGTGGCCTATCTCAGTTCTTCAAATTAAAGAAAATAATTGAAAAAATATAACTGCCTGAAAATTCTAAAATATTTTGTTCTCATCATATTGTAAATAAGGGCAATTCATGGGTAACTAATTGGACACTATTAGAGCGAAAATGCCTTCTTTAAATCACTTTGAAAACAATTACCCGGTATAAGGCTTTGTAGAAATACCAAATGGTCAATAATATAATATTAACATAAATTCTACGGATTTTGAACAAATGGCAATTTAATGACAAAATGTTAACCTTGTCCATATACATGTATATGCACACTTTTTCTCATATTCTTTGACTACCTACATCTCAGTCATTTTAAGGAAATGTAGATTTGAGGCAAGAAAAGAAACCTTTAATCGTTAGCTTTAATAAATTGAAAAAAAAAATATTTCCCCTCAATCGGCTCACAACTTTTGAAGATATGCTGTTTTTAAGAAATGTACACCTTTTCCCCTCTGTCCACGGAGGATCTAGGAGGTTTGGCTACTTCAAAGATTAAAAATGAACACAAATATAATGCATGAATATCAAACATTACTCAATGATAACTTTATAAAATAACAACTTTATTTAGGGAACGGGCTTTACCGATGGGCTTATGGGCTATGGAATTTGTTACGTGTCATAATTGTGGGCAAAATGGATGTGGGGTAATTACTTATTTTTTTGGTTATTTATGCCTTTGTTTATTATGTTTCTTACTTTCTTACTTTGTTGTTTCTTGCTTTCTTTTTATTTACAACATAAGTCATTTCTCTTTTTGGGATAAAAGGTAGCCCTGAAAAAGGCTGTTTGGGTTGTCTTTGGTTCTTCTGAAGTGAATTTACTGTGCTGCTCTGCCCTCTACCTGGTTGCCTTCTTGACAAATACCTGTTTCAGCCCTGGTCCTCATTGCATCAATCGCGTGGCATAGCAATACTTGTGAATGCAGCAGTAATACGGTTGCGAAGATATTTGAGTTGGAGGCTAGCTGATCCTCGCTCATAGACATCGCTTTGGATGTTGCCCCAATGGAAGAAATCAAGCGGCGTGAGGTCTGGTGATCTTGCAGACCATTCCAAAGCCAAACCTCATCCGTGTACCGAGTGAAAAACGGGAACATTATCTTCATAATTATAATTATTTTGGTTTATTTAAGCTAACGATTAAAGGTTTCTTTACCTACCAAAATATATTTGATCACCTTTTCAGAAATAGGAGAAAAAGAGGGCGCAATGAGGGTTCTGGTTTTTTTTTGGGGGGAGGGGGGGACACCATGTACCATTATAGATCTTTCAACTTCAGAATATTAATATGTGAAAATATGACTCGCCTAAATTGACATGCAGCCTGATGCGGAGGCATAAGTTTTCCAATATTGATCGATATGCATGAAATAAAGGTCACTACATGTAGGTTACAAAAAAGTAAGGGGGAAATAAAGCCCTGGCATTTGAAAGGAACAAGGGTCTTGTCACCCAGGATTCAAGAAGAGGGATTTTGTTTGTTTCCTTTATTTCTTCTTTAACCTGGGACACTCAATCAGTTGAAAACACAATTAATCATCTGTTCTTCCTTGAGGCCCAGTGGAAACTAGACTCAGCCAACTATGAGCAATCACCCTGTCCATCCCAGAGAGATGGAGAGTATTCTGCAAGATGGTTCTGAACCAGTAAACCATAATAAATGGCAACAACCTCAGAGAGGAACAATGTGGATTCCGAAGCTCCAGAGGCTCTATATGATAATGATATGTTGTTTGTCATATGGACGATTATAGAATTAGCAAGGGAAATATGAATGCCAATTCACTGGAACTTTCTTTCTACTGACTTCCCAGCACATGTGTCAAGATGAGACGGTGAAGATTTTTTTTTCACTTATATTATAAAAAATATCAGCCTGAAATAAAACATCCCATTTTGTTGTTGTGATTTAATTTTGGGCAATTGGTATGGTTTGGGTATATTGTTAAATTGCCCCCACATTGTAGAACAACTCCCATTCCATTCCAAGTCTATACCAGAATGACTTCAATGTCTTGAGACAATTAGGACGACCACCAACAAGACAGAAAGGCTATGTGTTGCACTATTCAGGAATGTCTATAGGTGGTCAAAAGGTCCAGTCGTTATTTAGGCATGCCGGAATGGAGAAGAATGACTGAAAAGAGGGCGAGGGCGGGGGCGAGGGGACCCAGGCTCAGGATCAGGCAAGTTGAAGTATAAGAGATGAACATGCTCCCTCTTTTAAATAATATTAAAATATTATTTAATTGCATTGCTTTTAACATGAAAGTAGCAAATGCTTACATTTGTCTGTGGTCATGGTGGACATTGGTGGCAGGCCTCTAAATGATACCAATTAGGTTGCTCTTCCGCAACTATCAACATGATCAAACTTATTCATTGCATGGCAGGAGGGCAGAGGCCAGAGTGGGGATGGGGAAACTTCAAACCCCTACAACATTTTATAAGATTCTATAGGTGTAATATTTACCACATATCATAGGGGTTATTTTTACTCCATTTCTAAGGGTAATTTTTACTATAAGAACCAGCAAAATGTTTTGAAATATGGTCCCACGTTGTTTAAAGATTTCTTTCAAGTACCCTGTTTTTGGACTATTTTACCCCCACTTGAAAATTACATGTGCTACATGCTATACTTTTTTTAATGTTTATATTTAGTATGGTTTTAGGATTAGGTCTATTGTTTAGGCATCAGTGTTAGGGTTAGGATTATGTTTAGGATTAGGGCCGTTGTTAGGGTTAATATTTTGGCGATATTATTAAAAAAGGACAGTTACAACTCAAAAGGCGTTCATTGGTACTGAGATACTGGTTATTAAAGAACTTGCTGACTAGCTATTAAAACCTCATTCTCAACTACATAATGAGGTTTAGTTGTAAGATTTCACCAGCAATTTAATATAACTAGTCATGAGATATTAGGCCGTTTTTAGATTAGGCTTACATAATACATGATATGATAGATTTGTCCTGGGATGACATATGCTACACATTTCAATTTTTGCTGCATTATAAACCTACATGTATACTGCCCATACTAGTATGAGATAATTTTACATAGGCTAACCATGTCTCCATCAGCAATTTTGATGTCAATGTGGATATTTGTCCAGTTGATCATGTGCTCACACAATGTTAAATTTGGTTGGGATTCCAAATCTTACATACCATTTCATGCACATTTGTATGAAGATGGTTAGATAGTTTTGATTGAGAAAGTCATAAAATATATTAAAATTACGTATGGTTTTTGAACACACTGTATCCACAGATCCTGATTTCCAGGATATGTGCTGTATCTCAGCAAGGCAACATAACTCATTATTGAAGTTTGATTTTTTTTGAAAGCCTATAATGTTCTTAGCACATTGGTTTTAACACAAGAAGTTTTGATGGGGGTAAATAAGAGAAGAACAAAATTGTGTACTTTTTGAACCAAAATTTAACTTATCCACCCTATATGATATTTGCAAGAATAGTTTCTTTATTCTAGAGAATCCCCTATTCTGAATGTCCACTCCTAAAAAGAAACAAGGGGTCTTTTTCTTATGAATTCTTATGACAGCATTCAAGCTTTGACTTACGTTTGGTGGACAGAATGGAGAAAACTTAAAGTGAAAGATATCCTACTTTAAAGGAACTTTTTATCGGGCGAAATTTTGCGTAGAAACTGAATCTGACATAAAAAATGCATAATTATCAACTTAAAAATTTTCCCCATAGCACTGTACAGGCATATTTCTGCCCAAAATCCTCAAATTTGAGCGAAAAGTCCTTTAAAATGGAGATACTTAGGGCTAAACAAAAACATGTTGCTCTAGAGAAAGGTATTGGTTAGAGCAACATGTTCTTTGTTTAGCCTTACACCTCCCAGTTTTGAAGGACTTATCTTTTAACAAAATCCATGACTTTTTCACGCCCTCAAAATTCTTAGGGGTGGGGGTAGCATATTGCAAGTTATTTTCTTTTTCTGTAAATCTAGCTTACTTATTTGTTATATCACCATTTAGCTATTGAAATACTAAGCAAAAAGACACTTAAAACATCCCTATAGCTCATACCATTGTGGAGATATGGCATTTTCAAATCGAAAATGAGGAGAATATTATACTTTTTTCCAAATCAATTGTCACCCGAACCCTCAACTTTGTACCCCTGCTATGAAGATAAAGAAATATATGGATCCCATTCAATGCTTTTAATATCACAATTGTACCCTTGTTACACAATTAGCATAGGAAAATTAGGCACTATTTGATAGTTTTCATATCATATCATATCATATCATATCATATCATTTTATTTGCCAGCAAAAAGACACATATACATATAAAATATTGCACAATATCAAAATTACACATAAATATATAAATTACACATGCAAAGATATAAAAATGTAAGCCATGGAAGGTCATAAAGCAAGAAATTGAAATTGAATTGACCCATGTTGGAGAAAATAGAGAGATGGCATGCCTTAACCAGGAACAATTTAAACAAAGGACAAGAGAACCCCTGGCAGGGATAGCCAGATAGTGACAAAGTCACTTTCAAAGTGGCTAAACCTAATTGATTCCCACAAGAACACATACAATCAGCACAGGGGAACAGGGCAAAGGATGAATCTACCTACATTCTCCAACATAAGATGAGGCATGATAATACAATGTAAGCACAACCTTTAGATAAAAAATAAGCCTAAGCCCAACTAAAAACTATTTTGAATTCCAGCTAATTGTTTTGAAATGTTTTTTGAGATTGTCCAGGAAATTAAATATACTAAACAAGAATTGGTCTTTGAGAGATGGAGGAAGTTGATCAAAATAAACTGGAAAACGATTGAAGATAGTGTATTTAAAACTATCGGTTCTAGCATAAGAATGGGAGAACTTAAGAGAATTACTATGACGAGTATTGATGGAAATATACTCCAAAGGATCAATATCATGCTTGCAGTAAAAACACTTGGCAATAACAGAAATAGCAAGATAATTGTATCTATTGCACACAGACATCAGACCTAGTTTTTCAAGGCGTACACCATACTCAAGCTCTCCCCTGGGTGCTGGAATACAGGCACGTGCCAGACGTCCCTGTATTTTTTCCAAGGATTTTAAGTGTCCACTTTGATGTGGAAGCCAGGCTGGGATACCATATTCAAGAATTGGACGGCAGAGGGAGGTATATAATTTGACCAAAATATCTGGATCATTGCAGCGGACCAGTCGCCTAATAAATCCCAAAAGACGCGAGGTTCTTGAAGTGACTGATTTAACATGGTCCCCCCATTTCAGATTTGAATGTTTATACACTCAGAGGAAGTTAGCAAGTCCAAATTTTTGTCACCCCAAAACTGCCATTTTCGGCTAAAATTGGACCAAAGAATGAATTTTTCTCAAAATCAGTGAAAAATAAGGGGTTTTAAGTGCCAAAATCTGACAATATGTGACATTTTACCCCTAAAAACATTTAAGTAATCAAGAATTTTGACTGTTTTCACCCCTAAATACTTTTTTCACACTTTGTCCGCCAAACGTAAGTCAAAGCTTGAACGCTGTCTTATGTCTTCTTTATGAATAATAACCGGGGGGGTAATTCCCACTCCTAAAAAGGGACATTTTTCTTTGGAATTCCCATGTCTTCTTTAGGGTTTTGAAAATAATAAAACAATGGCCGATTTGGTGGACTTTCCACTCCTAAAAGGTGTCTTTTCTTGGGAATTCCCATGTCTTCTTTAGGGTTTCCAGAATAATGACAACACCTTTTGGAGGAAAATTTGCACTCCTAAAAAAGGCAAAAGGGGACTAAAGAAGACATGAAAATTTGTACCATAATGTTTTGGGAATTCCCATACTAAAATTATATCCGAAATAATGGGAATTCCCATTTTGAAAAAAAAATGCTTAAAAAAAATGGGAATTCCCAGTGTCCCTAAAGAAGACATGCAAATTTTTGCCTAAATTTTTGGGAATTCCCAAGCCTAAAAAGGCGTCTTTTTCTTGGGAATTCCCATGTCTTCTTTAGGGTTGTGAGAATAATGGCCATTTTTTTTGGGAATTCCCAGAGCAAAAAATGGTGAAAATTTTTGGGAATCCCATGTCTTCTTTAGGGGGTGTGCCTTTAATTTCTGGAATAGCCCAATAGACGACTTCAATTAAAGAAATCCACAAATTAATTTTCATATTGCCGTGACCTTATTTGGAATAATACATGAGAAGTAAATTAACCCGAGTACAAAAATGTACTTGTACTGGGTCAATGGTTCCAAAGTAGCTCTTTGGGAGGCTCTTGAAATGTGTTGTCTTTTAAAGGTGAAAATCAGAGTTAAACCCTCTCGAATATTAAAAAAACAACCACCCCATGTCTACCAGAATTATCTGGAAAACAAAAGTGTATTATTTTTGAAAACAATTATGATCATTACGAAGCAAAAATATTATTCAGTATACATAAATGGAATTTTGAAACTGCCAAGTTTCACAGGTTGAAATGAGATTCAAATTATCAATCCGAATATATATAGTATAAGTCATAGACTCTGCTGCTTATATAATATGCCTTTATATTACTTCAAAGTTCAATTGAATTACCTCAAGGCATATTTGGTATGAAAACAGTGTCTTGTATTATAGAAGTTGATGGTATATCTGGTCAGGTCTTGTTGTCGGAATTACCTGGTAATTAAGGTGACGATGCCCAGTCCAGTTAAAGCCATATTTATAACATTTCTGTACAAATAGATCAGTATTTATTTTCCATAAAATGTTAGCTTTTACTGTCAGATAATGTCCCCGTTTAATTTTGAGCCGAACAAGTGATGTAAAGCAAAGGTTTTTGGAATTTACTACTAGCGCCAATGCATGTTACTCCAGCGGTTGTAATACGGTACGACCCTCTGAGGTGTGTGTGTGTGTATGTGTGTCCCGCATTCTTTGTTTATCTTTGTTTACTTACATGGCTTTAAGTACATTACAACCATGTAAAAACCGGAATTTAATTTTTTATTTTGAGGGCGTTCTCCTCAGCAAATGTTATAATATGCCTTTAATCTGTGCAGTTTTTTGATAAATGAAAACTACGTCAGACTTTCGAATTAGGTCACTTTGATCTAATACTTAGATGCAATAGTAGCTCTTGGAAACAGGTTGGTGATCCAATTTTTTTCATATGATGTTTTCTGCCTTACACGGAGGCTTATTGACCAAACAATCTGATTTCAAGTTTCAAATTAGCCTAACCGTTCAAGTAGTTGGTATTGTATCACAACCTACAGTTCAGAAGGAACATTATACAAACTGTAGGGAACACAATGGGAATTGAGGTTACCACATACCATAATATAAGAAACATATTTCGGCTTAAAATATGGAATTATGGGACAACTATACTAGAAATCTTCCGATAGCAAATTGTCAATTTTGATTGATAAAGATTAAAAGTTTTTCAATAAAATTGCAATATTTTTCTATATTTTGTCCAGGTCCAATATTTGATATATCTTGAACACTGTGAAATATTATATAGGTCACAGCCACAGGAGGAAATGGTCTTATTGCGAACCCTCTCATTGTCACCTTAAAACGTACGTCACAGAGTATTTTTAAAGGGATGGATAGCGGGGATTGCGTCAGGGTATGGCCCTGGTAATTTTCATGGCATATGGTCAGGGTATAAGTGATGTTCAGGATTCAGGAAGCGGCAGAGGAAATATAATAAAATACACATTATCACAGGTCCCCCACTGTAAAAAATGGACCAGCCAAATTTGCACGTTACAGAGCCTGAAAATAAAATCCCGCGAATCCCGCGAAAATAAAATCCCGCTAACGGGTGCTAACGGGTCGCCGGGGTGCTAACGAACCCAGACAATCTAACGAACACGTCGCCAGCACAAGCGTCCTAATCGATCAATAACGCGTATAGGGCGCATTCAAGTGCGCTGTACGCGACCGGTAGTTATATACGCGATGACAGGGTCAATGGCCGCTTCCACGCAGTAACATACTTCTTAACTCACTGTCAGGGTCCTGATTATCACTCATCATCCATCTGGGCCCAATCCTAAATTAAAAAAACCCTGAAACAAAAAATCTACATCCAGAGCTCATCTCCATGTTCTATCCATATTGGTTCTCTGATAGAATAAACTGTACACAGAGAAGCTACTTTACACTTCCCATAATGCATTTCTTCCATTTAAATTTTCTGTACTGATTTGCTATCTAGCGCAACATGGGTCGATAATTACCTCAATGAACAGAGCACATCCAGATCTTGCAAAATATATTTATCTTTTGACTATCGACCTATGTTTAATTTTCAACATGAAAACAGAAGGAACCTGTACAAAGTAATAGGAGTGCCATTTGATGTAATGAGGTGATACATCATGTTGCAAAGGATTCTGGGAAGGGTAAGATACGTACGTGTGATAACACTTCTCATGAGACCTGCTCGAAGCGCCAAAATGCATTTAATTATGCTTTTCAAGAAAATCAGGAAAATGCAATTTTTTACTTAATAATTCAAAAAAGATGCCTTTATAGAAAGTATTCTTTTGTGTCAGTCTTTTATTTGGTTAATTTACACACGTATACAATAGATTATTATAAAATGCCACTTAAAATCAGGTTATTGTCACTTATTCCGAAAATTACTCAAGTCATTTGTCATGTTTGTTCACACAGAGCCGTTAAAGCAATTCCATTTAGAAAACAGAATGAATGCATAATGCTTGTTATTTTAGAGGAAATTTTTCATTACTTACGCAAAATTACATATTTTAAATGGCAAATTAATGTAATGTGTAAAATTACAGATTTTCAGATGGATAATGAATGTATTGTATCTGATTTAGCTGGAATGTGCTACGTATTTCATCATAAAACATTCAACTTGATTTCTGTCTTGCAAACATCCGAGTCAAAGAAAACACAAGCTTTCAAACATATTTTTGGATAACGAGATATCCATTTTAAATGATAACGCTTACAAAAAATGAGATTCCAGAGTAATAATAATAATGAAAATATGCAAACATGGCGGAATCGGTTCTGCTGCAGCTATAATTGAAGACCGAATTAAAAAGACTAGTTCGCGTCTGACGTCAGGCCAAACGCGCGACGTGATTGGTTGCTGACCTGCGCAGTACAGCATTTTTGATCTGGTTGACTGGACGTCATACGCAGCTACGCAAACTATTCATTTTAATTCGGTCTTCAATTATAAACGCGTTGTGGAAAGTTTGTGAGTTTGAATTAGTAGAAATGCAGTGTTGTTATTGGGTGACACTACAGCACGTTGTGATATGGGCAGCTCATAACGCGTTGTGGAGGGTTGTGAATTTGAATGTTTTAGAATGGAGTGTTCTGATTGGATGATACCACAATGACTTGCGGAATTTTCACAACGCATTATGAAATTTTCAAAACGCGTTTCCGCATTGCGTTATGAACCTTTTCGCTTGCGTTAAAGTTACCAACTATTTTAAACTGTTGCGATTTGATAGTTATAGCATCTTGCGAATGGTAGTGAGTTTTGGCAGAATTTGCAGTGGGCATTTCATAGCGAGTGTGTAGAAGAATTCAAATACCACATATTTACTTTTGTAGGTCCTGTGGTTCTTTAGTTATGTTGCAAATAGGGCTGAAACAACAACACGTTTGTAAAACGTATATAACTCATTAACAACAATAAATCAAGCAAGTTTTCAAAGTATATGATTTGTAGAATGAACTTTTGCAAAACATCAAAGTGTTATTTTTTAATAATATATTGATAAAGATAATGAAAATCGATTTTAGGGCTGTTGGGACCAACAATACTTAGTCTACAGTCTACCCAAAAACGTTCTTGATTGTTATCAGGTACTGGTGGACCATAGTAAAGAATACTCCTCTTGTGTAATCTTCATAGACTATAAATTATAGTCATAATATTTTGTGTAATCTTCAAAGACTATAAATTATAGTCATAATATTGAGTGACATTGAACAATGCTCAGAGCGGAAATTTGCTCATCAGAGAGCTTTCAAAATGTGACATTGATCATTATTAATTTCTTGTTTCCTGATAATGACAACAAACGGCCATTCACTATGGACCACAATGACTTCATCCCAATGGTATAGTTCAATAACCTCAAATAAACAATCACAGTGCATAATTGGACCTCAAGTTGCAGAGTACGAGTTTTTGTACCCAATTTTGCAAAGGTCATCCAATGAATGTGCAAATGTATTGAGGTTATAGAACTGTGCCCTGATGGATGAACATGTTAAGGATCCTAGTGATTGTACGTATATCAAATCAAAAAATTCATTCGGAAATATGATAAAGCAATAATCAACGAAATAGCGGATTTTGTCAAACAATGGGGATTTCTAAAAATAAAAAAGAAAGCATTTATTACAAAATGACGCTTGGTATTGTTTACGAGCATATTTTAAATAACGATTTGGCTGATATATATGCAAGAATCATTTCATTTAAGAAACAGTTTATGTGTCAATTATGAAAGAAAACGTGTTTTAATCCCAAGATGAAAGAAAAGTTTGTGTTTTTAATTATATAGAAAAATATCTTTTGTTTTTAGCATCAAAATATCAATTTCTTTCCATTTGTGCAATTGCTGTACCATGTGTCAATATCTGAAAAAAGACACCAGTGCTGCACTATGAATCAATATAATTATAAAAAAAGAAGTTCAATATCTCGAAGTAACCTTAATCTTGAAATACCCTTGCTGGTCTCAGATATTTGTAGTGATAATCAGCACCAAATCAAGGTTTCTCCGAAATGGAAAATGCATGACTTTGCTTTCAAAAAGATGCATAAGATTATGAGTAAAAACGACAAACTGACACCACTAAAACATGTCTTTTTAAAGATACAAATCTGTAGAAGAGTTCGGTTTACTTGTTTGTATCAATAATGATAAGATGACATACCATCAAACTATTTGTTAATGCTCTACGTGCTAACCATGCGCTTCAACGGAAAAAGTTCAAGTTTTGAATTTTTTTCTCAAAATATCAAGAGCTATCTTAAGAATTACTGAACCAATACCAGGCTTGTTTGTACTCATTTTAATGTATTTTTCATGCTGATTCCAAAATGGTCATGAATATTTATATTTCTGAAATTTTTGAATTTTTAAAACAATTTTGAAACATGTCGTCTGCAGTCGACACCCGTGTGAAGAGAATTAACCTGTCCATCAATAAGGTTTTTATAAAAATGTTTGAGGTTGCTGGATAGAAATAGAAAGCAATCTATTCTATCCTATACCGCAACCGGTGCTTCGTGTAAAGAGCATCATGAGGGGAAAAGTGTTCTTTACATGGAAATAGGTGGCTATGACCACAGAATGACCAAGGAAAACGCTGGCCAAAAGTTGACAGTTACGTAATGTATTTATATTACTCAGAGAGATAGGAAAAGATTGTAAATTACTGCCCTATCTTGGAAAATTAAAATTACTCCATTATTTTCAAAAGTAACTCTACTACTTTATTTTACCTACCAGGTTTAGCAAATTAGAAAGAAAATAAGGGTAAAAGCTGGTAAAATTGCAGCAAATAGGGCAACTTAGGCTTAAACAATAGTTTTGCGTAAAGATGTGAAAGATACTTTATTTACCTGTATGTATAGCTACAACACACTGAAAGAACATATTTTCCAAGAAAACTCATGGCATGTGACATTTCTGTGTTGAATTCAAGGTCACGTGCTTCAATCTATTAACGCAGGAGGAAATGCGTAACAATTATTATTCATTTGAATAATTTCACAAGTACCAAGTTCAAAGTCTCCCACATCACTATAGGTATTCTAAAACCTAAGCACCTTTTAGCTTTGATATTATAATTGGAAAAAGGGTTAATATTAACGAATTTCAGGTAATAAGACTCGGGTAATAAGCGGACTACCTGGTACTGAAAGCTGAACCAGCTGTAGTTCAGCTTCGAAATACATTACTATGGAGTACCTGGTCTGTACATGGAAAAGTCATGGTCACAAAGCACAACAAACCAGACTAGCCTAGCCTAAAAAGCATGCTGGCCCTTAATTAAGAAAGAGAAATAGCAATAAATAGAAAGAGGCAAAGAAGGCCACTCTCAACAAGCTATATTATGTGCTCTTAGTCCCTGGGTCGAGAACTGTTCTTTAAACTTCATTTGTCCTTTTTCCTATTTTCCTGCAGATGCATCGATGGATAATGTCGCGGCGGATACAGAAGACATTATCATTAACACTAATCATACAACAACACCCCATATCACTAGATTGGGGATGCCTCCTCAGAGGCTCTCTCCACCGCCTCTTCTACTACCACCACCACACCCACGGCCACGTACAAAAGTCATACGACGAGCGTCGTTTGACATGGCATTAGAGATGGGTCACCGAAGAGATATGTATAACAGACAAAGGTGAGTGAAGGTCATTTGAACTTGTTGTAAAAGTTACACGGTAGTGGCGCAGCGGTACGGGCTCTGACTCACAATCGGATGATTGCGGGTTCGAGCCCCGGTGGTGCTAATGTGTTGTGTACTTGGGGAAGGCACTTTATCTCATTTGCTTCACCCAGTCAGGTGTAATAAGGAGATAATATACAATCCAAATACTGAGAGGAGCTGCGTTACGGTTGTGCAGTTGTTTAGAAGTGAAATGATTATGATATGTATCGCAGTGTCAGCGGAATAAATTATGGTAAAGCGCTTTGAGCATGTTGGAAAGGCGCTATCAATGGAAAGGCGCTATCAAAATGCCGACATTTAAAAAAACCCAATCAGACCGGTCTTCCATTTCTATTTCACCGTTGATGAAGAAAATACACGGGTCGACACTGTCATAGATTCGATATTATCTTGGAAGATTGGGATAAGATTAAAAAACACTGGACCTCGATCATTATCCTAACATCATCAACACTACTCTCTAAATGTAAATTAACATTTAGAGAGTAGTATTTTTGATTTCGTCAGGTGAGGGGGGGGGGGGGGGTGATTGAAAGTTATCGTGCACGTACATAGATATTTTTACCCGAAATAGAATTTGCCCTTTTGAGAAAATAACACCTAAATAGAAATTCAGCGCGGTTTCGCAGCAACATTTATCACATGATTGTATCGGAAAATACCACATAGCTGGATTTTATCTGAAAGGTATCACCAGGGTTTTGATAAAGTACACCCCTTATTACACGATTATTTTATCATTTCCTAATATTTATAATGTTTGGTGATGGTCCTGGTGCAAATTACAAAGTTCAAACTTTATAAAACACATCGGTACAAAAACACGCTTTGTGAAATAGCGAGATCATTAAAATGACCACTAAACTAAAGGACCCCTTTTCGCGTTTTTCTGGAAACTCGTACACACTATGAAACTTTAATGGCCCTCGGGGGTTTCTTCATTAAACTGCGCAACATAACTAGTGATTCTCATTTGATGTAATAATATTAAATCAAAGTATCAACGCTAGTGTATGAAAATACATGTTACTCCAAAGGAATAGGAGACGAATTGTAACATTGCTATCTAAAAAAAGAAAGTATTTGCAAGGCGACCAAAAAGACAGGCCCGACCGACCCAGATTTTGTGTTTTAGGAATTTTGTTTTGCTATGCATGAAAAATCAGCCGTTCAAAAGTGGAGTGATTGTGACTGAAAAAACACGAGCTAAGCGAGTGAATAAAAACTGTAATTTGTTAATGCTTTTGGTGGTGAATTTCAGGCACCAACGTATTGTAGTCAAGACCCAGACCGTTACCATGTATTGTGACGTATACCACGTGAATCAACTGATATAAAATATTTATTACAAGGTCACGTTATTATAGGAATAGATTTCCAATTATATACAATTAGCGTTGACTTGTAGCTATCGATAAAATCATTTGGTTCAATATTAGGTAAAATAACACAGACAGGTGACCTTATGTCTTCTGTATTGCACAGTAATTATCATAACATATATAGAATACATTGATATGAACGGAGACTGTCGGAGTAGATATATTAATTCATTAAGGGATCTGGAATGAGCGTTTCGACAGTATTTTTTGTGGGACATGAGAGCACATCAGACATATCGAATTGCATTCTGAATACGAAGAATATCTTTCTGATATCAAATAATTTTCATTTTTTTAAATTCACGTTATAATACAAATGTTATGATAAATTATTAAAATTTGATATTTTTCACATTTTTGATATATAACAATCCTCGAAGTAAATAAATCTAATGATATTCTTAAAGTGTATGTAGCTAATTTTTTGTGTTTTTTGGGGGAATCCATATCTTCAATACGAAAGGTCAAAATTTTCAATTGATCGTCGGCTTTTCATCCCACCTACATATACTAATAATTTTAATCATTTGCCATAAAATGTGAATTACATTGCGAATTTCAAAAGATTAAAATTATTCGATATCAGAAGGACATTCTTCGTATTCAGAATGCAATTCGATATGTCTGATGTGCTCTAATGTCCCACAACAAATACTGTCCAAACGCTCATACCCCGTCCCTTAAAAACATTAAAAACACACATGCGATCTTTTGCCATACATGTTTAGCTTTTTGTATCGGAACTGTGCTAAAGCCGAAAATTCGACTAAAATAAAAATAAATTTGAATAAACAAAAAATCAAATCAAAATGCTTTTAGATTTGAGGTCCAGAATTATAAAATCTATATAGTACAATTTGAATCACAATGATACATAATTCAGAATTAATCAAAATTATTAATGGTTTAGTCGGGTATACCAAAATCTGATTAAAATAATTTTAATAATAACTCCATTATACTCCCACCTACGACTTCAACACGATAATGATCATTATTTTTGTATTTAATCCCTAGGATTTATTCAAGTCTTATCGATTAATCTACTTTCTAGTGCAATTTTTTTTATAGGATGATTTTCATGCTTCAATATGCAATTTTCCTAGACATGAATACTGCTAATGGATATGCTCCAAAACGAGCGACGAATTTGGAGCAGATTGGATCTGATTAACAACAGAGATTTAAAGCGCCAAACGTAAAATAAACTAATAGCGCTGATTGGACAGTATGGTGTTATTACCATGCACAAAAATCAACGCGAAAAGCTGAATATTTACGCATTATTAAATTGTAATACATAACTTTAGACTGCTAAAGGTGCGTATTTTGTTTTGGCTGCCCAGATGATTTAGTATTTATAATTATGTTGCGTAGACTATAGACACTCTAAGAGTGACCCTTTGTTGGTAATAGAAGCAGAAGAGATGTCAACAACATTATACAATACCAAAGGTACGAATCGCCCCCATTTCACGTAAATAAACAGGAGACAATGTATACTGCTGAAATGGATATTTTACAAAACGAGCGACGAATTTGGACAAGATTGGATCTGATTAAAAACAGATATTTAAAGCGCCAAACGTAAAATAAACTAATAGCGCAGTATGGTGTTATTATGGGTATAATTACCAAACACAAAAGTCAACACGAAAAGCAGACTATTAGTACGCATTAATTGTAATACACAACTTTAAGAGTTTCTCTACCGGATGTCGATTTGTACCAAATTCCTTCCCACAATATCATATTGTATAACAAAGGAGATGTTATCAATGCCTCAAGTTGAGTAAAATATTTCTAAGACTGCTAAAGGTGCGTATTTTGTTTTGGCTGGCCAGATGATTTGGTATTTATAATTATGTTGATTTGACTATAGACACTCTAAGATTGACCTTTTGTTGGTAATAGAAGCAGAGGTGAGGCGTATATGTCAACAACATTATACAATACCAAAGGTACGAATCGCCCCCATTTCACGTAAATAAACAGGAGACAATGTATACTGCTGAAATGGATATATTCCAAAACGAGCGACGAATTTGGACAAGATTGGATCTGATTAAAAACAGATATTTAAAGCGCCAAACGTAAAATAAACTAATAGCGCAGTATGGTGTTTTTATGGATATAATTACCAAGCACAAAAATCAACACGAAAAGCAGACTATTAGTACGCATTAATTGTAATACACAACTTTAAGAGTTTCTCTACCGGATGTCGATTTGTACCAAATTCCTTCCCACAATATCATATTGTATAACAAAGGAGATGTTATGCAATATGCCTCAAGTTGAGTAAAATATTTCTAAGACTGCTAAAGGTGCGTATTTTGTTTTGGCTGGCCAGATGATTTGGTATTTATAATTATGTTGATTTGACTATAGACACTCTAAGAGTGACCCTTTGTTGGTAATAGAAGCAGAGGTGAGGCGTATATGTCAACAACATTATACAATACCAAAGGAACGACTCGCCCCCATTTCACGTGAATAAACAGAAGCGTCCGTAATTGTATAAACACACGCTGTAAAGATATTCCTGAAACGCGGAATCTTCAATGTGTTATAAGCATTGAAAAGTATCAGGTGTTTTGCAAGTTACAAGAATACGAGGTTTTCTAATGGAACCTGTACATTTACATGTTATAGATCCGATTGTTTAGTGGAGTATGGAACAAAGGTGGCAATTGTCAAATTCAGTGACAGGCAAACATTCTCTCGAGAAACAATAGCTTTCATTCTAGCTTTAAAATCGAATGCAAAGATATCGGCGAGCATTTGAAGCTAGTGTTTCTTTAGTAAGCAAAAATAGGAAGCCAAAACAATAAAAGACATAAGATAATTGACGTTGTAAAAGCTCATAACTTTGCAACAAAGTATGCTAGGGATGACAGCCGGTTCCGCCCGGTTTCTATTCTAAACAATGGAAACCGGACGGAACCGCCGGTCAACCGCCGGTCGAGTTTCGATTTCATCCCTTAATCTGCACATAGATGGGAAATTAATCTGCACATAGATTGGGAAATTCTGGCTTTGAACAAAGTATAGACAAAATTGATTTCCGGGCAAAAATTCTACACCCATGCAATTTTTACCGGAATTTTTACCGGAAATGACTATTTCAACCTATCTATCAAGTGAAAAGTTGATATTTTTTGGAATCATTTTACAAGAGCAAAACGGAAATCATAGATTCTACTGTAGAAACCTATAGTGAGCCTCACCACATCACACTGTTCATTTTTTATGGTCGGCCATACCCCGAATAAGGTGCTATCACTAATATGACCGCAAAGGGTAGATCTACGATTAGCTAAGGTCATTTGGGCGAAAATACGCACATTATGTAAGCTGGGTGAAAAACCTAAGGGTTTGTTGAATCTCAAGATACTAAGTGGCGTATTGTCATAGTGGTACCGTGGGGAAATGGTGGGGAAGGCACGTACCCAAACCAAAGATAATGGGTATAACAATAATATGTTGCGTAGATATCCTAAGATTGACCTTTTGTTGGTAAAGTTGTAGAGAGACGTGTATGACAATAACATTATACAATACCAAAGGTACAACTCGCCTCCATTTCACGTAAATAAACAGGCTAGGAGCGGGCAGAAATTTGAAAGTATTGGGTGTTAGTGCATGTTAGAGGTGTGTAATATTGAAAATAGCCTGCCGCCACCCCACCCCTTCCCACCAAAAAAAACAACCATATTTTTGTAGACAGATGATTATGTAGACTGAAAAATTCATAACTTTTACCATGTTTACCATAACTTTTTTCATATAAATTTTATATACTACTCTATATTACAAATCCTACATGTAATAAGTAAGCTTAGTGACTGGTTTAGATGGATTTAAGAAATATCCACCCATAGCCCAGGAAATACATAACCTGTTAAAGCTGAATGTCACAGTCATTACATGCTCACGAAACGTATCAGATACGAGGCGGCAAGACATATTGTCTTGTATCAATATGAGCTATGATATTTAATCTCTTGCAGTGCTAGTTACTAATGCTACACGTTTTTACCTTGTAAAAGGGATGTTTTTTATGCTCCCGAAACGTCGGTTGTTTTTTAACCCTTAATTTTGGATGTTGTTGTACATATTCAACAGTTTTTAACATTTATGCTATTTTAATCGTCCTTCTGAGCCATATTTTTAACACGGACTACGAAGAAGGGATTGTTGCAGCCCCCCCCCCACATAAATTTTGAAATTAAACGTTATATTCCGTTACATTTGGTACCAATGTATACGTCGTAGCTATGAGTCTCTTCTATCCAGTGATTTCAAAATAAGTACAAACATCACCCACGTAATACCGCTATGATAATGTAAGCGCTCCATCACAAATTTGGGAAATTCTGGCCAAGAAAGTGGTCATGTACAAAAGTATAGGCAAAATTGGTTTTCGGCCAAAAAATTCTTTACTGGATCCTCAATATGAAAGGAAATGACTATTTCAGCCTAACTACTAAGTAAAAAGTTGACATCTCTTGGAATAATTTTACAAAAGGAAAATAAAAATGATGGATTTTACTGTAGAAACCTATGGTGGACATCCCACCCCACTAAAATGAGCACAAAAGGTGGATCTACGATTAGCTTAGGTCATTTGGGTGCAAATGAGCATATTTTGTATGCCGGGTGAATAAACTTATAGGGGGTTGGTACAGCTCAAGATAGTAGCGTATCGTCATAGGGATACCGCGGGGAAGGAACGTACCCCAAATCGAAGATGATTTGGTATACTAATGTGTTGCGTAGATATCCTAAAATTGACATTTTGCTGGTGATAGAAGCAGACTGAAGAGGCATGTATGTCAACAACATTATGCAATACCAAAGGTACGACTCGCCCACATTTCACGTAAATAAACAGAAACGGACAGAATTTGTATTAACACACGCCGCTGTAAAGGTATTCTGAAACGGTGGTTCTTCGATTTGTTGTCACTTATAAGCATTGGAACACGAATAATTCTATAACAATAGACACCAGAAAAATTGCTGCCATCGAAGTGCAGTGATTATTTCCATTCCTAAATCTTTTTTTTTTCTTTCTGACAGCCATAGTGTTACTGCCTCTGGTTTATTGAAAATACATTATACAACAAAAAATAAACATGGCTGCTTTTTTAGATTTTAAGAAACACAAAGAAACAAACAAACAAAAAACAAACAAAAACACACATACACACACAAAATACAGTTGCAGCAAACAAATTGAGTTTTCAGTTTTCAAGAAACTGAACCATAGGCAAATACAAAATGAATCATGTGCATACATTGTACAGATACAATTATTTTTCAAGTGAACACCACAATTAAGAATGAGATTCATAAGTCAAATCTCCATTTTTGAAAATGAATGGGGAGTTTGTTTCTCTTGTTAGCAATACTATATTCAGTTTCTCTGATGGTTTTAATAAAAGCCAAAAAGTTGGCAAAGCTTGGCTCCATTCCCCAATCTTAGTGAACATGGTGAATGTCTTTCGTTTTTCCGTCAAATTGTTTTTTGATTTAACTAAATAAATTCTTCTACATGTATTGTAAATGTTTACAATTTGGCTTAACATTCTCACAAAGGTAATATTTTTAAACAAAAACATGTCATTGCGGCACTTTAATCTTATATTTTATTTTATGCCTCCATTGTTAATTCTTCGAGAGCTGATGCTTCTGCGTTTCTGTTATTTTGCAATTAGGTAATCGTGTTTAAGATTTATGATTGACTGGATACACGTATTGACATAAAATACCCGTTCGTGATTTCCATTAAGCTTAAAACTAAAAATTTGATCAATTCTGACAAAAAAAAAGACCTTGTCCTTTACGGCACACGAAGATAGTTGCCAGACATATCTTACCTGTCCAGAAATCACCATATAACTTAATTACATTTTCTTTTTATAACATCTAAATTGTGTTAAGCATCATATCGCTTACCAACTAACTACATGCAATGCAGATGTTCCAATTCCATGTCTTGGGCATTGCTATAAATACATACCAATCTAAAGGTCCGTTATGTTATATGAGTAAATTAAATACGAGTAAATAGCAGCCACACCCGGTCATGGTTTGCAATCTTACAGGTGCGTATTTAAGAGATATCCTTGATATTTCAATGAAATGAAATCTAATTCATTTTCGCCGATTAAATCATTTAAAAATGAATATTTTATAAGAAAGGTTGCTTATAATTCTTACCATTGAATATGACTTCTGGTTCGTGATATATTTATCTGGACTACCAATTAAAGTGAAAGAGATTAATAATACATAATACTTTTGAAAAAGCAAACCGTATGCACAGATTACTAATCTGTGGGCACAGATTAGTAAACTGTGCGGACTGATTAGTAAACTATTCGCGCAGATTAGTAAACTGTGCTCGCAGATTAGTAAACTGAGCGCACAGATTGGGAACAGATTTGTAAACTATGCGCACTGTGTAGTAAACTGTGCGCGCAGATTAGTAAACTGAGCGCACAGATGGGTGAACTGATCGCACAGATTAGTATACTGTGCGCACTGATCAGTCAACTGTGCGAACAGATTAGTAAACTGAGCGCACAGATTGGTGAACTGTTGGAACAGATTATTTATAGGCACACAGATTAATTATCTCTGCGCACAGATTAGAATTCTGTGATTAACCAATCTGTTCATACAGAAAAAAGATTAGTAAACTATGTGTATAGATTCGTTAACTATGTGCACAGATTAGCATACTATGTGCGAACAGATAGAAGATTAGCAAAGCTGTGTGCACAGATTAGTAAGCTGTGATTAACTAAATATGTGCGAACATATAAAAGATATGTACGAACGTAAGCTATGAACAAGAGATTAGTAAACTGAACGCACAGATTAGTAGACTAATTGTCTTCTTATCTAGTTTCCTCCCACGTGCTTCGTACAATATACCGTTATCATCTCGCATTATTAAGAACACAGACATTGACTACACACCTCCAAACGCCTGATTTTATACGCTTTGTTACATACTCCTATATTAAAGTGTTTTGATATATGTCACATCATCCTCATTTCTGCTTACTAAAAGTTATTATGAAGAACAGTCGAAGGTTAGATTGAAGGCTTGGCTTCAGAAGATGATTAAATCTCGTGTGTAATGTCAACAGAAATTGTCCAAGGTTTGGAATTAAAAGCAAAGAGCCGTGATAGATTCCAATTGATCATTATCTATGGTAGTTTTATTAACCCTTGAACGTGAAAAAAGATAGTGACCTTTTCAGGTGTAATTTAATGAAAAATATTATTGTAGACTACAAGCGTATGGCTAGAAATATAATTGATTCCAGAGCTCAGCAAAATGTAATAATACCTGCTGAAAATCTCACTGCGTGAATACCGGATATGTTTTGAAAGAAATGTTCACTGAGAAAGTTCATTGACAGATAATTCAAGAAATAAGCCAAATGTATAAAAGGCCATTTTATCGTTTCGTTGTTGCATGACTTTGGATTGGTCAAACTATTCTTCAACACAAGGTCAATGCACTGAGTGCATTATCTTTCGATTTATAATTGTAGCCATTTCATTTGTAACAAATGAAAGAGATTTCTCAGTTTTTTCAGCTTCTTACAATATAGCTAAAGTAAACATAATAGATAATCTCCACGAAAAACTTGGACTTTGTTTAGAGTTCTCTATCTTTTTATTGGGAGTATCTTTTATAATGCAACCAATACAATAATGAATCTTTATAAGAATGTTTGAGTCATCTAGTAGTATAAAATAGACAAAAATAAAAATATGAATCAAATTCACCGGGTCTTCATTAGACTGCGCAGAGCCTTGATTGATGGTTTGGCCATGTGATGGTAATCGGTGGGGTCCCATGCGTGCGAAAGCAGAAGACCCCCTTTTTAAAATTGAATTCTGGGTATTCCCAATCGCGTGGGAATAACTCATCCATGCTCCCCCTTATTTGGTCAACGTTCATTTTTTGCATTCCTGCGATTGACAATACACGGAGAGGTAAAATTAAAATGTGAAAATTCTTCTATATAAAGTCGAACTGTTCAAATTGTATGAGATATTGTCAATCATTATCGATCATAACATATATAATTAGTTAATGAAATTTAAAAGGGCATTTCGTGATCCACAACAACATCCCCATATTTTCCTCAAAAAGAGTGGAGATTTTTTATACCACTGGAAACCTCTGGCAACATAATGTTGATGTACAAAAAATTTGCGCAGATTAATTCGTTTAGCAAAAATATCGTGAAAATTAACTTACGTCTTGATGCACTAGAACGTAATTACAATGCATTGTCTATTGAGCAGTGTAATACATAATCATGCATAACTCGCAAAAGCAAAATCGGAATGAACTGACATTTTGGAATAAGCTTTTTTTATGGATTTCTACTCACAAATATCATAAAAAGAGGATGCTAGGATCACGAAATACTCCTTTAATACGGCGAAATAATTGCCATTGTTATAGCAACATTGTATGAGTTACCTGTAGAATAAATTACACATAATGATATGTCGTCTATCTGTAGTGACCTAACCTACATTATTATGCCGTACAAGACACGTATCCTTAGCTGTACAGTCAAAATTGATTTCTGTTATTGGTTGCCTGCATTCTTCTGTAAATAATTTTGCCATATTAAAAAATCAGTTTTACATTGTATTAAAATGAGTCGATGTAACTATATATAGAGAAAGTAGGTTTTCTAATCGAATTGTATTGTTAGCCCTAGAAATATTTCGTTAGTTTTTATTGCACCTGTATATACGTATAAAGCATTAGGATTTAAAACCAAACAAGCATTTGTAATGGGTAATACATTTATGCAGGAAGCAGACACGAGACAGTGTGTAGTGAATCAGATTTGACGTTTTAAGGCGGTACTACACCCCCTGATAAATTTTGTGGCTAATATTTCTCAAAAAATAACTACACACTGGTAACAAAAGTTATGTATATTATAGGGGCAAAGAATCCAATTACTTCATTGAAATTTCAGTGATTCAAGACAAGTGGTTCATTATATATGTTAAGAAATGAGGTACATTGTAGCTGTACCTCTTTTCTTATCATAAATAACATACCGCTTGTTTCAAGTTACTGAAATTCTAGTGTAGTAACTGGATTCCTTGCCCCTATAATATACATAACTTTTGTTACCAGTATTTTTTTTGTTGAGAAAAATGCAAAAATAGTCACAAATTTATCAAGGGGTGTAGTACCACCTTAAGTCAGTCGGCTTACCATAATTGGTGATTATATGATGTGCACTTGTGATTACGTTATCTGTTGCAGACATTGAAGGATAAATAAAAATGGTTGCATAACATTCGAAAACTGTAAAAAGATTTTTTGAATATTTGAGTGTCTAGTATCTCGGATGTCATCTTGTATCAAAGTGAGAAAGGGGAATAGGTTTGGTAATAGAAGTAAAGAGTGGCTAATGTCTGGAACATGCATGGGGATTGGAGTGCACCTGCATGACTGCATCCGAATCCAATCAGAAACAATTAAAACTAGACATAGCTGTGGTCTAAGACCACGAACACAGCCGTGTTGTGACCCCTTATATGACCTTTAACTCCAAATATATGAAACCCCATAGAAACTGGGTAATAACAATACATGTGTGTAAGCGGCTTCACTGTCCTACGTAATTTGTGGGAGAAGATGCATTTTAAAGGTATTTCATTTTATACCGGAAATGACCCTTATTGACATTTTTGGGACATACTATATAGTACTGACAAAAGTTTATAACGAAACCTTTGTGATCTTACCATCTTGATCACTTGTATCTGCAACATATGACTTATTTAAGAACCAGTAAAACTGTAACCTCTAGCAAAAAATGAACCTACAATTTGAGTCCACTACCCCCTAGCAGTGATCCTAACACCTCGTGGTAACAAATATTGGTAAACATGGGTGTTGAGGTCAATCTTTAATTGACACCCGTATGTGGGGTTTCAGAGGAGACCAATGCGCCCAATTGGGCGCATTTTGGAAAAGTGCTGTTCAAAGCGCCTAATTAGTAGTAAAAACAGCAAAGAGAGAGACGAAAGAAACATGATTGAGGAAAAAGAACAAGGAAAAGAAAGACCACGCCCAACAAATCAATTGTACAATTTTGCTCTTAGCCCTTGGGTGGAGAAATAAGAAATTAAAAATTCTTATTCCGTGCCCCAATACAAAGGCTGCAAGAAGACATCTTCGTAAAAATATATATTTCGGTTTTTGTTTTACGACTTTACGAAGAATGACGGCATATGAAACTTAGGAGATACTTTATGTGCAAGGTGTACATGCGTATACCGTCTATGATCACATTCGAAATGAAGCTATCCATGACATTACTGCAAGAACAAAATGACACTTTGCGTTGGAGTTACCAGCAGCAATTATTTCGCCCATTATAACAGAGAGCGCACAAAATATGACTTTCGTCTCTTGTTAACAGTGTGATCAATCACAAAGGCGGAAGAAATTGTCATAATTTTGCCGTGACAAATGATTCTTTTATAGGTACGGAAATATTGATGAGACCATCCAAGAAATAAGCACACTATTCACGTATACCAAATTCAATTCGAATCGTGAAAATGGTTACAATAAATAGATGAATTAGTGTCCTACCAAAATGCATTGTGCTAATGCCCACGCTCTGCCCATAATGCTTTTTTTTATATTTCATAATTGCTTTCTAACTGCCTAAGCTGTTACATGTACATCACAGGTATTCCAATAGCTGTGGTGACATGAAGGGTTTGTGACGTATCAAAATATTCCCAGCGAATCGCGCAAGATCGGAAAGTGGAGGAATGTGCGGTACAAACTTCCACAACGTGGAGTGGTGGTCTGTGCCGCACAAATCTCCACTTTCTGATCTTGCGCGATTCGCCGGGAATATTTTGATGCGTCACAAATCCTTCATGTTACAGCTGAGTCACACCAAAGAGTTACACCCAATATTTTGCCAGGGGGTGGTCCAAACAATCATCCCCCTCAATGTTGACGCCTGATAATGGGTTTCTGAGCAAATTAACCTCATATTTGCACATTTTAGCCCCAAAAGTGCACATTTTCGCACGCAATTGTACCATAAACTTATTCTGTCGCTAAAAGATGTTGTTGACGATTTTCTTGGCGTTGGAGCATGATATGATGTTGTCTATGTTATACCTCAGTGACGCGCGCAGTGACTTATGGGATATAACAGAATATCCGTGGTGCACGTTACAGTGCCAGTCAGGTGAACAGGAAATTAGGGAGAAAATGATGACGCTGACTTCGTCATTCAGAACAAAGTGCACAATGATTGCTAGACAGAATAATGATTTTTGAAAGCTTTGTATGTTATCAGATTTGCCATTTGATTTCTATTTTCGGAAACAATGTAATTTTTCATATTCAAATCTGTATTTTTCAATAGCTTACTTGTTCAGTAACACGCTTTTAGACGTTGAACAATGTTTTGAGAGGTGGTTTATCAGCAATGATCAATACTTTTCATATTGTGTAAAGTAGTCAACAACTTCAGACCACCTTATAGTAGCAACGTTTTAATCAAATTAATAGGTTTGTAATATGTGACCCCTCAGCACAACTGAGCCCTGAAGTCGCCAATCATCATTTTTGAGATATTCAACCAAAATATTCTTCTTGAAATTAGCTTTAAAATGATGTATATCATGTCTATAGTACTTGACATTTAAGTAGTGAAAAATCAATAAAACGGTCAATAAATCCTTTGTTTCCTTTTGTTTATTGTTAAGGGTACTTGCCCATCAGTTTCATTCAGGGGCGTGTTTGAAAAACGGCACAGCGCATTAGTAAAAAGAAGAAAAAATACTAAAATTTTCACCGGGGTTCGAACCACTGCCAAATGCACTATGAAACTAAACATACCTACTGTGCCACGGTGACTGTGGTTAACATTCGGCGATTTTCAAAGATATACATATCAACACGTTTCTAGTGTATTGAAAATCAGACTTTGGTAGGAATACGGTCATAGAAAGACATATGACTCTACTTGTCTGTTTGTTTTTCATCTAATACAAATTAATTTTGATGAATTGAACTGGTACGACTCTTAGCACTCGTGATAAACAACGATTAATTTAGTAATAATAAAATGAAAACGCTGGGTCATTCACGACGACATTTGTAATTCATGTCAAAACCTGGGGAGGACCACACACATCCGTGTTGCATGTATACGTGCGCAATCGATACTCAATGATCCAGACAATAGCGTTTGAATATACCGCCCTGCTTGACACATCCTGTCACTTGCGGGAAGATATACTATAGGCCTCCCCTAATAGCTTACAATAGATACCCCACCGTAAATAGCTCTCGTCATTGCCTCGCTGTGCCCGTTTATACTCGCACGGTACGCACTTTTGAACCATATTTTGTTCAAAAATGATAGGAAGGGACTGTTTTCAGCTAAAATGTTGGTTATCAGCAGATGCTTAATGATACCAGGAAGTGTTGCAGAAAGGTAAGCGTACTCTTTATTTATTCAAAATATCACATATCAATGAATTTAAATTGGAAATCCAAAAAGGAAATGTCAGGTCAAAATTCTCACCTTAGAATTATTGTGAAATAAAATCAAACCAAATTTAGGCTCCGCAAACAACGTCCAATTATTCCCATTGGTGTTTGCTACACGTGCATATAATAAATTATGATTTGGGGCTAATTTGAGAAGAGTTAATGCCTCGAGTTTCAAAATACACTGAGTGATGTTTTTTGACCAAAAACATCGACAATCCAAGACTCTGTAAAAACAAATCAAGAATTTTCTGGGATAATTGCAACTAAGTATAATGAAAGTTATGATCTAAGCTACCAGATGCATCATTAATTTCCTGACTATGATATTTAGTTGTGGGAAAAGATTACTTTAATGTTTTGGCGGGATTATTTCCCGCCAAAAATTTCAACCAAAAAGAGCATGTAGCCTTAAGTTCAATTGAGCATATCTCAATAGTGGCACTGGCGACATCCGGGCTCAGTTGTGCTGAGGGGTCACATATGTATTGTATCATTTCTGTGATAATAATTTCGATGAAGATTAATAACTTTTGCAATTAGTATTGGGAAAGCTGCAAGACATTTAGAATTTGTTATTATTAAGATCATATGATTTCGATTACTTTACACTGTGGACCACACTAGCATCATCCCAATGGCATAGTTCAATAACCTCAATTAAACAATCATAGTACAAAATTTGACCTTAAGCTGCAGAGTTTGAGTTTTTG
Source organism: Amphiura filiformis (assembly GCF_039555335.1). Taxonomy (NCBI): domain Eukaryota; kingdom Metazoa; phylum Echinodermata; class Ophiuroidea; order Amphilepidida; family Amphiuridae; genus Amphiura; species Amphiura filiformis. The sequence continues at coordinate 45,123,378 of NC_092628.1, forward strand.
TACCCAAATTTTCAATGAATGTGCAAATGTATTGGGGTTAAAGAACTGTGCCCTGATAGATGAGAATGTTGTGGATCCTAGTGTTAGTAGTTTTACTGCTTCAGTTAGTCGTCACATGGTTTCCATAAATGTTTGCTACGTTATATGAAGTCACGTACGTATTATGTATTGTAATTATCATCAAGAGCTGTTATGAGAAGCCGTTAGTAATACTTTTAAATTTTGTAGTAGCCAGGCAAACATTGAAATATTCATAGAATTGTATGAGTAAATATTTGTGGCAAAATCGACGAAAAGTTTCAAAAATGCATTAAAGCTTATCATACAAAGATGTTGAACATATGAATATGCAATCATATTATGCATCTGATTTTATGAGCTAATAAAATAAAATTGTTCCGCAGCCAGACTGCGCATTAATTTATGGGTTTTCCTACGTCGTCGATATCTGAAGCTGAATGCTGATTAGGAAGGTCGAGGCTGCTGAACTAGTTTTTAAACAACAAAACCGAAACAAAAAGGAGGCAAACGTGTGATAACTATATTTTATACAGTAAGCCAAAGAATTAAGGTACCAGTTATGTTCACCCCTGTATATCCTAAATAAAGACAAACATGTCAAAATTAAAACAAGCAGTCAATACATGCACTCTTTAGCTCTGATTTAAGACCTTATTTGTTGAAATTGGTTGAAAATTAAAGAAACGGTGATCGAAAAACCTAATGAAGAAACGAAATCAAAAGTTGCACTTTTGTGTTCTAATCAATGAAAGCACGAGGTGCTGTCACCATGGTAACGCGCGACGCGTATGAGATACGCGTACAATATTAAAAACAATATTGTATTGCGTCCAGGTATTTTGCAAAAACTATACAATATACAGTTTTATTGTATCGCTCAAAAGCCTGATATAAATAATAATGTATAGTACATGTAGTCCAAGGCCAAATTTGTCGAAAATTGACATTTTATTGGTACACAATAACGGTCGGTATCTGTATTTTTAAACGAAGGAATCTAGGAAATACTTCTGTGATAATAATTCTATTCATTTTATGACAACACACACGTATCTTTCATTCATTTTCCTTATGATGAACTAAGGGTTTAATAATCAATGTCATATTAATAAAATAATGATTTATTACATATTTACAAATGACGCAATATCTCATGGTTGATTTGTTGACAATGACCTTATTTATCCTCGCTGTGTCACCTTTAATATTTTATCATGTTTTCATTGATGACGTCATCCATTACAGTACTTAGATAATGTATAACTACGGTCGTTATGAAAAATCATTGTAGTTTTGTGAGTAAATAAATTAAGCCTTGTATAAATTATCTCTGGACAAATTCAATATTTGCCTTGTGTAAAAGTTTCCAAACATTACCCCTCTCATTCATCGCTAATTCTCATACATCACGTTTTGTTTTGTTTTCATAATGATTTTTATCACTTTAAAGAATAATTTTTAGGGCTTCCTTCAATTCAAAAATAATAATATAGGGCTTCCCTCTTAATTTAGCGCAATTCCAGCATTATTGGATTCTGTCGGTGCCTGGGGAGAAGGACACTGGAGCGCGAGAAGGGGGTAAAGTTTGAGAGAGCGAGGATCGATGGGGGAGAGGAAGGGGGAGAATATGGAGAAGGGGGAACAAGAGGGGAATGGGAGAGAGATTGAGAAGGGAAAGAAATAAAGAATTGGTGTTTCATTACGCTTTGCGTTGTAAAATGGAAATATGAAATTCACAAAATTAACGTTAAATTTAATAATTGAGCCTTTATCATGATTGTTTGTTAAATAATATAGGCCTATCGTAGGAATATTAATTAAAACGTATGGCTAGTTTCAAAATACATGTAATATGATAAGGAGATTAGCCCCGGTTCCCCACATAATCCTGGTTGAGAAGTATAGCGAGTTCATTCATATTTAATCAAACGAAGCGCTTAAGGTAGAGTCTTTTGTCTCGGAGTGTGACTAATAATCCACTTGACCAAACAAAAGGGGAAATTTTGATGCAGTCGTTAACAAGCTCTAACACATGCCCTTCTTTTGATCGCCCATTGATACACATGTCCCTAGTTTAAGGGATAAGATGCTGTTGGTGCAGTAACCAATCAGACGTTCGCGTTGAAATAAATTTGAGCAACAAATCCAATCGATATTTCTGAAGTTACCGTGGAAGTAAATTTTCAAACTTCATTTCGCAAACTTTCTACTGTCTTACTTCTACCCTGTACTTTTAAGCATCGTGGTTGATGGCCTACTTACTATTCCCGATTCTAAGTAGCTATAGTTGGACCAGTTAGTACGTATATATAACAAAATAATGTCTACCCACAAATATTACCCGTTCGAAATTTGGATTTCTAATTAATCTAAAAATGTTACCGGCTAGACAAGCGGGTACTTTAAAAGTTAACGCCCCACACTGATCATGCTGTTTCCGGCAACTGTAACATGTGATATATCACAGACCCTAGATAAGAGTCTGTGGATATATAATATATAGGGCCTATTATTAATCCAAATCGAGCTCAGATGAACTCGAATCCAACGAATTTAAGGGGCGTGTCCCGATAAGAGTTTTTTTGTCCCGATGTTCCATGTTCTGTTTTCTATCTTATATACATTCAGGCCTACCATTAAAACAATAGGTTTCAAAATTTTCCAATTGTGGTTAGCACAATTCACCAGGCTTTTGTTCACACCCTCGGGATCACCCCATCATACATGAAACATATCTCGGGCGTTCAACTTTACCGAGGTAATTTAAGAGGTGAGCTTTCTTCTGATACCAAAATCTTGTGTTTTGATGAAGAGAAATGGGAAACGAGGCTCTCGATCGGGCCACACCCATTTAATGTAGAACATTCGAATTTATTGTTTTGTCAGTTTTGATGATAGAAAAACTGGAATATAAAATGCCATGCCATATATAACTGCATGTATGTGGGCACAATATCATGACTATAATAAATATGTCATAAGCGTTGGCCTAATATATAATAATAATAATAATAATAAGTCCAATATTGCTTTGTATATTTTGTTTGCTTTACTACCACAATATTATGAAGAATATCTTGGTGATGAAAATACGAGTGATTACTTTTTTACGGTTAGATATTCGTATCAACGTCTTTTGGATGGTTTACCTGATACTTCATCCGAAACAATCGCTCTCAAGAATTCAATGTGCAATCATGGACTAGAATAAAATTGCAAGTCACTGAAAGGAAATTACATCAAGTCGTGTTTTGGTGACAAACCTTGAAATCAAAATTAAAGACTGTAAAAAAAGTAATTTTAAACATAAATCTGCATCATTTTTGAATAATCTGTAAATATAATAAAATGTATACGGAACGTGAGCATGAAAGGATGTATGTACATTCCTGAAGAATATCTATTGAGACTTGTTCAATTATACGCGAAATTTCAAAACAAATTTGACTGCTATCATGGCAGTCAAAACTGACCTCGCATTCATATTGTTTATGGCAACAATAGCCTTTATTTCCGTTATTTTGGCTTTTACTGAATAAAGCATTTCTCTTTCAGAGTCACTGTAGTAACATTATTGAAATAAATATTAAGGTTTATATTAAATAAATTTGACACCATATGAAATAGCCTTTTATAAGAGTTTTATACTCAACTACTAAAATCATTCTGTTCTGTATTGAAAGTTGAACAACCTTTTTTATGCGCCAATTGGTACTACATGTATAGAATTAGGCAAGATTTGAGAAGAAAGTTTCGTTGAGGGACGACAATGTGATTCTTGCCACATGTGATTTCTTATAACAGATATTTATGAAATTAAATCTTAACAATTAATCTATTAATATTATACGGATACAGATACATAATATATAATATAATATCCAAATGGCGCGGATACTGTGAGTGTACCCGGGAGATACTCTAGTTCTTTGTAGCACATTGCAGCACTTTGTCAAGTCTGCGTTGGCATCATGGTTGGTGTCATATCTAGGCGGTGTGGAGTATAATACCCAGATGGTGTGGAAACTGTCCCCGGGAGATACTGTAATACTTTGAAGCTGAAGCACATTGTAGCACCTGTTCAGTCTGCCTTGCTGTAATTCCCAGATGGTGTGGGGTATATTACCCAGATAAATACTGTCCCCGGAGGATATTGTAGCACTGTATAGCATATTGTAGGACTTTGTCTAGTCTGGCTTGGTGTAATGTCCAGATGGTGTAGGGTATAATACCCAGATGGTGTGGATACTGTCCCCGGGAGATACTGTAGTACTTTGTAGCATATTGTAGCACTTTCTCTAGTTTGCCTTGGTGTAATGCCCGATGGTGTGGAGTATGTCCCCGGGATATGCTCTTGTACTTTGTAGCACATTGTTGCACTTTGTCCAGTCTACATTGGTGTCATATCCAGATGGAGGGGGGTATAATGGCAGATACTGTGGATATTGTCCCGGGGAGATACTAGTACTTTATAGCACATTAAGGTAGCACTTTGTCTAGTCTGCCTTGGTGTAATGGCTGATATTCATAAAACCACGCTAGGCCTAGTTGACAGCTAAAATTGACTTTAGCAAGCTGCTAAGCCTAGCTGATTGCTAATTCTTATTCATAAAACCCAGTTAGAGTTAGCAACATTCTAAAATTTTGCCAAAACTTAGAGTTGATCTGGGGCAGCGCTAAGTCACTAGTTGACAACTAGTCTTAATGATTTTGAACTAAGTTTGACATGATTTATTGTTTTAATTTCATATTAACTGTTGTCAATTATGAAAAATAATGTTCTCAGAATATTCTGTTTCTGAGGTCTTCAGTGTGTTTTACACATAAGAAACTGTCTTAAAAACACACAACAAATTTAGGGTGAATGAATAAACATTGAACTAAGCCAGTATTGTTTAACCAAATTTGCACAAGAAAAATGATTATGATATAGCAAGTAATCTTTAGTTAAGCAGATATGTTCAATCGAAGCAATTGTGTTCAATTGTTTGATACGTAAAATATATATTTTGGAGACATGTTACCAATGTTCTCTTTGGTAAAGATGCATGACTTATTTTCAATAACAAATTATATGTCAATTTGATAAAGATAAATCATGCTTGGCTTTTGTCAGGACAACAAGCAAGATATATCATATGCTATTAAATTATCTAATATTATTTACACAGTGTTGCTCATGAAGCTAAATGAGCAGCGTTAAGTGGATGCATGTTGTTTTCTATTTGATGAAGCAATATAGTATGTATAGTATGTTTTTACAACAAACCAAGGACTTAACATGTTTATGAACTTTACTTGTTCAGAGTATCTTTTTTAATTTAATTTGCCGTAACAACCTTGTAGGCCTATATAGCTTACAAAATACACATGCAATTTTATTAACGAAATCTCAATGAAGACCATCAGCAATGAGTCATTACATTTTGATCATTTTGACTGTGGTTCAGAGCTCAAGTATAATAGACATGTATTATATAAGCCTATTGTATTAGATGTTACACAACTGTTGAAGGCCATAGCACCCAAAACACCCAAATAAGTTATCAGCTAAATATTTCTAGTTGATAGCTAGTTAGCAAAGTGTTTAGCAAGGTTTTATGAATAAGAAATTAGTTGATTGCTACGTAGCTATCAACTAGTGGATTTAGCATCTTGCTAAGCACTAGTTGGTTGCTAATTTAGCAAGGCTTTATGAATATCGGCCCAGATGGTGTGAGGTATAATACCCCTATGATGTGGATACTCTCCCCGGGAGAGTCTGGTCTGTAGTACTTTGTAGCACATCGTACCACTTCGTCTAGTCTGCTTTGGTGTAATGCCTAGGCGGTGTGGGGTATAATACCCAGATGGTGTGGATACTGTCCAAGGATGATACTGTAATACTTTGAAGCACATTGTAGTACGTGTGCAGTCTGCCTTGGTGTAATTCCCAGATGGTATGGGGTATATTACCCAGATGAATACTGTCCCCGAAAGATAATGTAGCACTTTGTTGCACATTGTACCACTTTGTCCAGTCTGCCTTGCTGTAATACCCACTACCCAGATGGTGTGGGGTATAATACCCACCCATATGATGTTGACACTCTCCCCGGGAGATACTGTAGTACTTTGTAGCACATTTGTATGACTTTGTCTATAGTTTGCCTTGTGTAATGACCAGATAGAGTGAGATATAATACCCAGATGATGTGGATACTGTCCCCGGGAGATACTGTAGTACCTTGTACCACATTGTTGCACTTTATTCAGTCTGCCTTGGTATAATACTCAGATGACGTAGATACTGTCCCCGGGAGATACTTTAGCATTTTGTACCACATTGTAGCGCTAGATCCAGTCTTCCTTGGTATAATACTTAGATGGCGTAGATACTCTCCTCGGGGGATTCTGTAGTTGCTAATGTACAACAGAGTTTATCAAACATTTTTCATCCAGCCATGCCCTCTATGAAAAGCAACAACAACAACAACAACAACAACAACAACAACAACAACAACAACAACAACAACAACAACAAACATAAACATAATTTCCATAAACATATAAAAATATGCACAACGAAGACTGTATATACCGCTTTAAACCCTTTTGCACACATTTATCTGTACTAAATCCTTGCCATTGGCTTGATCAGTCCCATCAGTGTGTGGTTGACAAGGACTCTAAACATTGAACATAGAGATAATGTTTTAATATCAGTGCTACCTGAATGCATTTTAGCCATTAAGGTATTGTATTAATGCTATTGCTCTAGACTACAGAGGTATTAGCTAATTTCAATAAAATTGTGGACTGTCTATCTTGATGTAGATGAAAAATTTAATTATACAATGCTGTTCTTGATGGATACCGGCCGTATAGCTTTGTCTATGTATGTCCTATTCAGTGATATCAAAATGATTAAAGCCATATTATAACATTTCTGTAAAAATAGATTAGTATCTATTTTCCATAAAATGTTAGCTTTTGCTGTCAGATATGTCCCCTTTTAATTTTGAGCCGAACAAGTGAGGTAAAGCATAGAAAATTGGAATTTACTACTAGCGCCCATGCATGTTACTCCCGCGGTTGTAGTACGGTACGATCCTCAGGGTGTGTGTGTATGTGTATCCCGCACGCCGTGTACGTACTGTGCATAAGTGAGTCGATTAATATTTCCATCGTAATAATAAAACGCCGGTTCCATCGTTTTATTCAAAATCTCGGATTTTGACAAAACTACAGCACCTAAAGTCTTGATTTTTGCAGAGTATCTTTATTGACTAAAGTACATTACAATCGTGTAAAAACAGAATTTAAATTTTTTTTTTGAGGGCGTTCTCCTTAGCAAATGTTATAATATGGCTTTAAGTATCGACATTCTACCGAAGTTGGGAGATATTAGATATGCACAAAACTATACTAATATTTTGAAAAACAGTTGACTATAGACTACATACAAAGTAATTTCCTAACATATTGTAAGGACCAAAATTAACAATCAAAACTTCACATTCTCCACCATTACCCCTTGAACTTTGTTAGTCTGCCTTGTTAGTCTGCCTTATTCCGGGTAAAACTTGTTTCCCCTTAAATGCCCAACCATTACAAGGGATTGCTCCACGATTAATTGAAGTCATTTGGTGGTTCATTTGAGCGTTTTAGTGCATCGAGCGGAAACCAACGTGCCATTGTCTGTCAATCGTGGGCAACTAATAGGTATCTTCGGATTGTTGACCAAAGTCGATCCACTAAGCCTTTGTATTTGCGCATGGAAATAAACATTCTCAATTTCTTATTTCTTGACCATAGGGCCGGCTAAGAGCAAAATTGTACAATTGATTTGTTGGGAACAGTCTTTTTTTTCCTTGCTCTTTTTGCATTTTTTCTTTTCTTCATATCATACAGGTAATCATACTTATAAGCTTTTCAGCTTGGCTTGAGCATTTTGCTTCTGCCTGGTCCCATCAGGAACCCAAGCGTGCGTCCACCCGGAATGACTGGTTAAACAAACAAACAAACAAACAAACAAACAAACAAACAAACGAACAATCAAATAAACAAAATAATTAACAAACAATGACAAACAAAAAACAAACAAAGAAACCAAATATAAACAAATAAGCAAAATAATTAACAAACAATAACAAAACAATAAACAAACAAATAAATAAAATTAACAAAAATTAAGAAAAAAATTATAATCAAATAAGCAAAAATTAAACAAGTAAACATACTTATAAACGAATAAACAAAGAAATAAACATTATTAACAAAAATAACAAGTAAACAAGTAAACAAACAAATGAAAACAAACAAACAAACAAACTGCTCCAGGAATAGTTGAGCTTCATGAACAAAACGCTTGGTTTTGCAACAAATGAGCCCTTGTGATTTATACTATACCATGAGGTACCGGTATGCTCACAAAACACAGAGTTTGATTCATAAAATTCCAGGATTTGTTTCGTTCATTATTAATGAAGAGCTTTGTTTCAAAACCCCTTACATCCACTTTTGGCCAAATTGAGTTATTGGCATAATATTATAGCGTGGGTAAAAATACACATTTTGGTGGTTGTTTGACCTTCATACTACCTTCCCTTCCGGAGTTATCGCATATTTCCCGTTTGGGAAATCTTAGGGAATTTCCGGAAATCTGAACTTAAAATGAATATAAAATTGTTTTGTTTTAAATTTTTTGATGTCTAATGGTAGCCTGGAATGTTCTTTACCTATTAAAACCAAAAGGAACTGTTTTTGGGTCACTATGTTTGAAAAAATCATTTTAATTAACAAAAGGTGTAGCTTCGGAAATACCCAAAAAATGCCATTTTCCCCAATTTAATTAAAAATTCATAATTAAAAAAGTAAATGAGATATTTCAATTTTTCTTTTTGATTTTCAAAGCATTAGTCAAGTTTATATAATGTAGTGCAAACAAATGGGCTCAAATTTGATTGCAAAGGTGGTTTCTAGAAAAGGGGTAAATTTATTTTGTTGCAAAACCCCTTACATCCACAAAAGGTGCGATATAAAAGAAATAATAAAATAAATAGGAAGCCTTGAAAATTGTCCCAAACCTATTCTTTTAGTTTCTATTCATCAACACTTTATCCAATCCCAAATTGAATCAAATCGAACAAGTAATACTTGCACAATTAAAAAAAGCTGTTTTTCTCAAAAAGTCAAAAGTGGATGTAAGGGGTTTTGCAACAAAGCTCTTCAATTTTGTCAAAACAATGTCCATGTATAATATTATTCCCATCGTGCATTCCAAGTAAGTATCTGAAAAAAATTGAGAAAGGAATCTTTAATAATTAAAGTGTAGTTTTATGTCAGTACATAATAAACTATATTCTACTGTGAAGTACCAGCTTGATTAGGGAACGTGAGATTTCCTTTTTCAGAATTTGATATCCTGAAATACATTCATCTAAAATGTGCAGTTAAATTCCCTCCGGATTTTTTCACTTCAAAATGTGTATGAATTAATTACCAAGCAAATAGTGCAGAAATCACATAACTGTGTATAATGGTAGCTGTATCGATTTATTAACCTGTAGCAAGCGTGGGATGTTGTCGCAAATTTCAAAAATAAAAGTCGTTTTAAAAAGATAAAACGTTTAAAAAATGTTTCTGTGCCATTGTATGTTGACAACTAAAAATCTTACTAACTATCGAAAATAAATAAATAAATAAGCATTTTACGTGTTTAGTGCATCTTATTGCATAATGACAACACACTATATTAATTTTAGGTCAAATAATGGACTCCGGGGATGCCAGAATGCATTATATTATTGATATTGATTTGTTAAGGGTCGTGTTAGCAAATCAACGTGCACGTTCATAAAAAGCATCGATTTCTGTTACAAGCCAACATATTATTTAGCCATTAGGGACACGATTTCCGTGGGCAAAATGCCTGGTCATTTTAGACATGGATTTTGGATGCAAGCCATGCAAGCAGTGTCCATCTCCGTCATATATAGTCTATGTCTAAACAGAACGATATTATTAGATTTAGCAATTTGGTATCTATATGGCACTAAGGTTGATATTTTAATCAGTTTTGAAAATATTTGAAAGAATTATCAAAAAATGGAAATTGTAGGAAATGGCCAACCCAGCAAAAACAAAACGTTTTCGACATAATTCGCAAAAGGTTATAAAAGGTTGTCAGAAAACGTTTATATGTCGGGTTATATAAAGGATATATAAAAGGTATAAAACGTTTTCATAACATTAAAAAACATGTTTTTGATAAACTACTGCAAATATTTTAACATAGTTTTATTTAAGTGTTGACAAAATATTTGGCAAAAAATGTTTGCAAATTACAATAATATTTTGAAAACGTTTGAAAATATTATTGCAGTGTGTTTTCATAAAACGTTTTCATGACCTTTATTATAACGTTTTTGCCTGTGACTCAGACCCAAAATATAACTTGTTTAAAACGTTTTATAGCCTAATCCTCATCAGGCACGCATCTATCTGCTGCCGACCAGTTATCTGAAGGATATTAAAAAAATAAAATGCTTGAAGGATGGAAAAATATATGAAGTGAGTGATTCTCACAATTTCACTTGAAATCCCCAATTTTCAATCACGCAACATGTTGCTCAAAATAGTGCTAAACAATTGAATTTAAATTATATCAAAGCATAATGAACATATTCCGCGGCTGCTTGATTTCTGTAAACCTTGCACTCAATTTAAAATGCATACACTGTAGCAAACTTGTAGGAGTGTAGAGGTTATACATGTTCTGCAAGTCATTTAATAACAGTGAAATAGCAAGTGAAATTATTTTCATCTGGGTGGGCAGCTCCATTGTTGTTACCCACGCAGTTGAAAATATCTCAAGTGCTGTTTACCTGCCTGCTGTAGCATATCTTTGCTGCGACTACACCTGTGTTCAAGACTTTCACAAGAACAACTTGCACGTGCAATGACTATGTGCTTCAAACTAGCCCCGCCAAGTAACTCCGAATTGATTTGAATAAATAATACGGACAAGAGCCCCTTTGTTAGGCTTCGCGCTTGAGGAAGTTTATAATCTCTATTGAGGTAACACCTGCGTGTGGAATGTTGGCATTTGGCCAAGAATGTGAGCTATGGGTGGTGCCAATTACCCAAAGGCTTATCAAAAATAATTCAGTGGCTACAATTTGGAACACCTGGTAAATGGTATCATACCGTAATATTGGCTGTGATAATAACATTCGAATCGTTGTTTCATACTTCTGTTCTTCAGAAGTTATGTACATTAATTTTTTCTGACATTATTTTACTGATTCTTTTATAATATGCTAGGCTTTTTTATGCGTATATAAAATAGTACTTTCATTTCATTTTGTTAGGCTTTATTGCACGGTAATAAAAATATTTTATGTGCAGCTTTATTGTTGGCCTTGTGGACTGCCTTAATCGTTTTCTTTCTCATGTATCTAAATGATCATATTCAATCGAGGCATTCAATATATTTTCACAGTACCTTGATGGTGTAGGTAAAGGCTAATTAAATTAAGGAAAATATGGGGTTAATCCACTACTAATTGCAACAGAATCCACTTAAGGGCTGGGGTATGAACGTTTGGACAATATTTATTTTGGGACATTAGAGCACATCAGACATATCGAATTGCATTCTGAATACGAAGAATGTCATTCTGATATCAAATAATTTTGATTTTTTGAAATTCGCAATTTAATACACATTTTATGGCAAATCATTACAAATTGATATTTTTGATATTTAACTGTACTTGAAGTAAACTTTATACATCTGATGATTTATACTTAAAGTGTATGTAGGTGGGATGAAAAGCCGACGATCAATTGAAAATTTTGACCTTTCGTATTGAAGATATGGATTTTTTTCCAAAAACACCAAAAAAATTAGGTCTTTTTGGGAAAAAAATCCATATCTTCAATATGAAAGGTCAAAATTTTCAATTGACCGTCGGCTTTTCCTCCTGCTACATACACTTTAAGAATATATCATTAGATTTATATAATTTACTTCGAGGACTGTTATATATCAAAAATTGAAAAATATCAAATTTTTATAATTTGTCATAAAAGTTGTATTATATTGTGATTTTCAAAAAATGAAAATTATTTGATATCAGAAAGACATGCTTCGTATTCAGAATGCAATTCGATAGGTCCGAGGTGCTCTCATGTCCCATAAAAATACTGTCGAAACGCAATAAACGCGCATTTTAGATCCCTTAATCATCATTCATTAATCAGAAAAGCATATTACATCAAAAGTCCCTAAAATTCCAACTAGTGGAACAGTGCCTAATTTGCATAAATCCAAAATGCCCGATTATGCAGAGGTGAAATTTCAAAGTTAATCAAATGCATTGCTCTCATCATATGGATTCAGAAAAAGTATAGTTTGACCAGTATCCAACATATAGTTCTTGAGTTATAGGCAAAAAGGTCAAAGGTCAAATTTTAGGGCCCACATTTTGGTAAAAATAAATCGACATGATAAAAGTTGTATTATTTTGTTACATGGTAATAACATTTTTATCAAAATCGGAGAATTGTTCATTTTTTATCTCTCTCCTGTGGAGTCCATGTTTTGACATTTGACCTTTTTCCCTTATGTATATCGGGCCAAATTATACTTTTTCTGAATCCATATGACGAGAGCAATACATTGGTATTTAGCAAGATTTGAACAAATTTGAAATTTCTGCCCTGCATAAGCGGCCATTTTAGATTTATGCAAATTAGGCACTGTTCTATGGGGGAATTTTGATATGTTTTTGTTTGAGCTATTGGGAGATGGACGCGTGCAAAATGGAATCTGTTGCAATTAGTGGTGGGTAATTTTGTTAATATGATTAGCCTAGTAGGCTATCACGTATTGCATATAAAAAGAATTGCTTACCTTAGACGCAACATTTTTCAGAAAGGACTGAATAGTTTCTCGTATCTTTCACAGCGTTGACAAATTAACACGTGCTAATTTCAGTTTAGTGATACCACAGACCCTTGGGTATGTGGTGATACAACGTATCAAGTGAAAATGACATTATATAACATGTTAACCTACATTTATACACCTGATGTCTGTGAAACAGCAGAAACCACAAGAGTCTTTTTGTCATTTTGGATTTTCTTTCTCCTGGGTTGGTGTTGGTTTTTAACCCAGGTACCAAACTTACTGCGAAGCAGTTTGAGTTGAATCCTAATGTCCCTTGAAGATAAAGATTGTTGTTACTGTTCTTCTCGTCTTTTTGTTGTAAACCATTGTTACCGCTGAAATTTAAACTACGGGAATATAGGAGCTTATAGGTAGTTATTAGTGGGAAGTTATTTGGTCACCGATTGGACTGGTCAGAGGCGATGGGCAAAATAAATACTTCTTGCTTATATTTTTGGACAAAATAAAGATTTATTGCATTTTGAAAGAATGGGTTAAAAATACATGGCTATTAAAATTCAAATATTTAGAAATTATATGTTGGCATATTCTGACTGTTTTCTTTATGTTATCAGGTTTCAAGGTTATGTTATAGGCTAAAGGTCAAGATAGACTTCAGTATTTTATTATACCGCTTGGTTTATTACTTCACCTTTGTTTTCCAGTATTGGTCTTATGATATTTTATGTCACAAATTGGTATGATCAGTAGGGTACGCTTTTTCATTATTTTAATCAATATATTATTGAAAAATAACACTTTGATGTTTTGCAAAGGTTCATTCTACAAATCATATTGAAAACTTGCTTGATTTATTGTTGTTAATAAGTTATGTACGTTTTTAAAATTGTTGTTGTTTCAGCCCTCTTTACAACATAACTCAAGAACCACAGGACCTAAAAAAGTATATCTGTGATATTTGAATTTTCCTAGACACTCGCTATAAAATGATCAATGCAATTTTTGCAAAAGCTCACTACCATTGGCAAGATGATGTGAACTACCAAATCGCAACAGTTTAAAATAGTGGCTAACCTTAATGTAAAGAGGTAGATATGACAAATTATTCAACACGGCAGTACTACTGCAGTAGTGCAATGCGGCTACAAGTAGCGTAACAATGATATGCAAAATCAACAGTCTTTAGAATGTGATTTTCCAGTTGAAATCCATACACCCCCATATGGAAGACTTGACCTTAAATCGCCCACACAGGGGTGTAGATTTCGAATGGAGTCACCCATACATGTAATCCCATTTGAAATCCATCCCTGTGTGGAAGATTAAAGTCATTTCGATTGAATTCTTTTTCTGTGGAAGTAATTTATTTTATAGTTATGTTAACATTCAAGAATGCGTCACAATAAATACGTGGATAGCAAGTGTCAGCAATATTTTGATGTTTGCATTTATATAAATTGATATTTCAGAAAAATCATTAACACTGCAAAAAACATCAAGTGATTTGCTCATCCGAACAATCGTAAAATATCATCAAAATTCAGATTTTGGTACCTTTGTCATTGTCATAGATGTGCTAACATAGACTGCTAGTGGTTCAGCCGAAAGCAGTGTATTTAAGACATGAATCTGTAATTTATATATTATAATATTTTCTACTTTTGAATAGATAAGTATCTTCTCATACTTTATACATATAGAAGGTTGGCGCTACGCGATGTACACCGAAAGCGATTAGACAAAAACTGAATTGGTAGCGCTTGGCATTTTGACACCAGGTCTATGGTGTCGTTGTTTCATACTTCTGTTCTTCTGAAGTCATGCACATTCATTTTTTTTCTGAATTATTCTTTCATATATGATAGGCTTTATTATGCTTATATAGAATAGTACTTTCATTTCAATTTGTTGGGCTTTATTTTACGGTAATAGGTATTTTATGTGCAGCTTAATTGTTGGCCTTATGGACTGCCTTAATCGTTTTGTTTCTCATATTCTCATGTATCTAACAATCACATTCAATCCGGACATTCAGTAAATTTTAATAATACTTAATAGTACTTCGGTGGTATTGGTAAGTAGATGTCACATAATTGCAGACTGAAAGAGAGTCACCTTTAAATGAGGGGAAAACATTTTTCAGAAAGGAGTGAACAGTTTCTCTTATCGTTCATAGCGTTGACAAATTAACACGTGCTAATTTCAGTTAAGTGATACCACCGCAGACCCTTGGGTTTGTGGCGAAACCCCGTATCAAGTAAAAATGACATTATGTAATACGTTTAACCTACATTACACCTGATGTCTGTGAAACAGCAGAAGCCACAAGAGTCTTTTTGTCATTTTGGATTTTCTTTCTCCTGGGTTGGAATTGGTTTTTAACCCAGTGACCAAATTTACTGCAAAGCAGTCTGAGTTGAATCCTAATGTCCCTTGCAGATAAAGATTAATGTTGTTGCTGTTCTTCTCTTCTTTTTGTTGTTACCATTGTTACCGCTAAAATTTACACTACGTGAATACCGTATAAGTAGTTATTAGTGGGAAGTTATTTGGTCAGAGATTGAGATTGGGCGGGTCAGAGGCGATGGGCAATATAAATACTTCTTGCTTATATTTTGGGACAAAATAAAGATTTATTGCAATTTGAAAAAATGGGATGAAAAATTTAAATACATGGCTATTAGAATTGAAGCAAATTTTCAGAAATGATGAAAATATGCAGGGACTGTTTTCTTTATGTTATTAGGTTTCAAGGTTATGATATAAATGTCAAGATAGACTGGTATTTAATCCGAAATGCGCATTCAGTGTTTTATTATACTATTTGGTTATTACTTAACCTCTGATTTCCAGCATTGTTGATATTTTATTGGTTAACAATACAGCATCTTGTCGCTAATCAGTGTGATCAATAGGCTACGCTTGCTTGAACCAATATCTGTGCTTGCATTGAATGTAGAGAGGTAGGCTACATATTCTGACAAATTATTTGGCAGTAGTGCAGTCCCTGGAGTGCAGTACGCCTACAGTGGCTTGAGAATGTGATTATTCCTGTTGAAATACATACACCCCCTATGGAAGATATGACCTTAATCTCCCACACAGGGGGTGTAGATTTCAAATGGAGTCACCCATTCAGATAATCCATACTCCCTATGTGGAAGATTAAAGTCATGTGATCTTTTTTCTGAGGAAGTACTTTATTTTAGAGATGTTAATGTTCAATAATGTGTCACAATAAATGCGATGGTAATGTGTGATTGTCATAGATGTGCTAACATAGCCTGCTAGTGGTCCAGCCGAAAGCCGCGTATTTAAAACATGAATCTGTAATATATATACTGACAGTATATATATATAAATTAGCAATAATGCTGTTTTCTGCATTTTTTGCCCAAAGTTTTCATTAAAAAAAAACCAACCAAATGACTTATCCTTCACTGAATGGGTCTTTAAGCATGATGATCCCTGTGTATACACAGTCTCGAATGCTGCGTAAACAATGCTTTTATTTCTGAGCAATTGTTGACACTCTAGCTTCTATTTAAAAACCCATCTTAACTCTCTCCACGCAGACGACAAGTTAAAAAAAAAATTCAAAAAATTTTAGAATTGTAAATTTTCATGACCATATTTGGAATCAGCATGAAAAATGCATTAAAATGTGTACAAAAAAGCCTAGTATTGGTTCAGTGGTTCTTAAAATAGCTCTTGATATTTTGACAAAATATTTCAAAACTGGACTTTTTATGTTGAGGCCTATGGCTAGCATGCATAGCATTAACCTTGCGCATGTTGGTCTAAAAGTACATTAATCACAGGAGCATCAAATAGCGTGAGTGTTGTGCAAACAATTGATATAACCCCTTTGCCTGATTATTCAACTATAGCAAATAAAATAATAAATCAGGAATATCCACTCCCAACACTCCACAAAAACAAAAGAAATATACTCGATAACATGAATTAACCAACAAAAATACCACTACACAAACAAATCAAACCAAACCAAACCAAACCAAACAACAAATTTGATGAGAATTTACGCGGGAATCCAAATATTATTAATAAGACAACATTGATATAATACGGCACACATTGCTTACACTATTCAAATAGAAAGACACAACGTATTTCAATAGTGTCCATTAAGTACGAAACCACTGAACATTAATGTATAACATATCAATTTTGTTTTGTGTAAGAGCTTCGTGATGTGAATATAGACCTTCAAACCTGAGTATATTTGCATTGATCAATCTTGTGGATAGCGTGGTGGTACATTATATTACATCCAGGCAAAACACGAATAAGTAGGTTCCAGCAAACACAATGTATTTAAAACGTGTTATATGCTTTTTGTTTTGGTCAAAACGTTTTGATAACATTTAAATGTCGGGTTATAAATAGACCGTGAAAATGTCGGGTTATAAATAGACCGTGAAAACGTTTACAGTAATAGAAAAACATTACAAGAACATTTTCAAAATTTTCAAAATGTACAAACATTTTATGCAAACTATTTTGCTAACATTTAAGGAACGTTTGCACAGTATTTTTGTGGACATTCCTCGTATTCAAAATACAGTTCGATATGTTTGATGTGCTCTCAGGTCCCACAAAAATACGTGAAAAAGTCTCTATCTGAGCCCGTAAATAACATTATGTTAGAATGTCTTGTAACAAGTTTTCAAAAAATGTTTTTGAATGTTATTAAAAACTTTACAGCCCAACAAACATGGTTTAATGAACTGGTAGTTTGTGTTCTATTACTGTTCCAAAAAGCAGCATTTTCCATACTTTAATTCCCGAGAAAATTTAAGAAATACAACAATACTTCATTTCAGCCTCTTATTTCCCTTAACAAAAACGACTCAATTTCAGCAGGTGACTCTAGACCATTGATTTTATGCTAATGCTGTTACGTAATCATGTGTGTGATATAATTTTTACATGTGTTGTTTGAAAGACAAAGGTACATTGTTTATGTAATCATTGAGAAATGCCATGAAAACAATCCACATATGACGTCACGAGTCAACTCTTAATACATACTGAATGACCCTCGTATATACCATTTATATAACCCGACATTTAAACGATTTGTGTGAAACGTTTTATGTTTCCTGGGTTGTCTCATATCGTACTCAATCATGTTGTAATATACCACAACTGTAATAGTCGCTGATTAAAAATCATTTAACAGATACCAAGTGGTTATGTAATTCTAATGAGCACATCGTGTAGTAATGATTGGGTTGTCAGATTGTGTGAAAACAAATGAGGTAACCAAGGCATCGGAACAGAAATGGGCTATTCCATTTAAAATCCACACTACCCCTGTGGAAGATTTTGGAAATATCTTCCACAGGGGGAGTATGTTTTTCAAATGTAATTGGTCAGGGTTATTCATTTTGAAACTCAAACTCCCCTGTATCATAGCTTTACCTATATCTTCCACAGCTGGAGTGAGTATTTCTAATGGAAGTTATCCAATTGTCTATTCTATTCAAAATTCATACTCCCTCTGTGGAAGACTTGAGCTAAATCTTCCACAGGGGTAGTGTGGATTTTAAATGGAATAGCCCAATGTGTAGATACCTGATGTTAATGGGAAATATTTCAAGAAAATGAACAGACCTGATTATTCTCACCAATACCTATTTCCGACCTGAAGTACGTTGTATAACCTTGAAAATCATATTAAACGACATCTAAATCTAAAATAAATGTCCCACTATAGCATACACTCTTAAAGTGTCTAGTTTTGAACAGATTCCTAGTCAAATATGATGTCACTAGAATTCTAAATTTTAACTAAAAAGTATGCCAAATTGGACTGAATCTGATTGACATTCTTCGGGTCAAATCTGAACAATAATTGTACTTGAAATCTGGTGAAATAGCCAAATTCGACTAGACCTTTTTTAAAAGAGTGTAAAATATGTTTGAAAAAGAATAACAGAAAAAAGTTATCAACTTACAAAAAAAGCCAAGTTAAATTTTCTGTTAACAAGATATTACTGATTCAATTGCATATTACATTTACGCCACACACCGTCATCATCTCTATATCTTCGTGTTAAAATTGCCGTGGTAGTACGATAATCCTCACGTTTTTCAACAACTACGCATGGTGATTTTGTTCGAGATAGGTAGTGCGACTTAGGCTATGCATACAATTTGAGATTTTGAGAGCCGGCCACACTGTTTCTATTCTATGTTTTACGATTTTCGCATGATCAGTATATGGCTGGCCGAAACCGCCACAACGTGGAGCTGCTACGCGTAGCTTACTTTTCGCTTCGCGGAGCTAAATTGACCAATCATGTTAGATCTTTTCATTACGCGGAGCCAGTTGATGCATCATCGTTCCAGAGAGAGAAAACTCTTGCCAAAATTAATGTTTACTATGTGGATTTTAAATGAATCGAATGTAAATAAACCACAAACAGTTGTACAGGATCAATACCATTGTTTGATTAGTGTATAGTCAATGTTACCTTGCATGCATGTGTCATGTGTGTGCGTGTTTGTTTGTTTGTCTACTGTGTCAGGCCAGGATCACTGACACCCACGGTACTGATACTGTCATACTATCACGGTGATCATATTGTTGAATGTTGTTGACTTTAAAATAATCATGATGCAGTCATGTTACAGTAGAATTCACCACGACCTTTGAAGGACTTAAACCCCATTAAAAGCTATTAAACCAAGATAACACTCAATGAAAACAGCTCAACTATGTTACATCAGATCTTCTCTGGTTAAATACACACTGCACTTGTGTCTGTTTTACCTGTGCAATGAACAATGAGCTGGTATTATAGTTTCAGTTGGGTGAATGATTATAAAGCGAACGCAAGGTAACAATACTGTCTGGGCTTTTGTTTACGAAATGAGACAATAGTCTGCTTATTGTTAACCAGCGTTCTTGAAAATGAGAAGCATAATGGTTTGCAGACTTAACACGCTTTAGAAATAATTTGTTCATATTTTTTGGTGTTATCTGTCGTTTACATATCCTTCCTAAAACACAAAAGTACCAATATTTCCAAACACCTAAATTAGCTAAAAATTTAGGAAATGTTACAAAACTATATTTTCTAGAATTTCAGAGAATACTTTAAATATTGGCTGGTTATTTTTTACACAGTGACGTCATATAGGCAATGGCATAATACTTCTAACATACACTAGGTCACGCGTCAATGGTGAGCGCACTGAGTATTGTGTATAGGAAAACGGGCAGTATCGTAACTACAGTATGTATGGCCTACTACTAGTATATAAAGTAAATCCGAACTGGTTTGCTGAAGGTCGAATTCCGCAGGCCACGCCGCGCAAGATGTACAAATCAGCTCCCGGCGATACACTGCAGATCGCAGAATTGTGTGCATGGTTTACCACCACTCTGCCTAGCTATATAGTTGTGTACAATACTGCATGAGTTTCTTGTGAGTGCATGTCCATCTTAATAATAAGTCGGTTCGTACTTTTCATAAATTACTTTTTGATTCATAACTATCGTGACCGAGGATATCTTGCAACTACGTGAAGCTCGTCTGGCAAATTCTGGCATGACTAAATTCGCTTCACGTAATGAGTAAGTCGTACTTGATTGGTCAGTTTTACCTCCGAGTAATGAAAAACTCTAACATGATTGGTCAATTTGGCTCCACGGAGCAAAAAGTCAGCTACGCGTAGCAGCTCCACGTTGTGGCGGTTGCGGCCTACCATATCAGTATCCCATATGATATTTCTATTTTTCACGTAAATCACAGGTTTCGTTTAAATTAACTACCTGGAAATTAAATTAACTAATTAGTGAGGACCGGTATTTTGCTGTGGATATGTTTAACTGCAATTTTGATGTAAAACATTTGAAATCCGCTGTAAAATTTTGATAATATTCAACTCTTTGAAAAATTATTTTATAAAGGAATGCTGGTAAAACCAGGTGCAATACAATGTACATTATTGACACACTATCACTCTCTTTATCTTCGTCAATAATAGAATAATCGATTTCAATCGAATTGAATACATGAGTTTGTAGTTGACTACTGAGCGACCTAAGCGATCGATTGCTAGCCAATCAGATAGAACTCCTTTTCTTGCGTTCAGTGAAATACCACTCGCCTGTCGCTCACTACCACTCGCCCGTCGCTCACCAACGGAGTATTAAATTTATATTTATCGTATAGGACGTCGACACTGTGCGCCATGACCCCTTTCAAATCTTTTCAGCAATTTCTATAGTAAAGTTGTCTTTGCAGAATACGGGTGCCCGTTTTTATAAAAAAGAAGATGGCCCGATCAACAACCTCATTCTCATCCCACTCTCATGTCAATAGTTATTGAAATACAGACATGCCGTTCCTTAGATTGGGGGGGCTGAAGGCCAATGTCTTTTTCTGTCATATTTTTTAAAGCTTTAATGTACGTACATTAGGTATAATTCAATTTTAATTGCTGATAATGATATACGTATCCATAGTCACAATAAAATTTACTTAAAAATTGTAAAACCATGCTAGAAAGTCACACTACCATGCATGTTTATTTATTGCTATATAATATTAATATTATTGGTACCTGGTATGGCGTGTTCCACAATGTATATAAAAACGCCCTGCAGGCGCTTAAGCAAAAGGCGCTTATGATTTGCTCTGCTATTTAAGTCAAACCAGGCAATTTATGTAGACCAATTACAATGCGAAACATAAAAATCGAAAATGTAGAATAAATGTTGTAGCAATAACAACTTGATGTCTGACTGTTTTAGATTCGTAACCCAATTTCATACAAAGAGTTCACTGAAAGGGGCGCTTAAAATGTGTAGGCCCCTAAATGAGAAAGAATAATCCACTTGGTGGGGCGCTAATAAGGGAAAGGGTCCTAATTGGGTCGGTGGAGCGTTTCTTGAGCAATTGCTTACACGGTTTGACGTCGTGGTCACTGCCTCTATGGCAATACCATCCATCAATCCAACTTTTCATCTTCAGTGAACAGATAAAAACCTTTATACATCCTTTTAATTTTTTCGTTGCAATGCATTTTAGTATGCATTTATTATACAGCCTGTCTCAAAAAAAAAATTGTGCAAGTGAAAAGCGCCCTCTGTGGCAATTAGAAAATACCGTTGTGATATATTGCTTACATCAACGTCAAGGGCATAATCTTAGCTCTCAAATACCGTTTAGTCTGTTCAATTTACTTGTTTTAATCTCGAGATATGCTTACTTAACAACGAAAGGGTAAAATCACAATTGTGCCACTTTTACTAGGAAAGGGGGTTGTACATGTAAATCAATGATAGCATCAAGTTTATCAAGAGTTTCTTCGTGAAATCAAAAGAATGCATCAATTACACAACAATACAAAATTGTTTTTAGTGTTTTATCATGATAAAGGTATAATGATTCTCTTTTTCCACTTACGACAAATTAAACGATAAATAAATAGTTCACATTCTGCTGTAAAATTAAATACATGTGCATGTCAATGATTTTACCATGGTAAATATTGTTCTCTTTGTCATTCAAGACATGTTAAAAGACAAACAAATATTGCACACTTATAGGTTAATGAACTTTGACAAGTTCATGAAATTTGACAAATTAATGAAATTAGACAAAATAATGCATGCATCGTTGGTGTTGATGCGTCTAATGCATATTAGACGCATCCCTATTCCCTAGTAAAAGTGGCACAATTGTGATTTTACCCTTGCGTTGTTAATTAAACATATCTTGAGATTAAAAAGAGCAAATTGAACAGAACAAACGGCATTTGAGAGCCAAGACTGTGCCCTTGACGTTGATGTAAGCATCATATCACAACTAATTGCCAAAGAGGGCGCTTTTCACTTGCACAATTTTTTTGGAGACAGGCTGTATGATGTAGACTCGTTTCGCATGACCTGAGTTTCCATGACGTTTTGCTGCTAATAATGCATTAATGCATCAACCATACGCAACAATAATTTTAATGATCTACACTGCATCGCTACTGATATAATTAATAAATTACATGTCCTTTATATTGGTAATGGTTATTCTGGTTCTTTAGTTTGATTTCATGAGCCCGCCCTCCCCCAAAATATTATTCAGAGTATCAGTATTCGCTGATGGTGCACCCCTCTTCGACCATAAAAGCATGTTATTTAAATAATCTGTTGCACTGCACAGCCACGTTATACTGCAAATTAAGCATTTCGTATTAAAGATACTGATTTTCCCCCAAAACACCAAAGAAAATTAGGTTACTTAAGTTTAAGCAATTTAAACACATTTGAATTGTTTTTACACTTTCGCTGGGATCACTAAATATTTAATCTTGAGATACAGAACTGAATCATTATCATATGGCTTATTTATGTCTCTGACCCGGTCTTTGTAGTTTGCTTGTCTCATTAATAACAAAGCTGTAAATGTATTACATTTTCCATAAACAGATTATCAAGCAAATCCAAGACCAAAAATAGATACCCCAGATGTTAAACAAAGTCGCAATTAAGCCTCAAACTGGTAATAGACATGAAAGAAAGAATGACGTCACTTTACAGGTTACATACCTGTGTTACATACCACTAATAGGCCTGGGCGATACATGGAAATACGACGAGTAACTATTTGTTTGTATGGCATCTGAAAAGACTGCATTAAAATCGCTGAAATTGATCAAGTTATATAGCCAAAAAAAGTACTTTTTAGGGTTTGATCCCGGGTTTGATGCTTCAAGATGGTATATTTTCTCTCATTTTATGACATTTTTGTTGTAATAGTACCAAAATTCATACGCACGGCTTCGGTTTTTAGTAAATATTCGCCCTACCATATTGTAACTTTCAACTTCGAGGGCGCACTGCCATTTTAAGGTGTTTGCGTTAAAACAAGAAAAGTCTCAGGTCAACCTATAACGTGAGTTTTTGATCATTTGGCATCTAAATCATATAGTTTCACCTGATATTAGTGGCATTTAACTGTGAGAGTTCTGAATATGAGAAAATGTCACCCGAAATTAGCCATTTTCCCATTGTTCAATTCCCATTCATGCATGCTGCCAGATCGAGGCTCTAAGTACCTTCAAACTTGATGACCATGCAAGAAGTGAATAGGCGATGTTTCTTCACACAAACATCCAAACGTTTGACGACTAGCATGTCTGGAACACATACTAGCAATAACAAAAACTGTTTTGTTATGCAATATGAAAGATTTGAACCGAGCCAGCTGATCAGGGTTGATAGGTTTACTTTTAATTTATCGTATTTTTCTTTAAGAATGTGACTCATTGAGAAAATATACCACAAATTCTGAAACAAATTATTGTGAAATCGTAGCGAAGGACACTTGCCAGCAGAAAATGCGCCCATTAATATAAATGTATAAGCAATGGAATTTAACTTGACAAATGAAGGATCAACATAAAACGTAATATATAACTAAACTAATAGACAACTTCATCACGGGCAATTTACATCTGGGATTGAGTAAATTCCCGTAGTGGTCATCGGATGACAGCTATAATGACTAAACTTAAGTCGCACATTCACGCCTATTTGATTTCAGTCGACCAAAACGAGGTGATATCAAGACCTATAGAGTTATTTACACTTAGAGATGAGCCGTAACTAATGGATGTAAACTAAGAGACTTATTCAAATGACAGAAAAGGCTAATGTTATCTGTCTTTTGACCGGAAATGTTTCTGCATTAGGATCTGTTTGTACTAAATTAGATGAAACATCCTGTTTGAAAATTTTAAAAAAATACTCTTCGTTCAAAACCGTCTTTCGGAAATGTTTCTGCATTGGGATCTTTTGTACTAAATTAGATGAAACATCCGATTTTAAAATTTTAAAAATGCTCTTCGTTCAAAACCGTGATTCGAAAATATTTCTGCATTGGGATCTGTTTGTACTAAATTAGATGAAACATCCTGTTTGAAAATGTTAAAAGTACTCTTCGTTCAAAACCGTGATTCACGTAAGACTTGTAATGTGGCTTGTGGTTTTTCATATTATTTTGTTTTTCTTTTCTTTTGTTAAATAAATATAATGATTATATGAACACTTATAATAACAATATATGGTAGAAAATGACCTTGGTCATAGACAATGCCCCATCAATACAAATATAAGCAATGAATTTAACTTGACAAATGAAGGATCAACACGAAACGTATAATATAAACTAAACTAAATAGACAACATCTTCACGGGCAATTTACATCTGAGATTGAGTAAATTCCCGTAGTGGTCATCGGATGACAGCTATAATGACTAAACGTAAGTCGCACATTCACGCCTATTTGCTTTCAGTCGACCAAAACGAGGTGGTATCAAGACCTATAGAGTTATTTACACTTGGGATGAGCCAGGTCACAAATAACTAATGATTGTAAAATAAATCGAGACTTATTCAAGCCATGACAGAAAAACAAGGCTAATGTTTCCCATCTGTCTTTAGACACGGAAATGTTTCTGCATTGGAAGATATCAGTTTGTACTAAATTGAGATGGTAAACATCCGATTTGAAATTTATTTTTTCCGTTGAAAAAATTTTCTTGGTTACCTATAGAGTTATTTACACTTAGAGATGAGCCGTAACTAATGGAAGTAAACTAAGAGACTTATTCAAATGACAGAAAAGGCTAATGTTATTGTCTTTTTGACCGAAATTTTTCTGCATTGGGATCTGTTTGTACTAAATTAGATGAAACATCCGTTTGAAAATTAAAAATGCCCTTCGTTCAAAACCGTGATTCACGTAAAGCAATAACAAAGTAATGTGGAATGTGGATTTTTCATATTATTTTGTTTTTCTTTTCTTTTGTTAAATAACTATAATGATATTTTTGCATTTTTCTGAACACTTATAATAACAATATATGGTGCAAAACTGGAAATGACCTTGGTCAGTAGACAATAAATCAATAACTACTTGCTTAGAGTTGCAATTTTCAGTACAGTATTGTAATCCTTGCCCTAAATATAATATCTTACACTGTAAATTGGCAGAACACATGGAACGATTAATGTAACAACACATGACAAACTTATTTAGAGAACATATGTTAATGAGAAACTAAATAGACATGTTCTAATCTTCACGGGCAATTTATCATCTGGATTGAGTAAATTCCACATGTAGTGTTCATCGGATGACAGAGCTATAAACCTGACTAAACTTTTCAAAATCGCATTCACGCAATAAACAAATATTTGCATTCAGTCGACCAAAATGAGAGTGGTATCAAGACCTATAGAGTTATTTACACTTAGGGATGAGCCGTAACTAATGGATGTAAAATAAGAGACTTATTCAAATGACAGAAAGGCTAATGTTATCTGTCTTTTGACCGTCTTGAAATGTTTCGTTTCCATTGGGATCTTGTTTTGTACTAAATTAGATGAAACATCTCGATTTGAAAATTTTAAAATTCAGAACACTTCACGTTCAAAACAGTGATTTTTTACATTATATAAAGCAATAACAAAGTAAGACTTGTACAATAGTGTTCTAAAGAGAGTGTGAACTTCATATTATTTTTGCAGTGTACTTTTCCAATTATAATTTTGAAAAATGCAAAATAACATAAAAATTGGTCAGGGGTGTAGAAATATATGGGATACTTATAATAACAATATATTTGGAAGTATGTTGAACTGCACATGTGATCTATATAAATAGTCAGGGAGAAGAGGAAAGCAAGATTGTTTCGTGCTGTTGATATACCTTTTCTTGTAGATTGTTCATTCTTCACGTGTTTAAACCCAATTTGGTTTGAGGTGAGACAAAATTTAAGCAGTTTTGAATTTTGTCCCTGCAAACACTTTGACCTTGAAATCTAGCTTGAAATTTAGCACCACCAGAGGAGTAATTTCCAGTGAAGAAAAAATGTTTTTAAGCTATTCACTATTGGTGACCCTCGCAAATGAGTAAAACTATTTTGTTAAAGAATGACTTAAAAGTGTGTAAGTCCATAAAATAGTCAGTAGATATTTTGTTATACGAAAACAATTGGCAAAGGGGAAAATTACAGTGTTGATATATGAAGCTCCGCTCAAGTAGTTCAGTGTCTCCTCCAATATTGTCTAAAATGTTACCATTTACTGTTATTAGACAATGTTGTTTTGTCATTATCAAGTTATGTTAGCACACCTATAATACCTATGTTCTTTACAAAAATGCCGATTTTGATTTTCGATGAGTTTTATTAAAGATTTTCTGATGTAGCGAATCACTAATAATGTCTTTAACTGGCAAACAACTTATTTTGAAAAATACAAAATAAGCTTCCACTGGACTAAAACATGTTTTCGAGTATTTTTCGAGTAATGTCAATGCAAAAATTACTTTCTAAGTAAAGAGTATTACGTACCACCAAAGTATACTGGGGTTTTTTTTCAAGCGTCTGAAGTCAAGAATTCTCTCGCCTCAGGATATTGTATTCTCTATGCCAGCGGATGTTGATTTTATATTCCATTCTACTTCAATGCAACCATTACGATAATTACGTGAGTGATACAATACAAACAAGTCGACGTAACTTCATATTTTGAGTTGCTAAAATTAACTTAATTTTAATATGATTTTTCTTCTGATCATTCTATAACAGAATGTGAATGGATAAGATTTATATCAAGAAAATTTGCCACTTCAGTGTTTTGTCCTTGTTTCCTAGACCTGTCACGCTGGTGTCGACTGCAGACGACAAGTCGACAAATATAGTTTAAAATTCAAGAATTTCAAAATTGCAATTGTACATTGGAATTATCAAATTTGGAATTAGTTTGAAAAATGTGTTAAAATGGCCCTGTATTAGTTTAGTGGTTCTTGCGATAGCTCTTAAAATTTTGAAAAAGTATATCAATATCTCCCAGCATTGTCGCAAATGTGCTAATATAGCCTGCAAGTGGTTAAAGCCGAAAGCCGCTTAAGACAAAATGAGACATTTTACATGAATCTGTAATATTTGTACTTACGTAGATAAATTAACTACATTTGAATGAGACTTCAACTTTGTTAATACTGCTGTTTTCGTCGTTTTTTGCAAATTAAAAATACCTTATGACAATATTGACTTATCTTTCAATTTGAGGCAATTTATAAACATTAATTTTTTACAGCTTCGCTGGGAATGATCCTTTAATCTCCCACACAGGGGTGTATATTTAAATGGAGTTGCCCATTCAGGTAATTCCATTAGAAACTCACACTCCTAATCTGGAAGATTAAGCTAATGTCTTCCGTAGGGGGAGGGGTGAATTTCAAGCCCAATAGAGACAATGCGATCCGTAGATACGTCAAAGTGACGAAAATGCTACCATTTTAGACAAAAATGTTTTTAGAAGTAGTATTTTCTTCTGATATAATCCGTATAGAGCTGATTATATTTTCTATATTTCAAAATTTGAAATGGGTCCAGACAGGTGAATACCGCGAATTAGTCCATTTTCATCTCGTCATAATTCTGTCAGCTTATTTCAGCTTAAAATTATGATTATGATTACGCTTTTTCCTCCAGGGAAAGGAAGCTAAATACCATACTCTTTTTAAATGAAGTAGAAATGGAACCAGGAGGTTGAAGGGTATCTATTTCTAGGAATAAATATTTTGCGACAAGCCTGGATTAATCCAGGCAAATTAATTAACCAATATGATAAATATGACATTTTCTAGATTAATTTCACGAAACTGACCTTTAAGTGCTATAGGTTACCCTGCCTTCCTCATGCAATTATGAAATGTCATAGGAAACATATGGATTTATGGATTTTAATTACAATAGTACAAATCTGTCACAACCTTTAGTATATACAGACTGTAACAAAACAATTAGCGCAATGGTATCATTATTTGGTTTGTTAGCTTTGCTCTAATTTCTTCTTTTTACCTAAAAGAGTTATTTATTGTTACTTATCCAATGAATGTTTTAGATATCATTTGTTCTTCTATGAGGACCGTGCATATTTTGCAATATATTGTTGGTAAAAAGTTGACCTGCGCCAGGTCTGTCAGGTCAGATATCATTTGTTCTTCTATGAGGACCGTGCATAGTTTGCCTTATATTGTTGGTAAAAACTTGACCTGCGCCAGGACTGTCAGGACTGCGATTCTTGAACAATTCTGATGTTAGCAACCGGCATTAACAACAACGCAGTGATTCTCAATCTCAATTAGGCAAAAAAAATGTTGTGTTGCCCTCAAGTGAGAATATATAGGAAGGCTGGGTCGGTCGGTCAATTTTTTTATACCTCCAGTATTTAAAAATCTCCATCTTCCATTAGGGACATTTTTCAATTTTGACTAATGGATACTTGTTAGATAATCAATTTAAGCCTAGTCTTGCAATTTAAATATTATTTTAAAATTTCCCCTCACTGATTTAAACCTATAAAGGTTTTTCACATTTTTTCTATTTTGAAGTAAATTAAAAAATAACAACAATACTTACAATATCTGACAATGCAAGTCAAAGAAATTGGAAAATTGTAAGAGAATTACAACTTTTGAATACAACAAATACAACAAATGATCATCCTATTATTGGAGAAAGACTCAAAATATTGAACTTAAAATATTATAGAACATCAAACTGGATTGTTGCTCGAGTTTGTACAAGCTCAGGAGATAATAACAATGAAATTAACGACGTAGAAAAAAGTAATAAAAAAGAAATTCCATTATTGCGAATTGTAAATAGGACAATAGACGAAGGAAATAATGTCAATTTTTCTTCGAATTTTGATCACTGCATCAATGGAGTGTTGTATAAGTTTATGTATTGTACTTCATTTGATAAAATTTTGACTTCAAGTTTTATGCAGAAAATGTGTGTAAAAGGTGCAAAGAAGTCTGTCTCCGGAACTAATATGTAACACCGTGTTATTACATTTTAGTCAAGTGTACTAAAGAAACAAAATATTGCATAATTTGACCCTCATTTTACGATCTACAAGATATCAGGAGTAACTTATTATGTCGAGGCTTTAGATGTGATTGACGCATCATTAATTGTATTTCTTATGTTTTAAAAAATGGCTGCGATAACGACATATCCATTTACATTTCTGACATCCGCCTCAAATACCGTGAAGTGTGGTAAATGTGGCATGCAGGTGTTGCTGCGTTGCCTTGAAAAGAAAGGACTTTTTTTCAAAAGAACATCTATTTATGATAGACTTATAATAGAGATGAATTGCTAAAATGACCTGCCAAAATTGCCAAAGTTACCCGTGCATGAAAAAATAATTACAATTTACGGTACTTACGGTAATCGCGTTGACTCAAGTATTCTTATGGGAAAGGTTTAAGACGACTGAAAATATTTATCTTTATTCCAATCATAGACTCTGGAAGAGACAATGAAAGAGCAATATTCAAAAAATCTATTAAGTTGTGGCTGCCAAAATGCGCAAAATGCAATATCATTTCAAGTCTTTTTCTTGGTATACAAAAAACAAGATGTTTTTTTTCGTTTTGCGCAACATTACGTAAATGGAATCTAATGCGATATATTATGGAACTTGTTTGATATTCTACCACTCAGTACACTTGAAATAACTAAAAATAACTGAAGATTGACAGTGTGCGGTTTAACGCTGATATACATAGAGATAATGTAAGGGATTTAAAAAAACAAACTGAAATGCATGCATTTAACTGACAAGAGGCAATGTTGGTAGAAATCAAAACAATTTTAAAAGGCGGCAATATGAGATCTTGGTATAGAATACCAACTTTTGATGAACACCTTTCACAGTATATGTTGTCACAAATAATACTGAGATGACAGTCAGGTCGTTGCTTACCTGCTTAAAATTGCCAAAATACAATGAAAAATTTATTTATGTCAAGATATATCAAGGCATTAACAACTTTTATCAGTACGGAAAGCTGATGGGTTAGCGCCTGAAAGATGTTAATCTTTTGAAGCTGATCCGTTTCACTTTTTTATGTGAGGTGGGAAGAGCATTCCGTTCGCTCCCAAAAATGTAGATGGAATAAAGTTAGCAACCGGCTTACCGCTCAGGCTTCTACGGAACTAAAACTTGTTTTCGAGCACTGCATCTTTTTAAAGTAATGTCACTTCATCAAGAACTAGGCATTGAGTCAAAGAGTATGAAATCAAGAATTCTCTCGCCTCAGGATATTGTATTCTCTACAGCGGATGTTGATTTTATATTCCGTTCTACTTCAATGCAATATTACGATAATTACGTGAATGTTACAATACAAACTAGCCGACGTAACTTTATGTTTTCTGCTAAATGAACTTAATTTCAATGTGATATTTTTAAACATTCTACACATGAATGGATACAAATGTTTCCAGTTATATTTATATCAGGCAAATCATTTACAACTTCAGTGTTTTGTCTTTGTTACCTAGGCTTGTGAAAATAGTAAAATGGGTTAGAATCAGATCGAATCCTTACACCCCTATGGAATACTGGACCTATTTTGTTGTTGTTGAGAATATCCGTATTTTGCTGATTATATTTTCTCTATTTCAAAATATGGATCTGAAATGGACGCAAACAGATGAATACCTTGAATTAGTCCATTTTCATCTCGTCATAATTCTGTCAGCTTATTTCAGCTTAAAATTATGATTATGATTACGCTATTTTCCTCCAGGGGAAACGAAGCTAAATACCATACTCTTTTTAAATGAAGTAGTAAATGGAGCCAGGAGGTTGGAAGGGTATCTATTTCTAGGAATAAATATTTTGCGACAAGCATGGATTAATCAAAAATTAATTAACCAATATGATAAATATGACATTTTCTAGATTAATTTCACGAAACGGACCTTTGAGAGCTCTGAAAGTCACCCTTCCCTTCCTCATGCAATTATGAAATGTCATAGGAAACATGGATTTATGGATCTTAATAATTAAAATAGTACAAATCTGTCACAGCCTTTATTATAATACTCTGTAACAAAACAATAAAATCATTATTTGGTTTGTTAGGTTTGCACTATTTCTTCTTTTACCGTGTTACTTTTCTATGAAATGTTTTAAATTAAAAATAAAATAACAACAATATATCATTTGTTCTTCTATGAGGACCGAGCATTTATTTTGCAATATATTGTTGGTAAAAACTTGATCTGCGCCAGGACTGTCAGGTCAATATCATTTGTTCTTATATGAGGACTGTGCATAGTTTGCCTTATATTGTTGGTAAAAGACTGTCAGGACAGCGAATCTTGAACAAATCTGATGTTAGCAATCGGCATAACAACAACGCAGTGATTCTCAATTTCAATTAGGCAAAAAAAAATGTTGCGTTGCTCTCAAGTGAGGAAATGGGTTTTCTTCAACTTTTTATACCTTCAGCAGGGATGTAAGAGTTCCTCTTTTCAGCTGATTTCTTTTTTGTTGCCAAAATTTACGACGTTTTCTTTTATGTCAGCCCATACTTGACGTTTTTACCCCGAATGTACGCTGTTTTTCAGCGCTTTTTTAACACATTTTCCTCTTTTTTGGTATGTGGTCTCTCACACCCCTACTCCAGTTTTTAAGAATCTCCGTCTTCCATTAGGGACATTTGTCAATTTTGACTAATGAATACTTGTTAGATTATCAATTTAAGCCTAGTCTTTCAATGAAATATTATTTTGAAGTGATTTTTCCCTAGCCAACAAAGCACCTATAATAGGTTTTTTCTGAACCTTTCAGTTTCTATGAAATTTGAAGTAAATTAAAAATAACAACAATACAACAATATCTGACAATGCAAGTTTGAAGAAATTGGAAAATTTATTTTCAATACCACAAATAAATAATCCTATTATTGGAGAAAGGCTCAAAAGAGTATAGAACATCAAACTGGATTGTTGCTCGAGTTTGGTAAAAGCTCAGGAGATAATAAAAATGAAATTAACGACGTAGAAAAAAAATAATAAAAAAAGTAATTTAAATATTCAATTACTAATAGTCCTATAGACAAAGGAAAATATTTGTCAATTTTTAATCATATTTTGATCACTGCATCTATGGAGTGTTATTTGAGCTTATGTAATTAATGTACTACATTTGATAAAACTTTGACTTCAAACTTTTATGCAGAAAATTTCAGAGTCATGTGTGTATATGATAATGATAAATTGTCAAGAGGTACAAAAAGTCTGTCTCCGAACTAATATATGGAACATCGTGTTTATTACATTTCACTCAGTACACTAGAAGAAACGTTTATTGCATAATTTGACCCTCATTTTACGATCTACAAGATATCAGGAGTAACGTATTTTGTCAAACAATTTAGATGTGATTGACGCATCATTAATTTCCAAACTTATGTTTAAGACATGGCTGCGATACCGACATATCAAAAAAAAGAAAAAAAAAGAAAAGCGCATATGATTTATTTTCACACAGAAAAACGCCTGGAGACATCCACAAGAAACACACTTTATCAGGTATATCCATTTATATTTCTGACATCCGCCTCAAATACCAAGTGTGGTAAATTTGGTATGCAGGTGTTGCTTAGCTGTGAAAAGAAGGCATTTTTAGTAAAACAATATCTATTTATGATAGACTTATAATAGAGATGAATTGCTAAAAATTACCTGCCAAAATTGCCAAAGTTACCCCTGCTTGAAAACGTTACAATTTATGGTACTTACAGTAATCGCGTTGACTCAACTATTCTTATGGGAAAGTTTAGCCGACTGAAAAATAGTTTATTTTATTCAATCACAGACTCTGGAAGAGACACTGGAAGAGACCAATATTCAAAGTCTATTAACGTTGTGGCTGCCTAAAAGCGCAATGCAATATCATTTCAAGTCTTTTTTTTTTTTTTTTAAAAGCAAGATGTAGGGAATCTAATGCGATATATTATGGAACTTGTTTGATAATTCTACCACTCAGTACAATTGAAATAACTAAAAATAACTGACGATTGACAGTGCGGGGTTTAAAGCTGATGCATAGTTAGAGACAATGTGAGGGATTTTTAAAAACAAACTGAAATGCATGCATATACTTTTTCAAAATGCCAAGAGGTAATGTTATATTGAAATCAAAACAATATTAAAAGGCGGCGATATGAGATATTTTTCTTTGAAAAATGGAAAATATTTAAAGGAACAAGTTAATCACAAAATTGGTATAGAATACCATCTTTTGATGAACATTTTCTTCTTCACAGTACTATTTGTGATTATAATAGAATACCATGTTGTCAAAAGGTCTGAAATGAGACCCTCCAACATTGAAAGATGGGGAGTGGGGAAGGGTGAGATATAGGGGGGAGGCTGTGCCTCACATATATTGCATGCATGTTTCACTCGCTTATTTCAGCTTAAAAGTTTGTTTATGACGCATTTACCATTGTTTCAGTGCAAGTGTGCCAACTATTCTTTTCCTGGATTGTAGGAGGGAGGTTGGAAGGGTATCTATTTCTAGGAATAAATATTTTGCGAGGATTAATCCAGCAAATTAATTAACCAATATGATAAATATGACATTTTCTAGATTAATTTCACGAAACTGACCTTTAAGTGCTATAGGTCACCCTTCCCTTCCTCATGCAATTATGAAACGTCATAGGAAACATATGGGTTTATGGATCTTAATTACAATAGTACAAACTGTCACAACCTTTTTATTTTAAAATAC
The DNA here is from genome assembly GCF_039555335.1 of Amphiura filiformis. Classification (NCBI taxonomy): domain Eukaryota; kingdom Metazoa; phylum Echinodermata; class Ophiuroidea; order Amphilepidida; family Amphiuridae; genus Amphiura; species Amphiura filiformis. Next base: position 45,157,953 of record NC_092628.1, read on the forward strand.
ATTTTAATAAAGCATGGCATCTTAATTTTGTAGGTAAAATTATTCTTTTGCCTGAGTTACGCCAGTGGATTTTTAAAATATCATCTGATTTCTCTGAGGCCGATGCATGTCTGTAGGTAAAAACTTGACCTCACTCAAAGCAACTGATAGCAACAACGCAGTGATTCTCAATCAATTACAGTACATCAGTAGTGCTCTTCTAACCAACGAAACACCTTATAGATTTTTCATGTTTCAGTTTGTATGAAATTTGAAAGAAATTAAAAAAGAACAACAATACGACAATATCTGACGATACAAGTCGATGTATTTTGAAAAAGTGCACGAAAAGTTCTATTCAATCCCACAAATCATTAATCATATTATTGGAGAAAATTTAAAATAGTATAGAACTTCAAACATTTGCTGGATTGTTGCTCGAGCTCAGGAGACAATAAAAATAAAATTAACGCGGTAAAAGAAAAATTTAAAGAAAAAAAAAAGTGATTTGAATTATTGCGAATTGCAAATAGGCCCATAGACGTGGGTAATTTTTGTAATTTTTTCTTCATATTTTGATCACTGTATCTACTGTTTGGACTCAAATTCAGTTCATTTGATAAAACTTTGACTTCAAGCTTTTATGCAGAAAATTAGATTCATGTGTATATATGATAATGATAAACATATAAAGGGGTAAAGAAGTCTGTCTCCGGAATTAATATACAACACCGTGTTATTACATTTTCAGTCAAGTGTACTAGAAGAAACAATGCTTATTTTATAACTTGGCCTTTATTTTACGATCTACAAGATATCAGGAGTAACTAATTATGTCGAGGCTTTAGATGTAATTGACGCATCGTTAATTTTTTTTATTTCTTATGTTTAAGACATGGCTGCGATACCGACATATCCATTTACATTTCTGACATCCGCCTCAAATACCGTGAAGTGTGGTAAATGTGGCATGCAGGTGTTGCTGCTTTGCCTTGAAAAAAAAGGGGATTTTTTTTTTTTTTTTTATTAAAAGAACATCTATTTATGATACAGATGAATTGCTTAAAATGACCTGCCACAGATTACCAAAGTTACCCCTTCATAAATAAAAAGTTACAATTTACGCTTACGGTAATCGCGTTGACTCAAATATTCTTATGGGAAAGGTTAGACGATTAAAAATGTTTATCTTTATTCCAATCATAGACTCTGGAAGAACACTGGAAGAGCAATTTTCAAGTTCTATTAAGTTGTGGCTGCCAAAAACGCGCAATGCAATATCATTTCATGTATTTTTCTTGGTACGCCCCTGCATGCAAAGGTTACGATTTACGGTACTCGCCTCGCGTTGACTGAAAACTTTCATCTTTATTCTAATCGTAGACTCTGGTATGAGACTCTGGAAATGCGATATTCAAGATCTATTCAGTAGTGGCTTGCAAAACGCGCGATGCAATGTAATTTCAAGTCTTTTTCTTGGTATACAAGAAGTACAAGCAGCATACATTACCATGCAAGATGTTATTTTCGTTCTGCTCAATATTACGTACAGGCAATCTAATGCGAATTTGTTTGATTTTTTACCACTCACTACACTTGAATTAACTAAAAATAACTGACGATTGACAGTATGGGGTTTAAAGCTTGGAGATGTACTTAGAGATAATGCAAGGGAATTTTTTAAAATAAACTTAAATGCATATACTTTTTCAAAATGCCAAGAGGCAATGTTGGTAGAAATCAAAACAATATTAAAAGTCAGCGATGTGAGATCTTTTTTAGAAAAAGCGGGAAAACATTAAAGAAGACAATTTGATCATAAAATTGGTATACTTTATAATGAAAACCCTTCAAATTTCAAAGAATTAAGTTGTAACATATGAATACTGCTCCTATGACAGTCACAGTTGTTGCTTGCTTGCTTGCTTAAGGGGACGCTTTTTAAAGTCGGACTCCAGTAATAACTCTCCAAACTGCTCTAGTTCTTCTTGATATCAGGTCATGTATATCATCTGCCAACATAGCAGAGGTTACAGTATCATTTACCAGTTTCGTAAGGTATGAAGGGCGCAGCATTGTGGTTTTTATCCGTTTATAAACTACAAAAGTCACTAAATAAAACACTATGTTTCCATAGCTTTCATTATTTGAAACTGAATGCTTAGCTACACAAACTACTAAAAAAAAGAAAAAATCCATCTCTACGTTCGTAACAAAAAATGAATAAGTAAGCTAAGTTTACTATTACTTAAGGACAGTTGTATAAATAGATACAACCATCTCAATTATGTGATCCATGCATTGGCTGACCTCTTGTGCCTTTGTCGTTGCGATACATGCAACCCAAACAAAATCATTTGAACCGAAAATCGCGGCGTATGTCGCAACGGAAGATCTATTAAACGTGGAACAATAGGTCCTTTATATCTTTTTCGTTTTGCATAACAATATATTCAGTTTCAGTTTTCTGATTTCCTAAATAATCTGCAAAGTTTTATTTTAACAAATTTGCGTAAACGCGGCAACCAGCTTAGTTTGGTTAATTTCGCTGAATTCGAATATGTTGTCTGCCAAGCAGTATATTGGCACCATATGGCCCGTAAAAATCCACCTAAACCAGCTCCGAAGGGTCGTACAGGTAAACTTACTCCTGTACAACAACTTACGTTGCCCTGGACCTTTTGAACCGTATAACTTTTTACACAAAAGTATTGCAATATCACTGAAAAGAAGGTGACAAACTGTAGTTGAACGGCATCAATATCCTGTCGAATTCACATTATGTGCTAGATAACAATGTTCTTTGCATGAAACAACTAAAATTGCAATATATCTGACAGTAAAAGCTAACATTTTATGGCAAAGAATTGCTACCCCCGGCGACTCTTATTTTGTTTAGGATTTTCAAAAGAAGTAATGTTATAACCATACTTTTCAAAATAGCCCGCCAAAGTCTAGACTAGGCCATAGTCGAATTTTGATAAATAAAAATACGTTATTTGATCATTATGAACGCATTCAGTTGAACTCGAAATTATACTGATATTATTTTATAACATCAAAATACTAGTAATACTGGTTATAAAAAGTTTATGTAATTATATTAGTGACAGTAACAGTAAAGTATCTAGCTTTTTGAATGCAACATTGTATGGGCTTATTGAATGCAACATAATGGCACTTCAATACTGAACAGTTCTATTTAGAATCGCGAAAGCCAGTTAAAAATCACTTGGGAAGCTATGAACAGGGAGTACGGAGACTAGAAAGATCAGATGTGAAAATCTATCAATTGTGCACAAATTAATTAAATCAGAGTTTTAAGAGATGTGGGCAAGTGGACTACGGAGAGAAAGTCATGAAGTAACTCCGATGTCGTGCATTGAATTGGTTTGAATGAGGAATACTACGGGAACCAGTGCCTTATGTTGGAGGTCAAAGAACGTGGATAACCTCTATGGGATGGAAGGGGTCCACCTGGTGACATCATTGATTCCATTGATGCTGGCAATCCAAAGGATAACATTGTTTTGTGTGTTCACTAAAATGTTTAAATTGTTTCATGTATCAGTTTGGCAAATGATTCATGGATGTCGGAGCAAGAAATCGTGACCTTAGAAGACAAAGATGTGGCTACCTGATGACCTTGAATCACACCAAACCATTGTTTTGTGTGTTCACTACGTGTTTAAATGTCATTGTTCAATATGGTGTGAGCTCGTGACCTTAATATTGCAATTGAAAGTCATCGGCCATCTTTGAGTTCATTTTCTTCAAGCACTACTTCCGTGCAACCTTCTTCCTTAACCAATTCCCTGATACTTTGGAGAAACCAATTAAACCATTTGGCAACCATTAAAAGACATCTGGACATTTTGTGGACTTAAGATTCTTCTTCTCTGCGTTCAAACGAATTTCCGTCTTTGAGCAATTGTAAGCAATGGAAAACGTGCATGATGTCACCATAGGTGACACCTTCTATCCAGTTAATTAGCTTGGTCAATAATTGTATCATGCAAACAACATTGCTATCTAGTCCGTAATGTGAAATCAACAGGATATTGAATGAGTGTTCAACTTACAGTTGGTCAAATTCGTCTTTTTCAGCGATGTTGCAATACTTTTGTGGTGTGTGTGTGTACTTATTCTACGTGCACAAATGTTATATCCTCGATGTGTACGATTCTCTTCAGAGACCTTTTGAAGGTGATTGGGTTCAAATGCAGCCTAGCAGACAACATACTTGAATTTAGCATACCCGAATTAACAGAAAAAAAGGAGATTGCCAGCTTTTACACAAACTTGTCGAACAAAGCTTAAATAAGCATATAAACTGAGCTCAAAAAGAAACTTAAAATTTTTCACAAGGTCATATCTTGAAATCCTGTCTATCAAATTCTACCAAAATTACACACAGGTTTACTTCAATACTCTACTTTAAAACATTCAGTAACCAGCCCTGTTTCATGAAAAAAGTGTGTGAAAAGCAGAAAGCAGCACCGTTTTATCATCTGTGCAAGGATCTTGTGTGCATTCTCACAGATTGTTTTGTGCTGGGTGCCAAATGTTGGGCTGTGAAAGTGGAGGAAGTCCAGGAAGCTGTCCCATGACAGTGCATTTTGCTGTTGTGTAAGTTGGACAACTGCTTGGTTACTGACATGTGTTTTGAGTAGAGTATTAAAGTAATCCTGTGTGTAATTTTGGTTCATTTTGATTGACAGTATTTTAAGATATGACCTTGTGATTCACGCGTTGTAAAAAATTATAAGTTTCTTTTTGAGCTCAGTTTATTTCAAAAATAGAACCAGTCTGTACTCGGATATTTTGTATTGACAAAACCTGGCATGTGTTTCAGTTGCATAAGAGATTGTGAAATCGTCTTTTGTCGAGGTTAGATTCAGATTTCGATTGGTTAGCTAAGTTGTGATGCAACCAAGAAACTGAAATCAATCATAATACGATGGAGGTGTTCAGGCAGGATAAAAGACAATATTTGACGTTCGTTTGCACGTAATGTAGGAAATATATATTTCCAAAAACTGATCACGATGAATGATCCGGTGCGCTTGAAGGCCATACCAATGTCTATAAGACTTTTTACATCATTGTGAAAAATGTTGCTGTTTCGATATCCGAATTTTTGAAAATAGCAAATTTAAAAAAGTTTTCATATGCATGACGTAAAATGTGGCGTGATCAAGCAAAATATAGTCGTCGGTCATAAACAATTTTCAGTTTCTTATTGGATTGTAACAGGCATTTGCGAAGTTACATTTTGCAGAAAATCCCATTGGAATTGGACAACCAGTTCAAAAGATATGAGCAGTTAAAGAGTTTCCAAAACAATAGGAAACAAAAGGAAATATTTCATTTGTTTGCCTATATTAAAATCAATATTTCCGACTTCCGACTGATTTTGCTTGATCACATCACATATCAATATGTTAAATTGGGGTATTCAAGTTGAAACCCATCCACCCCTATGGAAGATATATCCTTAATCTCCCACACAAGGGGTGTAGATTTCAAATGGAGTCACTCATTCAGGTAACCCCCATTTGAAATTCGCACTCCCTGTGTGGGAGATTAAGATCATGTCTTCCATGTGTATGGATTTCAACTGGAATAGCATATTGGACTAGCGAAGCAAGATACTTTGATAAAAATACTAAATAAGAAATTATCTTAAAAACTTTTAGTGCCTGACACATTAAGACCAGTTACAATTCTATTAAATAAGTTTGAACGAGGCTGGATTCATACTCCAACCAATTATCGTCCTATTTACTAATGGTGCTTTTATCAACAATCATCTTCATTGGTTCAAAATCTATCGCTCGTCGCCTACGACTAGATTATAAAATTATACTAACGTCATATGCCCACAGTTATTCAATCTTTGACATTTATAGTATAGGCTACACTCCTTAATTTCTAGAATTGCGTATAGATGACTTATATTACATCACTTACTTCTACCAAAGATTTAATTTTCGAGGAAGTTGGCGTTTTAAGTTATCTTTATGAACTCCGTTCAAATGATATCAGTTTATTTGCCATTTCTGTGTGGCAATGTTAACATGGAAACATTAGTTAACTAAATACAGTTTCAAAAAGCATGAATATTATACATAATATTTCCATCATAAACCTGCATGTGCGAAATGTATTATAGAACTAGAAATGCACGCAGTTAAGTACTAACGTATTTGGTAATGGTTCAGTGTTTCGTAAAATATATAACTTGAGTTTAGTGAAGACTATGCTGATTGCATTGTGTGTAAAACCACGATGCATAAAATGGTGTATCACCATCTGCTTTACATCGCTTTACCTGCACTCAAATAGAGTGTTATACCATCTAGTGATGCTACTAATCTATTTAAACGCCATTAGTACTCTCCAAAATAGATACTGGAGATCAATTAATAAACACCAGGCTGTGATATACGATCAATTGGTTCAAAACTAAAGTCTAATTGGTATCGTCATGGACGCTTTTACTATTTTTCCCATCCGCCATTATTCCATTAAATATCACGTGATTTCAAATGTATCATACCCGCGTACATCGTTCCATCACTTACCAGCGCACATTTAACTGCGTCATCAAGTATGATGTTGTTTTCACTACTTTGCGAAGCATGCGATCTCTTTAATAGAAATGCATTACGGGTAGGTAACCAAGTTTATTTTTCATACACCTAATTTTATTTATATTTTACCATGTTACTTATCGACTCATTTCAGATTTGGGTCTGGTGGAATGCTGAGCAAGTTACAGCGTCTCTTCATGGCTTGTCAATGTAGGACTATTAACACTTCGTCCGAACAAAGTCTACATTCGAGATCAGCCACAATTAGCGGCAATATAACACCCACCGAATCACACATGCTGGCGGCCAAATTTGACTCGCAGGTACGGAATTTTGCTTGCTCTTCTGTCTGTTTGTTTGTCTGAAGTTTACTGTACTCTTTCTAACACTTGTCTACAGTGATCTCCCTGTATTATAAACCATATTGATATATAAACATATCACAAAAACAGTACTTTCCCTTGTTTTGTAGAATACCACATCGTGTAGATCAATATTTGAAATTGCAATAGCAAGGAGACCCATAAACGACTTACACAGTTTGATAGTTCTTATTTTGTGTATATAGCTCTAAAATTAATGACATGATGATTATTTCAATTCGAACAAAATGCCGAGAAAAGATGCAAAGTAAAATTGCATTAAGTGACGTAGCATTATTTCTGCTGTTAATTTTGCTTGCTATAGAAACGAATGAATTACCGATATAAACAGAAAATATGGGTTTTTTTTTAATTTTGTGATGTGTTTATGTTTTGACTTTGCCGTCAAATTGTGATCACTATTCATGTTGACAATTAACAGGAACAAATAATCAATTCGTTACTTTATGTGATAGTTAATTTGATGGTTGTTTGGTAATGTGTTTGCACCAAATACATATTGCTTCCATGTATGCATGGGCTTGCATGACTATAATGGTTAGGTTTCACAGATCAGAACAAAAAAAAATCAAGACCTCAAAAAGAAACTTTTGCTACGAATGACCTTGCAATTAGTTATTGTTACAAGGTAGACTTTACCAAGACAAGAAATGGATTGGGCCAGTTCTTCAAAGTTGAGAGTCCTTATCCAAAGAAAGTTGTGTTTTACGCTTTTATGTGTTTACTTAAGGGCAGACAAGGTATAGTTGGTCGAAGCAGCTGAAAAATCGATTTTCATTATCTAAATCAATTATTGAAAAATAACACTTTTTTTTTTTTTTTTTGAAAAAGTTCATTCTACAAAGCATATACTTTGAAAACTTGCTTGATTTATTGGTGTTAATGAGTTATGTACGTTTTACAAAGGTGTTGTTGTTTCAGCCTTCTTTACAACATGACTCAAGAACCACATGAACTACAAAAGTATATCTGTGATATTTGAATTCTTCTACACACTCGCTATGAAATGATCAATGCAATTTTTGCCAAAGCTCACTACCATTCGCAAGATTCTGTCAAATACCAAATCGCAACAGTTTATAATAGTTGCTAACCTTAATTGCTACCTTCAATTTTATTTCATCATTAATGCTTTGCGTGCTAGCCATGCGCTTCAATGGAAAAAGTTCAAGTTTTGAAATATTTTCTCAAAATATCAAGAGCTATCTTAAGAACTACTGGATCAATACTAGGCGTGTTTGTACTCATTTTAATGCATTTTTCATGCTGATTCCAAATATGGTCATGAAAATGTACATTTCTGAAATTTTTGAATTTTTAAAAAAGTTTTGAAACTTGTCGTCTGCAGTCGCCACCCGCGTGAAGAGAGTTAATGCGGTGTTCAAACGAAAACAATAGCTATAAAAACATCATTGTTATGATAGACATCAGGATATTAAATGCATGCAACTTTATCATCAACAAAATACGTGCATATTTCATCTTGGTAATTAACACGTATCGCCATACGTTGCATAACGTTTCCCTTAAATAAGTTAAAAAGCTCTTAGTACATCGAACTGATTGATGCACTAAACTAAAAGGGTATGACAAAACACTGCTAAAAGGTTGCTGTACGCTAAAATAAGAGTTCGCAAGACCTTCCGGTTTCATACGCAGTAAAATTATATAAAAGAAAAAATTATTTTCTTGAATCTTAAGGCCGCTACATACTGTCAGTGGATGTAGAATATTCGATACAACATGTCTTCGTTATTTAATCTATGCACATTCTATTTCTAGTAATGTTTAACTTCTACCGAATGTTTGATGACGTTAAATCGATAATATGTTACGTCGAATGACTGGTAGAAATGTATTATCGATTTTACGTCATCAACCATTCGTTAGAAGTTCAACATTACTTGAAATAGAATGGGAATAGATTAAACTAACGAAGACATGTTGCATCGAATATTCTACGTCTAATATTCGGAGTCTGTATGGCCACTTAGAATATAGTTTCGTTTATTTTGTAATTGTGTTTATATGTTGTCTCATTTGCATGAATGTATTTCTCTGTATTACCTCAAAAAGAAACTTTTGCTACGAATGTAATGACCTTGAAACTAGTTATTGTTACAAACTAGACTTTACCAAGACAATAAATGCATTGGGCCAGTTCTTCCAAAGTTGAGAGTCCTTATCCACAGAAAGTTGTGTTTTACGCGTTTATGTGTTCACTTGTTTAAACTGAAACAATAGATATAAAAGCATCATTGTTATTATGGACATCAGGATAAATGCAGGCAACTTTAAGAACTTCAGCAACGTATCAAAATACATGCATATTTCATCTTGGTTAACACGTAACGCCATACGTTGCATAATGTTTCGCTGAAATAAGTTCAGAAGCTCTTAGTATATCGAGCAGATTCATGTACTAAAGTAAAAGGATATGACAAGACACTGTTAAAAGGTTGCTGTACGCTAAAGTAAGAGTTCGCAAGACCTTCCGGTTTCATACGCAGTATAATTACATAAAAGGAAAACGATTTTCTTGAATCTTAGGGCCGCTAAAGACTTTTTAGTGGATGTAGAATATTCAATGTAACACGTCTTCGTCATTATATTCCCAGTTATGTTTAACTTCTACCGAACGTTTGATGACGTAAAGTCGATAATATATTTCTACCAGACATTCGACGTAACACATTATCGATTTTACGTCATCAAACATTCGGTAGAAGTTCATCATCACTGGAAATATAATGAAAGACAGAGATAAAAAGAATTTATCGCGTCTGACGTCATCTGTCAATCAAACTCGAGGACAGTTTGTTTACAAGTGTCGTGATGATGACTTGCTGAACGCGGCGGTATAACCGGTATAACCGGGCGCCTTATTGTTAATTTTGCACCTTCAAACTTACATACCATCTCAAAAGTTAGGTATTTATAGTAGGAAACTTTCTTTCGCGAAGGCACCATGTCAACAATGCCTAGAAAAGCTGCTTTTTGCCTTGTAAAAGTACGTTATTTTTCGCCATTATAGAATGTAGAATGGGAATAGATAAAAATAACGAAGACATGTTGCGTCGAATATTCTACGTCTAATATTCGGAGTCTGTATGGCCACTTAGAATATGGTTTTGTTTATTTTGTAATTGTGTTTGTATGTTGTCTCATTTGCATGAATGTATTTGTCCGTATTCACCGTAGAAGTGATGATGTAACAGAATTAACTACCATAGCAATAGGTGAAAACAAATGAATATATCACCCTGCACTCATCACCTGTGTATGTCTGCAAACATAGATTGAATACAATACCGCTCTTCTTAAAGATACTAATCGTACAGGTGCGAGTGATCAGCATGATGATATGAATATTCCATAGAATTACGATACAGGTCTTATCACAAAGTTTAATACAATGTAATATCAATAATATCACTGTCCTTTAACATCTATGGTTTAATGAAGAGGTACCGCGTTAACGTACTAGTGCTAGTGCAGGGCGATATATTCAAAAATTGTTTTCTTCACCTATTGCTATAGTAGTTAATCCTGTTACATCATAACTTCTACGGCGAATTAAAATAACGAAAAGACCCATTCCATCCATCTCAAGTACAGTATCTGTCTACAGGATTAGTTTATTGCTCGTGGACGCGGTAAGTAAGCACGTGACGTCATTACGGTGCTCCAACTGCAAAGTAAACCGCAACATTAAAGCGTTATGTTCGAATTTAATAAGTGTCGGTCAGTTTGAAGAACGTACCGCGTATTTTGTGATACGAAAGCTCACAGTCACAGTATTTGAATACCGTTGCGTCACATAAAATTGATTGACATTATAATGACGTCACGTGTTTACGTGCGGCGCCCACGTACGAAAGACTAATCCTGTCATTTTTCTATATAAAAATTCCACTCTTTTGATATCATAAATAAACTTTCATCATCATTCCAAAAGGTCGTCTCAGTCACCCCTTCTCCTACCCCTCTCCATCCATTCACTACGTGCGCACGAAGCTACTTCAGCACTCAAACATCACTGCATGTCCTTCATCGTTAAAATAGCGAATATTACCATGATAGCTAGTGATGACGTCATTTAAATCAATTGTTATGGTAAATAGTGGTGACGTCATTAACTCGTTACTACGGTAACTAATAATGACGTCATCATATTGTTACAGGCTTGTTTGGTACCGCCACCAGTGGAGCGGGTAATACCACCCTTTAAAGCTTTCTCAAAGAAACCTAACGGCCAGGAGAGGGGATTTGGAGACGGGGCGGAGACGGCGGGGGCGGCAAGGGCAGCACATGAGATTGATGCCCAATCGCACGTCCTTACGGTGAGTAGGACAATATTTCTGTTTCAAGACTTAGTAAAACTGTTATACAATAAGATATAGCTTAACATATAACACCAAACTGATATTAAATACACAATAGCTTCCTCCATTATAAGCTCCAATTTTCGTGCGAGAAATACAGCTTTACTTTATATAGAGATTGCGATGTTACCTGCTGCGTGGACCGTGCAATTATACGGCGTTCAAAACGGCGTTCAACATTGCTAGTCTCGGTTCCAAACTGGATTGTGCTCATTCGTCACGAAGGAGAACAAGGCGGGTGGAACAAAGACTAACATCTGATCTGGTCACTAGAGGGCGAAGCGCTTGAAATTTTATGTCTACTTCAATACGTCATGATTTTGACTAAAAACCAAGGTTAACATTCTGCTTTAAATTAATTGTATTTCAGTGCTTTCCAAATATTATGCTTGCTAAAAACAAATATTTTGGTAGATTAAGGACCACTGCGTCCATATATCATGACTTTACTTTCAAAATAAGACCTTGTCGTGACGTAAATTAGGCATGAACCGTCGTGATGCCGTAAAAATGTCGATTTCAACTTTTACCGCGCGTATATACCGTGCGTTTGTATCAAAAAGGCAAATCGCAATCTAATTTTTCATACAGCCAATCTCACACGCATTTCAATGGACAGTCACTACGTATGAACTGCGCGTATGAATGAAGTCAAATTTTCACACCTCAATGTTGCTTTATTATAATGATTTCTTACAAATAAAAAGGATCATACCAATAGTTAGACTTTCCGTCGTATGTTCATTATCTTTTACACTCTTTAATATATTTTTAAATAGACAAATTTTGTGCATTTTCAACGTAGTCTCCACGTTAATTTTGTACGTGCAAAATCTTTAAAACTGGCTAAATACGCGACCTCTCTTCGATACAGACAGAAAAGGGATTTTGAATAGATCGACTGGCGTACGAAATCGCAAGTTTTCTAATATTATAATAGACTTTCTTAAGCTAAGCTAAGCTACAAGTGCGTTGCTATTGTACAGTAAGCTCGGTGTGATTTGATTAAATTAATTCCTCGTGCGTTGCTATTGTACAGTGCTTCGAAGCTATATGAACAAAATATTTAACAATTATTTTGCAAAGATTTTGTAAGCTTTATGAATACCTGATCACATCTTAAGACTAGACAATGGAGCAATAAGGAAAATTAGCCTTACTTTAGGACGGTGAAATAAAGAAATTCAAAAAACCCTTATCTACCGTAAAGGTTGTATGCTGCTACAGGCAGAAAATAATAAAAACTCATTATTTGCTTTCTTGGAATTTGTTTCAATTGAAACGCCGTGAATAGTTAGCGTCTTATAATAACTGATTGAATTTAAGGTGGGGTCGGTGCGGAGCATAACAGCGCTGTTTGCACTCAAATATTGAGACAAATAAAGTTGACATACAAGAGCAAAATATAGTACGGGTTCTGTAGGGAGATCTCAAGGCTTGATGTAAGGAGTGTCATTTTACGCCCAATGTGCATAATTTTTCTCGGGAGACTAAAAACCACCAAAAACCTTTCGTTTTGATATATAATTAGCCGTATCCCAAGAACTGCAAGACCTATGCAAATATAAATACGATTATTGGCTGTCATGACTCATTTCCTATAAAATCAATGTACTAGTAGTTTAAAAGAAGTACAATGGATATATTTAGTTATATGGCTAAAACTGGAAAATACATATCAATTTGTAAGCGCTCTTAAGCAAAGTCATAGTTCATTGAATTTACAACCGTATGGCAAAACAGGCAAAAATAGTAACTTTTTGCACAAGATTTGTAATTTAAAGAGAATTAGCCATTGCTCATTCTAGTGACGCTAGTGTATGGACAATATAAGTGTGCTTTTTCATTTAATGACATAAAATTTGACAAATATTGTAAGGAACACCTGAGGTTTTGACTTTTAAAACCTACATTTTGGTCAAAAAATGTGCTAGTTTTCAACAGATTTACCACATTCGCCTTGTTATAACATTGAATTGCGTTATCTGTTGACCTAGTGACGAAAGGTGTTTTTAGAGGAAGTGTCAGCTTTCGTTTGATATTTAAAAAAAATCTGATTGGATGAAAGGAACACTTTCAAGTGTTCCCTTCATCCAATCAGAATTTTTCAACAAAAACCAATTACAGAGGCCCATTTTCCAGCTAGAAGCTCCACAGCTAATACGATGCTATGCACTCTACCGTGTAGTGTAATCAAAGACTGTGGTGGAGACAATTGACTGCTTGCTGTTCTCTGCATGGAAGCTCTTGGACGAAAATGTGTGCTCAGGTGTAACGAGGTAGAAACTCTGCGTTTGTAAGAGAATCGTTTTTGTATAGAAACCTTTCCATATGTGGCTCTCGCCGCCCACTCGCCTTAATGCGGATGCGAGGATTGACCTGGAGATGAATTGGTATGCTTTTCAGTGATTGTCTATTGGTAATTACCTTGTATTAAACTTTGTGATAATTTAATATTTTTACATGAGAAAATCTGGACACACAAGATGTGTCCCTCAATTAGCCAATATACTGCTGATCGGATATTAAACATAAAGCATTATAATCAAACTAGCCTTGACCATTTTAGGTACTTTCTTTTTGTTAGCTTAAACAATCAAATTCCTGTTGTCCAGGCTAAATTACCCAAATTGGTCGTTCAAACAAGTGCAGGAAAAATGGATAAGAAACAGGCAAAGAAACCTAATAAGAAAAAGGACAATGACATCCAAACAAAAGGACTTGTGGTTATTCCATATCGTCAGCCTGCTACACTAAATGCCTAAGTTATTTTTACATGTTTCTCATTTGCAATTTTGATTTTCTCAGTAATAAACCCATAATTCATCAAATTTCCAGCCGCATTCTGCATTAACTTGTGGAATATCAAAAGAGATGTATATTCCACAAGTTAATGAAAAATGCGGCTGACAATTTGATGAATTATGGGTTTATTACTCAGAAAATCAAAATTGCAAATGAGAAACATGTAAGAATGACTTAGGAGCGTAGCAGGCTGACAATATGTGGAAGGACTTGCGGAGAAGGCCAATAGAATTTTCAGAAAAGATGGTATAGCGACGGCTATGAAGCCTGACAATAGTCTCAGGAAACTTCTGGTCCACCCAAAGGACAAAATAGATCCTATTAACAGCACGGATTGTGTATATGAAATACCTTGCACTAATTGTAATTAAACATTATGACCGACTGAGGAGGCAAGCTATGAAGAATAATAACGCAGTCAAACCCTTGACCATATATAAAGGTTATATAGCCAGATGGCCTGTAATATCAAATATTTATTCACGTATTGATTATTCATTTATATGATACCACTTTTACTTGCTTGGCAGACACAACACATACGTGTTCTGTCTACCAATATTATGATGCCTACCCTTTTTAGATCTCAATATATAGCAGTGACAAACCTTACCACCTTGAACAGTTCAATAACGGCGCCTTCATGGTTTCATCTTCCTCTTTTGTAATGAAATTAAAGATGTGTTCTCATATGTCTCACTGAACTCACCTTGATTCTTCCCCGATGTGTTATTCACTCCTTAAGGGATCTGGCATGAGCGTTTTGAGCGTTTCGACAGTATTTTTTGTGGGACATGAGAGCATATCAGATATATCGAAATGCATTCTGAATACGAAGAATGTCTTTCTGATATCAAATAATTTTCATTTTATGAAATTCACGATATAATACAAATTTTATGACAAATTATTAAAATTTGATATTGTTCACATTTTTGATATATATCAGAAGATATGGATTTTTTTCCCAAAAAGACCTAATTTTTTGGGTGTTTTGGGAAAAAATCCATATCTTCAATACGAAAGGTCAAAATTTTCAATTGATCGTCGGCTTTTCATCCCACCTACATACACTTTAAGTATAAATCATCAGATTTATAAAGTTTACTTCAGTACTGTTAAATATCAAAAATATCAATTTTTAATCATTTGCCATAAAATGTGTATTACATTGCGAATTTCAAAAAATCAAAATTATTTGATATCAGAAGGACATTCTTCGTATTCAGAATGCAATTCGATATGTCTGATGTGCTCTAATGTCCCACAATAAATACTGTCCAAACGTTCATACCCCATCCCTTAATTGTATCGCACACAGACACATTACAGAAACATGATAAACAAGAAACCGACTTAAATTAGCGAATAACAAGTCTGCTGATTTTTAAACATCTCATGCAATGCAACAGGGAGCCTTTATTCAATTTTCTTGGCGCTTAATTAAGGCTCTCCCTCAATTCTCTATTCTCAGAGGTATTTGAACTGAAAATAGAGGTAATTTTTGTCCAGTGGGATAAGAGGAAAGTTGAATCAAGAATGTAAAGTAGTCGCTGACTTGTTCAAGTGTAATGGTCGGCCTCCAAGATCGATTCTTGTGTGACGTAGATTGTTTAGACTGATTTATAAAATCTTGACGTTCTTGAATATAATCAGAATTGCTTAATTCAAACTTCTTTTGCCGTTTCTATATACAGTAGGTATTTATACAATACCTGCATTCAAACATTGATGAGACGGTTCTTGATGTTATAAATGCATAGGGAATATTTGCATACATCTTATCCAAAACACAAAACGTTACCATGAGTCTCATTATCTTAAGGCATTATGCCGCGAACATGGGTTTGAGTATGTTTATAATCTTTGGAACAAGTGTTGACAGAGAGTTTACTTCATTATACAGAAGCAACACTAATAAAAGAACTGAAACCCTGCGTTTTTCACAAACTTAACTAACGTTAATAATGTACATAAAGTAGTAATGCCGTCGTGTACCTAAACGAGACCGCAAAGTTTAGACACTTTTGTCTAATTTTGATCAGCGACTTTCAAACCATAACTTACCGATATAGATCAGAAAAAAAACCCAGGAACAACCAGTTGTTGTCTTCCACAGGGTA
This sequence comes from Amphiura filiformis, assembly GCF_039555335.1. NCBI lineage: Eukaryota > Metazoa > Echinodermata > Ophiuroidea > Amphilepidida > Amphiuridae > Amphiura > Amphiura filiformis. The sequence goes on from NC_092628.1 coordinate 45,174,224, forward strand.
TCTCTGTGTTTGCGGGTCATAGCTTCAACATAACAAAGAAGTACGGAGTACGGAAAAGACAACTAAAACAGATACAAACACTGGCTCGATAAAAAGGTCCAATGTTTGATCTCCCGAGTTTGAAAACTGTATGTTAGTGTTCCATTTTATGCGAAACAGGTGGAATCGGAAGCAGTTGACTTACGGTTGTAGCAGCAAGATATTATTTGCCTTTAGTTTAAAGATTGTTATTCTAGTAACTGATGATCTATATTGAAAAAGACCCTGACATTACCAAGTTTTGCGCAAGAGGTAGGAAATGAATGTCTACACAGTCAATTATGGTTTTATTATTTGACACTTAAGTAAGATTAATTCAAATACGTTCATGGTATGATGCAGACAATTCTTTTACGGTCACAGGTTTGATTCAATCTTATTATTTTGACGGTCTCTACGATTTTTTGTAATGGAAGTTTATAGATTTTCTGCCCGAAAGTTAGATAGCGCCTCTCAAGAAGAAAATGAGATTTACAGCACAAAGGAATGGTAGATACATTAAACACATACACAGTGTTGTTTTATATATCTCCTGTAACTTGGGTCACCCTCACAAAAATCATCTATTATCCTGCTTGAGTATTAATCGCAATTGCACTATAATTATATTCATTTCTGTTTCTGCATTCGGTTACATTACATCCCGCATTTACATCTAAGCAATCAATTCTAAATTGGTTTATCGGTAGTACATTATGCTATGTTCCCTGCAATTTTCATCAAGCAGTGTATCCTAATAACGTCTGCAGAGTGTACACAATCAATAGACTGACAAAACTACAGTGTTCTGTCTCAAGACAACACAAAGAAAACTAAAACAGATAAGAACACTGGTTCGATAATAAGACCCAACTTTTGATCTGCCGAGCTTGAAAACCATATCACCGTACCAGTGGTCCGTTTTATTGCGTAGAATTTACATCCAATCTGTTTCTCACCCCATACCCCCATAATAGGTCTGTCACACTACGACGGACTGGATCAACGTACATCACCGAATACAAAAATATTTTATTCGGTGGAAAAATCACCAGTCCGGCAGAAGATTCGGTGGGATTTTGGGTCCGATTCCCGTTCGTCTCTCTATGCGTTGTGGCCGCTAATAATCCTGCAGGCGTCTTTTATCCGATCGTTCAACGTCCGACAAATGACCGGATTTGGGGGTCCGATTCCCGTTCGTTTCTCTATGCGTTGTGGCCGCTAATAATCCTGAAGGCGTCTTATTTTCGATCGTTCAACGTCCGACAAATGACCGGATTTGGGGGGTCAACGTCCGACAAATGTCCGGATTTGGGGTCCGATTCCCGTTCGTCTCTCTATGCGTTGTGGCCGCTAATAATCCTGCAGGCGTTTTATATTCAATCGTTCAACGTCCGACAAATGACCGGCGAATCCGTCGCATGTGGCACCAACAGGGACGTCCACCCTATCAGAAACGTGGGGGAGGAGAGGGTGTTTGAGAGGGTTTTTGACCCCTTAGAGGCAGTGACGTAGCAAGCACTTTTTCAGAGGGTGAACAAAGTGGGGAAAGACAACTTTTAAGGGGGTAAATTTTGACGAACATGGTCAAATATTGGCTAATAAGTACAAAAGGGCTACAAATCTGATATATCAGGGCAACCAGCGTCCGGGGGCAATAGAGGTGAGAAACCTTTGGACAATGAAGGCCCAATTGAAGCCATTTGTCATTTTTGGATCAATTTTAGCACTATTATTGGGTACTCTTTTAGTACCGAAAGAAACGAAAGCCTAATTGAAGCCATTAAAAAGTTTTCACCATTATTGTATAATATAAACAATTGTTTTAAAAATAACACGTGGATGTCCATAGCAGAAGCAAAAAGGAAGACTTGTCCATTTTTGAAAATGAAGGTCCAATTAAAGCCATTTGCATTAATGACTGTAGGGCATATTTACATTATTAGGCCTTGGCCTATTGTGTATAAATTTAGTTTTAAAAATGGAAAATTTGGAAAATTGTTTTTAGTGCATCATTTTTACACTATTATTGCCTTAAACAAAAAAAAAAAAGAAGGCCCGATTTGAATTTGCAAAATTTAAAATGTTACACTGATCCACTGACACTTAGATATAAGACTTCAGACTCGTAATTTCAGGTAAAGCATGCATGGATTGATATGTTAAAGTCAGGAATAGACCTATAAGTCCGTCTTAAATACTGACTTTGGTGACAAAATATCACGGGCCCTGCATATGGACTGGCCGGCAGTAATTTTCACAGGCTTTTTGGGCCAAGGAACCACATTTAAGCACTGTCTATAATAATCACAGGCCTATACTTAGGCTTACTAGTACTACTGTCCTGGGCCTACTCAATAACGTATACAATTTAACCTTTCCATGTTTTCTCTTCTTTTTTCTTTCTTGTCAATCACTAAAACTGGTAGGAATTTGATATTGCGTCCTCTACCCTTCAGAAAGTGCCCCTCCCTCAATACTACTTACATGCATAGGTCTACTACTAAATTACGTGCAATTTAACTTTTTCTCTTCTCTTCTCTCTTCAATTTTTCTCACTTTCTTTTCTTTTTTTCTCTCCTTTTCCCCTTTTTTCTACTTGTCAGTCACTAAAGTACTGGGGGAAATATGATATTGCGTCACACACCGTTCAGAAAGTCCTCCCCCCCCCATGATCGATGCACATGTTCGCCATAGGCCTACATCCAGCACAAGCGCCTGCGAAACACCCGCGGTATATAAACGAAAGAATAACGAACAAACCCAGGGTATATATACAGAACAGTATACGAACACACATCGGACAACTTCCGAACATGTGTATTCGGCACACTCCGTTTCAAGTTTTGTGCATGCACAAAACTTGAAACGTATTGTCAACGGACTAAACAAACATCACCTAACACGAAACGCATTTGGCGGATAATAACAGGACATATGAAGAACATAAAACGAACATTGACGAACACTAACGGATTTGCTAAAATACCATCCGTTTCTTATACGGAAGACCGATCCGGTGTAGTGTGACGCTAAGACGGTCTGGATCAACGTACATCACCGAATGCAAAAATATGCTATCCGGTGGTGAAGGCCTCACAGGAACGTATTTGCAACGAACACGGGCCGAGTGCAACGAACAAAGAACGAACATGAACGAAAGGAGAGCGAACAAACTCCGGCAATATGCAGCACCATACGAACACACATCGGATAAATACCGAACATGTGTATTCGGTACACTCCGTTTCAAGTTTTGTGCATGCACAAACTTGCCGACGGACTTAACGAACATCACCTAACACGAAACGCATTTGGCGGATAATAGCAGGACATAAAAAGAACATAAAACGATCATTGACGAACAACAACGGATTTACTAAAATGCCATCCGTTTCTTGTACGGAAGACCTATTCGGAGGTTTTACACTTTCACGGGTTAGTCAACGGGACTAGGCCCCGGGACTAGGCAGCCACTAAGTACATAGTACAAGAGGAAATCAGAAAACAGATTATGAATGTACTGTTATTCAACATAAATAAATTAGGGCCCATTGTCTATATAATACTGGTAAGTGGTAACCATTGCCATTTGATAGGTGTCCGCTGTAATAACACCTGGTGACTTAGGTTGGGTATTGTGATGAAGCCCTTTTATAGATTTGGTAATGGGATTTAAAAGGTTTCTATTAGACAATGCCAATCAATTGGTTTTAACATATTTACAACGAGTTGTTCCAAGTCGGCAATGCATGAGCAACGTGTTTCCTTTATCGCTTAAGGCATCTGATACGCGATGCAGCAATTCGCTTCAAATGACCATCCGTCGGATACGCACTCACTTTAACCAAAGTATTCTAGGCTCAAATAAATCACATGGTGTAAATAAATTTGGGAAACTTATGCGTCATGGAGATTGCACTAAATGGTTCACAATATATAGACCATGGGACAAGGCTTGCTAAGTGCTTCAGAAAGTAGTTTTCGTTCTCCCTTTCTGGGTAGAGGATGGTTTATACATGAAAATATAGCTATTATATCACTGATCAATAATAGAACATTTCCCACTTTCAAAAGTTGCACGTTACTGTGTAATTTAGGAGTTATTTGGGGTTAAAAATGTGTTTTTCGTGATTTTTTTTCCATTTTTTTTCCTAAAAATGTCAAATATTAAAATAGCTGTAACTTTCAAAATAAATTGAGTAGAAATTTCATTTAGATGTTACATATTACATGGATGTCTAACACTGGTGAATAAAAATGTCACAGCACAACTTGGCAAAAAATGGCAAAAACCATATTTTTTGTGCTATTTCGGCCATTTTGAGCTAAAAATGTAATTTTTGCATGGGGAAAAAATAAATATAAATTTTATTGATTTAAAAAATATGTCACTATGTCAACCTAGTTATTCTGAACAAAAAAGTTAATGATGGTGAATGTCTGTGACCTATAGTTTTTGATCTATGGCCCTTTCAAATTCATATATGGACTAAAATAGCATGTTTTTGTTCAATATTTCCAATATTACGCCAAAAATGGTCCTTTATGGCCATTTTAACCAACTTGTTTTTGGAAAGTGGGAACTTCACTTAATAATATGAACATGTAATTGTACTTTAATGGTAAGCTATTTCAAGATCCACTAGTATGCCCACTACCGGGGTAGCAGCAATTTTATCTACTTTCAATGCAGTAAAATGATGACTAAAATGATTTTGCTGCATTGAAATTAGTAAAATTGACCGATATAATTGCTGCTGCCATGGAAACCGAGCTACCATTGGATCTACAACTAGTAATATAATATATGTGAAGTTCCCACTTTCCAAACAATGAAAATTTTGTTAAAATTACAAAAAAGGACCATTTTCAGCCTAATATTGGAAAAATTGACAAAAACATGCTATTTTAGTCCATATATGAATTTGAAAGGGCCATAGATCAAAAACTATAGGTCACAGACATTCACCATCATTAACTTTTTTGTTCAGAATAACTAGGTTGATATAATGACATATTTTTTAAATCAAGAAAATATATATTTATTTTTATCCCATGCAAAAATTACATTTTTAGGTAAAAAATGGCCAAAATAGCACAAAAATATGGTTTTTGCCATTTTTTTTTTTATATTTTAGAGTTGTGCTGTGACATTTTTATTCACCAGTGTTGAAAATCCATATTACATGTAACATCTACAATAGAAATTAAATTTCTACTCAATATATTTTTAAAGTTACAGCTATTTTAATATTTGACATTTTTGGGCAAAAATGGAAAAAATCACGAAAACACATTTTAACCCCAAATAACTCCTAAATGAGTAAAGTAAAACGTGGGAACTTTTTGGATATTAATTCAGACATATATTTACTCTTGATTTGTTATGTTTTCATGTTCTGCCCAAGAGTGGACTACGGAAGTGAAAGATAAATGCCTATGTCTCATAGTCTAATACCATCGCTTTTGCTGTAAAGTTGTTATCAGAAAACACCCGTCTGACTTGTAATAGTGTACTTTTTAAAACACGGTCAGCGTACTTTACTCAACGTAAAATGTAGCGTGGTCAACGTAACATGTTGATTTATTACCTGGCTATATTTTGATGTCCTTTCAGAAATAATACAAAAATCTACCGATTTTAAAGGGTATAGGTAAGAATAGTTAAATATAACACGTATCAAGTGTTTATTGCTTTTAAATATATTGACGTATTGCTGTTAAGTAGTCATGTCCTCAAAGTGGGCGTCTTTCCATGTGTAATGAGTAATCATCTGATGAGATTACGCTATCACAATTAATAATAATGTGCTTGATACACTAAAAGCATCATCAATACTGACATTGTACAATTTAGTTGTAATGGGGATGATCCCACGTGAAAAAATACGTGTAATTCTTAATTTATAGTCGGTCGTATTTTGCAAAAGCGATATTCACCCATGTTCGCTACATGTTTTGACTCCAGGATCGTCGAGCCATTGGATCAAAACCCATAAATCCAAAATTTGCTACCCGAAAAATATTGCTCCTGGGGCTATCATTCTACTTGTAATCTGTCATACCCTATTGTAAGATTTATGAGTTGTATTTGACTCACAAATGCATATACGTAATAATTACGTAGGCATATTACGTGTCACACCTAAAATTCCCAAGGTAATGCTTACAAGCGTAGCCTGTGTAAAAACTATTTTTGTTTGAATTACGTGCAGCTTGTGACATGATATATCAGTATATTTGAACTTTTTAATTCAATCAGAAAAATCACAACTTGAAATGTTCATTGAAAACTGCGCCATTAGTTGACATTGTCCTTCATACCAACATGGCTTATGCTCATTACTGGTCGATCACGATAGGATTTCGGTTCTTAATACTTAGAAACTTTTCTGATGAGCGTTTTGATCTTGTTTGAGCCCTCTCTAGCTTTTGATTTGTCCAGCTACTTTGGGGCCAACCTTCATGTATTTATTTTGTGCAAGCTAATCCTCACTCTAACCCTAAGCCTATTCATAACTTTAATCGTAACCCTAAATCTAACCCTATAATCCCAACTCTAAACTAACCCTAACCAATCAATGACAGTACCTGTTCACAAGCCTATAAGTCTTCGTGCATGATCGCCTGCCGAATTCGACTACCTTCTTCGGCCGGAGACTGAAGTGCAGACCCCAGGTCTATTAGGTACCTGTGTTAAGATGATTATGACTACAATCCTATCGTTATTATTGTTTCTCTTTTCCGTTTAATTGTACGGAGGCTTCAGATTAGACAACAACTTTATAGCAAAAGTGATGGTATTGTTGTCTTTCCAGCTTACAGACAGATGCCCAATTCGATAGAATAACTTCTTTTTGTAATGCTAGAATAGCTCAAGAGTTTGTGTGTAGGGAGTGTGAGGGTATGTAAGGTTGGGGATGAGATTATGTTGTTTTAAGGGGTGAGTAGGGGTGGGTGTGCCGTTTATGTGGGGAGGTGTTCTTTATTTACATACATGTATGTTTATTGGTGCACAGTCCAAGGTGATAAAAGTATCCAAAGTCATGAGAGTTTGCATTATATAAAGGGTTCACAAAAAATAACTCCCCCCTAAAATTACAGAACATTTTTTTTGCATAACTTGACATACATTTCGTGGATTTGAAAAATTTAAAAAGCTGTGAACAAAGGAATTGTTTTTCTATCCTCCCAACGTTCTTTCGTCTGAAAATCTTTTTGTTTTGGCCAAAAATAATCACGTTTTCTAAAAATGATGCTTTCAGAAAAAGTTGCACTTTTCAACATCCTCATTTATGTCAAAATTAGCTTCAACAAATCATTATTTTGCACTACGTGATGGTTGCATGGGTGACTCAGAGTTCAGAGACAAAAAGGTGAAGGAAAAAACCCAATTAAATCAATCGCAACATTGATACCGAGAAAGTTTTGTACATTACATGTATGGGATGTTGAAAAGCGCAAATTTTGAAAAATGTGATTATTTTTGACCAAAACAAAACAAAATTAAGAAAGGATAACTTTGGTAGGGTAGCAAAAAGATGCCTCTATTCACATATTTTTAAATTTTTCAAATTAACAAAATGAATGTTAAATTATGAAAAGAAATGTTTTGTAACTCTTAAATTGATTTTACCATTTTTGAAACACCGGCTCAATAAAATCTTCTAGAAAAACCCTGTACATGTCAATTAGTCATTGTTTTATACTGCAAGATGATTGCATGTGTGACTGGGTAATCGTATACATAAAATTAAAAGAAAACAAAAACACCATTAAATAAATCAAAACATTGATATCGAGAATGTTTTTGTACATTAAATGTATAGGATGTGGTAAAGTGCAACTTTTTCTGAAAGCATCATTTTTGGAAAATGTGATTATTTTTGGCCAAAACAAAAAGATTCTTTAAGGAAAGAACTTTGGGAGGGTAGGAAAATGATTCCTTTATTCACAGGTTTTTAGATTGTTCAAATCAACGAAATGTATGTCAAGTTATGCAAAAAAATGTCTTGTAATTTTAAGGGGGGAGTTATTTTTTGTGAACCCTTTATATTGAGTAGATGTATTTATTACGTATCGAAATACGTCTACTCAATATATACCGTAAAACCCCGTCTACAAGCATATATAGTGGTTTTTTTTATAAAAGCTTAATTAATTCGAAGCGAGCGTTAATATACCAATACAATAGATCGGTCTTAAAATAATACTTGTTTGTATATGGTTGGATCCGTAATTTATTTGCTCAAACTCCATAATGGCGACTGGATTAATGTAGCTTTCATCAGAAGCACACTATATGCTTGTAGACGGGGTTTTACGGTATAATGAAAACTTTCTGAATTCGGATAATTTTATCACCTCGGATTGTGCACCAATAAACCTACATGTATGTAAATAAAGAACACCTCCCCACATAAACGGCACACCCACCCCTACTCACCCCTTAAAACAACATAATCTCATCCCCAACCTTACATACCCTCACACTCCCTACTCACAAACTCTTGAGCTATTCTAGCTTTACAAAAAGAAGTTATTCTATCGAATTGGGCATCCATAAGCTGGAAAGACATCAATACTATCACTTTTGCTATAAAGTTGTTGTCTAATCTGAAGCCTCCGTACAATTAAGCGGAAAAGAGTGACAGGATGATAACGCAGACAACCCTTGATGTAAGCTTTTCTGTTTTATCTACCTGATATAGCTAATGTTTTGTTGTATCAATACCGCATTAATTTTCCTTGATTATGACACCTCTTGTTTGTACATATTTGGCATAATATATTTATGAGATATTGACACACACACCGTAGAGTATGTGTTGTGCCTACCAATCTCGTGTCCTGTAATACTTATATGATGATGTTTATACCCTTTTACATTTCAATATAACCTTACCCACCTCAAACAACTCAACTGATAACGGCGGCGTCTTCACGGTTTCTTCTTCCTCTTTTGTAATGAAATTAAAGATGTATTCTCATATGTCTCACTGAACTCACCTTGATTATTCCCCGATGTGTTATTCACTCCTTAATTGTATCGCACTCAGACACATTACAGAAACATGATAAACAAGAAAGCGACTTAAATTAGCGAATAACAAATACATTTTTAAAGCATCCCATGCAATGCAACAGAGAGCCATTATTAATTTAGGCTCTCCCTCAATTCTCTATTCTCAGAGGTATTTGAACTGAAAATAGAGGTAATTTTTGTCCAGTGGGATAAGAGCAAAGTTGAATCAAGAATGTAAAGTAGTCGCTGACTTGATCAAGTATAAGGGTCGCTCTTCAAAATCGATTCTTGTGTGACGTAGATTGTTTAGACTGATTTGTAAAATCTTGACGTTCTGAAATCATTTCGACAACAGGTATTTATACAATACCTACTCAATATCGATGAGACGTTCTTGATGTTATAAGTGCATGTGGAATATTTGCAGATATCTTATCCAAAACATGAAACGTTACCCTGACAGAGTTTTGTCCCATTATCTTGGAACCTTGTACCGTGAATATGCTTTTGATAATTTAGTCTTGTTTACAACCTTTGGAACAGTTTACTGTTGAACGGCAGTTTATTCCACTACACAGAAGCAACACTTAGAAATGAACTGAAACCTTCAATGCTGAAAGAGCTAAGGAAGAACATCTGTGTGTTATATGCTCTGCATTTTTCACAACTTATTATAGACTGAAGTTAAAATGTACGTACAGAAGTAATTCAGTTGTACGCAGCTGTAGGCTACCGCTTCCAAAACCAGGCCGCAAAGTGTAGACACCTTTGATGGGTGACTTTCCAACCATGAGAAAGATTTGATGTCAGATGATTACGGAACTTACCGATACAAATCAGAAAAAACAGGAGAAAAGATGTTTATGCCAGTTGTTGGCTATTAAAAGATATCTCTTGGTTGTTGGGTCATAGCTTCGCCGTAACAAAGAGATACGAAAAAGAATCTAAAGGAGATTAGAACACTGGTTCGATAAAAAAAAAGGCCAAACGTTTGATCTTTCGAGCTTAAAAACACATATCACCGTGCTGATATTCAATTTAATGCTGAACAGGTGGAATTAGCTGCAAGATATTATTTGTCCTAGTTCAAAGATTGATATTCTGGTATAAAAAGACCCTGACATAAGTTTTGCGGTAGAGGTAGGAAATGAATGTCTGCACAGTCAATTATGACAACGGCGGCGTCTTCACGGTTTCTTCTTCCTCTTTTTGTAATGAAATTAAAGATGTGTCCTCATATGTCTCGCTGAACTCACCTTGATACTTCCTCGATGTATTATTCACTCTTTCATTCTTTCATTATATCGTACACAGACACATTACAGAAACACGAAAAACAAGACACCGACTTAAAGTAGCGAATACCAAGTCTACTGATTTTTAAAACATCTCATCCGGGCATCTCATGCAATGCAACAGGGAGCTATTATTCAATTTTCTAGACGCTTAATTAAGGCTCTTCCTCAATTCTCTATTCTCAGAGGTATTTGAACTGAAAAGGGTCGGTCTCCAAGATCGATTCTTGTGTGACGTAGATTGTTTAGACTGATTCAATTCAACGTTCTTGAATATAATCAGAATGGCTTAATTCAAACTTCGTATGCCGTTTCTATATACAGTAGGTATTTATACAATACCCGCATCCAAACATTGATGAGACGGTTCTTGATGTTATTAATGCATAGGGAATATTTGCATACATCTTATCCAAAACACAAAACGTTACCGTGAGTCTCATTATCTTAAGACATTATGCCGCGAACATGGGTTTGAGTATGTTTATAATCTTTGGAACAAGTGTTGAAAGAGAGTTCACTCTATTATACAAAAGCAACACTAATAAAAGTACCTGTTCACAAGCCTATAAGTCTCCGTGCATGATCGCCTGCCGAATTCGACTACCGCCTTCGGCCGGAGACTGAAGTGCAGACCCCAGGTCTATTAGGTACCTGTGTTAAGATGATTATGACTAAAATCCTATCGAGATCGACCAGTAATGCAACAACACATTGTCATGTATATTCCTCTTTCTTTTAAGAAAGAGGAATATAAATAATCTAAATATAAAATCTATATAATAATATATAATAATAATAATATATAATAATATATAGTAATATATAATAATATATATAACTAGATTTCGCGGTTCTCGTGTTGGGCGGTTCTCGTGATAGGCCTATCTCCAATTACCCAACACCCGTTACCCATAATACTTGTCCTGACCTTTCAAACTACTACGATATACGTCTCTCAATGATTAAGACACAACTATCAACTCTGTTTTGTAGCTGTGACGCTTACTTCGGGACCCATAATCTGAAAACCCATCGTTCGCCTCTTCCAAGCCCTGTCCTGCTACCACATCGGAGGACCCAAAAATACCCCGAAATTCTAGTAGTGTCTGGATGTAGGTCGTCAATTCAATCGGGAGAAATGTGAACGCAAACGGGTTACATAGGCCTTACCATAACTGATGATTTTATGTTAATCATGTCTTTAAAATAGGCCTATTGGTCCGATGAGATGCACCTGTTAGTCACTGTAAGTGTAATGCTTTCCGATGCTCGCACTGCGCCCGTCGGTACTCCGCGCACTACGCGATAGCGCACCGCTCGCACGCGTTATACGCACCGCGAGCACGCGTTAGCGAGCCACTCGCACGCGATAGCGCGCGGACGGACGGACGGACGGACACGCCATGATTAGTATTATGATCTAGACTCGATCCTCCAGTCCTCGAATACTCACGCACGGCCGCTCCACTGTGCTGTATTGAGGACTGGAGCAAACAACGTTCTAAAACAGGAGCAGTGAAATATGAATATTTAGTAGATTTTGATTACGTCATTGCGCGCGTAGACGCGAAATCATAAACCTGATAAACACTTCAGAGCCCTGATCTGACGCTTAACCAGTACTCGGCAGTTTATTTTTAAGTTCCTGTATGTAGCGAACAAACAAATTAACAACTAGCTACAAAATCAGCTAAAATCCACTCGTCGCGTACGCGTCTTCATTTTTTTTTAAGTGTATCGGATCCCCCGTTTTAAACCTTCTTTGCTGTCAATTTTGAGTTACCGTTGTTATCGCCCTTACATATTTCTCAAATTTTCACTCTTTAATGAACTTTGCGATGATGTATATGTCTTTGAAAGTATTCATGGGAAACACTTTTATATTTGCAACACACTGAGACCATTTGCAGCCGTCAAGTCATAATAGTTGCCTTGATTTTGAGGAGGAAAGATCGTCACCACTCACCACAGTGATGACATGCATTCACACCGTACAAACTACAGTACCGACTGCCTCGGATTTTAATACGGTAAGCATGGTATTCAAGTGTCATTGAAACATACATAGGATGTGCATGATTACTTCATTGTGTACAGGCCATATCTTTTACGGGGTAAGAACAGTGTCAAGACTCATGATTGACTGAATTTCAAAGCAAAACGATAGCATGATTGATAGTATTCGCATGTTCGGAGGCTAGGCATGCTAGGCTAGACTCCTAAATAGGCCTACCACGGGTGCAATAAAATAAATATATTTAGTTTGTTTGGTTTATATAAGGCGGAAAAAATAACACCGTGTAATGATATAGAATGGCTTGTATGCGGTTGGGCAATGTTTACGCTAGTTATGCATTATGTAATGATCGGTGCATGCCAGGGCTGTCAACTTTTGGAATTGCTACAGTCTGTCCACTTTAAGTACAAAGTAAATAGTCCCCGTGAAATAGACCTCGGAAACTGGAGGTATGAGAATACTTATTTCAGTTTCTTTGGCGCGCTAACTGCTGCTTGCTGATTTGTATTTATGGAGCGCACCACGCTCCTTACGCGTCACATTCGCGTGTGACACAAAGCATCGACCCCGATGCCACAAATTTGGTTTGTACATGTGGACAGACTGTAGGCTTGAGACACTTCCATTACCGGGGAAGAATTATTTTTTGCAAATACACTGTTCATTTTGACCCATGGCTATGTAAGCCACGTTTGAGTATCTAAAACTTGTGTGTGTGATTGGGGGTGGGGGGTTAGGGACATCAAATTATTTTTACGATGCATCAGATGTTACTCATTTTACAGCTCTTTGCGTGAGATTTACTAGGTGTGAGATTATACAACCTTGGCGTGAGACCGTGAGAAAATGACCAAATGCGTGAGACTCCCAGCCAGTGCGTGAGAGTTGACAGCCCTGGTGCACGCTTGAATTTACGCAATCGTGAGAAGGACTTTGATGCGCGCAGTAACAAAAGCCGAATAATTTCCGCCAAATAAAAACCGAATAGTGCGCGAATCAATATTGATTCTTGCAGAATAAATTTGCGGGAATCATTTGATTCCAGCAAATCATCTTCTGTGTAAACTACAAACGTTTGCAAGAATCAACTTTGATTCACGCAAATCTTTGCGAAATTCTTTGCAAATTCTCTTATTAAAAGTTGCTCAATTTTAAAATCTAATTTTTTGAATTTTCACAACTAGGTTGTAATCAGTGATGTCAACTTGAAGTGAACTGGACAGTTACAGCAACTGCATTCTGGAGATGTTCATTGTGACTTCAAATCATGGTGTATGGAGAACTCAACTGTGAATCATCAAAAATCTGGTACGCATACAATGAGTTTAATAAATTTTTATTGTTTTTATATGAAGGATTATGCCGTAAGGTCTAAGGCAAATGAATGTATGTTCCGGGCAGCCCTCAAAATACTTTTTTGAATAGCTATTTTTGACAGATTCCGATTCCAATCAAAATAGCCCTCATGTGTATTTTGCCATTGACAATTTTTTTTTCTAAGGGGGCTAGCTATTTTGGGAGAATTGGGGAGAATTGCCTTTTCCCCATGAATTTTGACCCTGGTATCGAAGGACCAGAATACTTAGTCATCATTTAGGCCAAGTCGCCCCTACTTGCAGCTGAATTGCACTTACTCTCTGTAAAATTATATACCAAATTATTCTTATTATAATTCAATCAAATGTCATTCCTCGTCAAGTGTTGACAAAGGCAACAGTGTTTGCTGAAACGCTTACAAGTAAGTGCATTATGCATAATTGGATCACATAGAATGAACATTGGTTACTGAATTTCAACATTTCAGGTAATTTTGTGCCCGGATAGCGGCGGGTTCCCAGTGCATTTTTCGGCGGGTAACCGGTACCAAATTGCAACAAAGAAAAAATCTATTTTTTATTTATTTTTTTATGTTATTTAATTTTTTGGTTTTGTAGTGTCCCTGGACCTAGGCCTAGGATCATTCATGGTTGACCTAAAATAAAATTGCATGATGTTTATTGAATTTGAATGCATTTTGATATCATTAATCGAGTATGACATGAATACAAATTATCAATTTTTATATTAAAAACAAACAATCATGCAATTTTTTTTTAGGTCAACCATGAATGATCCTAGCATTTAGGTCTAGGTCCTGGGACACTACAAAACCGAGATTTTTTTTTTTTTTAAATTTCGGGCACCCGGGCAGGGTATTTCCTGCCCGGTAACGAATTTCGGTGGTACCATGAGCCCGCCCAAAAATCCCTGGCTTAATATGTACCGTATGCATAATTCAAAATCAAAATCAAATGAGAGCATTTAAATTTCATGGAATCATTTTAGCATTGCAATATTCCAGGTTGTTATGGAGCTCCAGAAGTGGCAAGGAAAGAAAAAAAAATAATCTCAGGAGATTCAGGGCCCTAACTTAGTAGCTTTAGGCCCAGCTTAGTAACACAGGGCCCTGACTTAGTAATTTGGGGCCTGAAGATAGAAACTTAGGGCCCTGAAATAGTAATTTAGGGCCCAACTTAGTAATTTGTGCCCCGACGTAGTAACTCTCAAGGCCCCAACTTAGTAAGTCGGGGTCCGAGCTACTAAAGCCAGGGCCCAAGTTACTATCTTGTGCCCAAGTTAATAAGTTGGGGCCTGAACTACTAAGTCTGGGGCGGCCAGGCCTCCAAAAACCGCGGGAACGCGGGAACGGCGTTCCCAGAAAGGTCACAGAGGTCACAGAAAAAAAATTGCAAAAAAAAAAAAAAAAAAAAAAAAATTTTTTTTAAATTTTTTTTTCCAAAGTTTTCGGCGACCTTGGAGAACCACTGGACCTTTTATGAAACTTCAAGGATCATTCACAGTTAATTTAAAAAAAAAAAAAAAAAATCAGAAAAAAAAAAAAAATTACAGTTTGTTATCCTGTATATGCAAACCATTAACTATGTTTATTTCTTCATCTATCACATATTATAGATGCATTGGTTTTCCATGCATTTATAATATGTGATAGATGAAGAGGTAAACACAAGTTAATGGTTTGCATATTAAGGATAACAAACTGTAATTTTTTTTCGTAATTTTTTCCATTTTTTTTCAAATTATCTGTGAATAATCCTAACCCTTCATTATAGGTTCAGTGGTTCTTCAAAGTTGCAAAATACTTCTAAAAAATGTTAAAAATAAATAAAAAATTGTTTTGAGTTTTGATAGTAATACTTTGAAATTTTAAGTTGTGTTTTTTTTTTTAATATGATGTAAATTTTTATAGAAAACTGTTCCAAAATAAGGCTCAGATTGCACGAGAGAGCATCTAAACCCTGAGAGCTTCAAGGGCCCTTAAGCGGGCCCTGGACCCCGGCCGTTAGGACTTCGCGCTACGCGCTCGTGATATCCGCTACGCGCTCGTGATGTCCGCTCCGCGCACATAGGCCTATTTCAGTTATTTCACAGAAAATTTTCAGCACTTGTCATTAAGTTCCCAGACAGCAGAAAATTTTCTGGAGGCCTGGGCGTGGGGCCCAAGCTACTAAATCGGGCCCAAGATATGTTTTCTTTCCATGCCACTTTGTGGGCTTGGTAGATTAATTTTTCAATTTAATCTTGGTAAGAAAAATGTATTAAATTAAAAATATTTTTAATTGATTTTTTTACAGATGAAATTTGAACTTGTAATGCTGGAACTGAAAGGAACCACCTGCAGCAAGAAGCTAAAGCAAGAGAAGAGAATGAGATATGTACCAAATTAAGCTGAAAAGGTACCCGTCGGCCATTGCAAATCCACATACACCTTCAACAAAGAAGAACCCCACCACCGACTTTACCACAGTGGAACTCATATAATTTTGAAATACATGTACTGACCACAATCGCACCCTGGGCCACACGCCCACACCCTTACCCTGATCAAGTTTACAAAATACTCCACACCCATACCTTGATAAACTATATGTATGTGCCTATTCAGACTATATTAACTCTGTTACAGCTCTAGCAGAGATGGAAGTGTTGTTGGTCATGCATGTACTATGTGTATGTACCTGTGGACTGGACAATCTTATTGGTAAATCAGCAGTGTTCATTAATAGTGTTCATATTAGGCAAAAAAAGTTGTTTGCTTGTCCTCGTCCGATCAACTGTCTCATCAGACCGACTGTAGAACTTTTTCTTTCTTTTTTTGAAAATTTAATTTTAATTTTTACAAAATAAAAATAAAATTAGAGCCAAATGCTAGAATCATTCATGGTTGACTTTAAAAAATATCGTTTTGTGTCTTAAATATGTAAAGAAGTAAAGTTATAATTAATTTTGTATTCATGTCAATGATGTCATGGTCTATTAATGGTTTCAAAATGGATACAAATCCAATGCATTTTGAAATCATGTTATTATTATTATTATTGTTTTTTACAAAGTCAACCATGAATGATCCTAGCATTCAGCTCTAGGTCCAGGGACACTACAAATCCAAAGTAAAATCCCAATTGGGGGTTTACTCAAACATGGTACTGATACTCGGACGAATACGGTACATGTACTTTTTTTTAAAAACTTCCGAGTCCCACTGACCCAACTTCTGAAAGTGATCTATGGACAAGCTAACAATTTTTTTGGCGTAATTGTAGATAGTGAAATTAAAATCAAAATTTGGAAATTAAGAATGCACTTTTCAATAATATAGGGTTTTAACTAAATAAAATTGGGGATCAATGCCAGTCAATATTATGTTTTGATGAATCCAAGTGTGTGAAAATATTTGATCTAAAACATAATAATGATAAAATTGTATGCTTTACGCCCAATATTTATTGGTCTCGCTATGAGTTTTCAAATATTGGACTCGACTACGCCTCGTCCAATATTTGAAAACTCAACTCGTAGCTCGACCAATAAATATGGGCTCAATTGATCCAATTTTATATCAAAGTAGGCCTTATAGGGTGTTCAAACCAATGCTTTTCATCTTTGTAAAATTAAAATGGTTTAAATTGTTTTAAAATTCTCATCTGCTCATCTAGTCCTGAGAAATAAAGGAGAATGGTAAACTCAACAGCCTCATCTCCACTTTTCTTCATCAAAATGGAGATTTTGGTATCAGTGTACATGTAAGGGGCTGTGCAATAATTATGAGCCCCCCCCCCCCCGGGTAAAATTTCCAAACGGCTCGCCAAAAATCGCTTGCCCCCCCCCTCTCGGCCTGCTTTTTGGGATCCCAATTTGAAAACTTTAAATGGTTTTAAAAATTTGCATATTTAAGCGTTTTTCGTACTGTTTTCCTAAGCCTTTTAGAGCATTTTATTAAAAAGGCGCGCCATGAATGTGTGCCAAAAATCGCTTGCCCCCCCCCCCCTCTTGGCTTGCCAAAAAGTGGCCTATTCATTCAATGTTGATATTCCTTTAAAAATTATGTTTAATGTTAAGTATGCCTATTCAAAATAATACAGTTTCGACACTGCCAGTAAAATGTTCTAATTTTAAATAATGTTTTTATTATAAAAATGTAAGACTTGTTTAATCATGTATTTTTGTTTGAATTATACACTGACTGCATGTTGGACTACTCGATGTGTTTTTGCACTATGTTAGTTATGTCTTAGAAAAATAAAATGACAATGAATAATAATACAAATTTACATGTATCTATGTGTTTGTTTTCTGGTGTAAGGACTGATCAATAAATTAATGGTTGAGGTTTTTTTTATGGAACATGAAAAAACCTACAAATTTGTAAAATTGCTAGGGGAAAAATGTTTTGTTCTGATGAGGGGAAAATGGCCATTTGTGGGGGTGCTGCAGAGAATTTGACCAATCAAAACCATTTTTTTAAAAAGAAATTTGGATATAGGCCTACCAAATATTTTGGCCAAATTTAACGCAACTGAATTGTCTTAATTTGTTTTCTTGAACAAAAATTTGGAGACTGAATTTCAAACATTTTGGCTACTGACTATACTGAGAAAATTTTAGGCAAATGTTTTTCATCTTTGATTCCCCCCCTCATTTTTATGCCCCTCCCCCAAAAAATCCTGGCCCCCACTGGACATATCAAAATGGTTAGTGCAGTCATTCAGGGGCTATCAATTTCTTCGGACGTGGGGGTCCCAAATATAGGGGGGGGGGTCATAATTTTTTTGGGAGAAAAATAGGGGAGGGGGGGGGGGGGTCATAAAAATTGTTGATGCCCAAAATGTAGGGAGTCACAAGTTGACCACAGATAGTGTGTTTATTTTAAAAGACTGATTTTAATACAATTTTGAGCCTGTTTATGGGGGTCATAAAATCTTTGTTGCCGAAATAGGGAAGGGGTCGCAATTTTATTGACGCCGACTTTTGGAAAATGTGGGACCCTCCCACTTCCGAAGAAAATGAGAGCTATTCAGCCCAGGGGCATATTTTAATTTCTCATGATGATTGCCTAATATTTAGAAAATCATGCCATATTTATTTCAAGAGCATATTTATTATATAATATCCCCACGATACGGGCATTTTGGGTTCTTTTTTATTTTATGCATAGGCCTATGAAAATTACTTGTAATTATCGGCTATCTACGGTAGACAGCAAATTCGTCATGATAGTCTCCTCTGCTGCCGGTTTGATCCTACTCACTCAATTATTACTGGCGGAGGAGGAGACTAAAGCCTGTGTTGACCTACTGCGCATGATCAGAACAGCCTAATTAATTATTAATGACATCGTAATTCCATTGTCAAAGTGCTCTTCTTTTTACACCAAAAGAATTCAGGCCTCGAATAAGGCAACGTGAAGGATTGTGGGTAAAAAAAGGCGCCGCCATTAGAGGCCAGAAGGATTCAGGCTAATTATGATCACTAGATTTCGCGGTTCTCGGATTGGGTGGTTCTCGGGTTGGGTGGTTCTCGTGATAGGACTTTCTCTAATTACGCAACACCCGTTACCCATAGGCCTACCTGCCCTGACCTTTTAAACTAACTATGATATACGTCTCTCAATGATGAAGACTCAATTTGACACAATAATCAACTTATTAGTTTTGTAGCTGTGACGTTTACTTGGCCGTAATCTGGAAACCCATCGTTCGCCTCTTCCAAGCCCTGTCCTGCTACCACATATGAGCCCCCCTAAAGAATACCCTGGAAATAGCCATGTTCTGAGTAATATGCCTCTGCACGTGTGTGTTGAAAATAGGCCTATTGATCCGATCAGATGCACCTGCACGATTAGCCACACTGTAATGCTTTCTGATGCTCGCACTGCGCCTTTCTGATGCTCGCACTGCGCCCGTTGGTACTCTGCGAACTACGTGATAGCGCACCGCGCGGACGCTCGCGATGCCGCGCGGACGCTCGCGATTCGCACCGCGAGCACGCGTTAGTGAGCCGCGCGCACGCGATAGCGCGCGGACAGAGGACGGACGGACGGACGGACGGACACGCCATAATTAGTATTAAGATATAATCTTATATATATAGGAATATATTATTATTATACAAATGAAATTACCACATCGCAATGCGATGTGGTAATTTCATTTGTATAATAATAATATATTTCGCTCCTATATGTTATAGTTGAGCACTGTATCTAGTGATGGTTTCACTATAATTTGTTACTATATAGGAATATATATAATCTTAAAAGATTCGTATCTTACCTTTAAAAAAAATACCCATAAAAAATGATATGTGCAGCGTCAAATTATACCAGATAGAGTACTATTATTTCGACGTGTAACTATTAATGGAACGTCAATACGCTCCGTAATAAACTATTTATAGAAATAATATGGGTGTGACCACGACACACACGAACAACAATAAGAACAGCAAGTTAAATAAACACAATAATATGTACTCACAAATGTATAAAGTGAAATTGGTCTTGAAATAATATAAGTTTTGCTACAACAATACTTATGACTACCAATTTCCTACTAATCATTATTTAATCATTATGAAAGGTCATGTTTGTGAATAAACTTCAATATCTGCTAGTAGGTTTGATGATAGAATAATGAACACACAAGATATATTTCTCAATTAACCTCTACTGCTGATCGTATGACATAAAGGGCTGCAATCAAATATTAGCCTTGGCATTTCAGTTATCTGAGGATTTGTTTGTTTCAACTTAAACAATCGAATTTCTGTTGTCCAGACTAGCTCAGACCTCTAGTTTGTGTAACGGTCGATGTAAAAACTTACTATACTGCGCCAAGAAAGTATCCTTACACTTGGAAAAATAATCACAATATCAAAACTGAACCATATTGGGGTAAATTTTTTTTTTAATAGATGCACTATTTAATCCTGCACATTATGACACCACATTGAATCCAATGTGACCTCAATTACAAGCAATTGAATAGACGAAGGTCCCGTTTTAAAAGTGACAAATTGGCCTACAAGGCGCAACAAGATTCCAACAAACGCAACAAAGAGACTGCACAGTTTTTTCAATGAAGCCTTATTTAAAGCAGTATTTATTTCAGATTTTACTTCTCTGAACTTTTCATAACTTGCATTTTATTTGTCAGCTCTTTTGTTTCAGTTTTCTTTTGTTCCTTTTGTTTTAAATTAAAGGCACACACAAATTAGCCACTTACCACTCTCAAACCAGATGTCTAGTCCGTGGAGTTTTGAATAGGCTAGTGTGTCACTTTTAAATCAAATGCTTGTAACTTTGCTTCTTGAAGTCTCATTGGATTCAGTGTGGTGTCAAAATGTGCCGGATTAGATAGTGCATCTATTAAAAAAACTCAAATATGTTTCAGTTTTGAAATTGTGATTATTTTTCCAAGTGTAAGGATACTTTCTGGAGCAGTATATGTGTTTTTGTTTGTTTTTTCGCACGCAAATGTCCTTTATAAAATGTTTGTAGGAAACAAACGTGGCGGAATCAGGTTGTGAAAAGTAAAAATCGAAATATGTCTACTCAATATATATAATGAAAACTTTGGATAATTTTATCACCTTGGATTGTGCACCAATAAACCTACATGTATATAAATATAACACCCCAACATAAACCCCACCCCTACTCTCCCCTTAAAACAACATAATCTCTTGAGCTATTCTAGCATTACAAAAAGAAGTTATTCTATCGAATTGGGCATCCGTAAGCTGGAAAGACAACAATACTATCACTTTTGCTATAAAGTTGTTGTCTAATCTGAAGCCTCCGTACAATTACAAAGAGTGACATAATTTATAATAAAGCAGACAAACCTTTGATGTAAGCTTTTCTGTTTTATCTACCTAATATAGCTAATGTTTTGTTGTATCAATATCATTTACCGCATTAATTTTCCTTGATCATGACACCTCTTGTTTGTATACATTTGACATAATATATTTATGAGATACTGACACACACACCGTAGAGTATGTGTTGTGCCTACCAATCTCGTGTCCTGTAACACTTATATGATGATGTTTATATCCTTTTTACTTTCAATATAACCTTACCCACCTCAAACAACTCAACTGATAACGGCGGCGTCTTCACGTTTTCTTCTTCCTCTTTTGTAATGAAATTAAAGATGTATTCTCATATGTCTCACTGAACTCACCTTGATTCTTCCCCGATATGTTAGTTATTCACTCTTTCATTATATTGCACACAGACACATTACAGAAACATGGTAAACAAACCGACTTAAATTAGCGAATAACAAGTCAGCTGATTTTTAAACATCTCATGCAATGCAACAGGGAGCCATTATTCAATTTTCT
This sequence comes from Amphiura filiformis, assembly GCF_039555335.1. Taxonomy (NCBI): domain Eukaryota; kingdom Metazoa; phylum Echinodermata; class Ophiuroidea; order Amphilepidida; family Amphiuridae; genus Amphiura; species Amphiura filiformis. Next base: position 45,196,275 of record NC_092628.1, read on the forward strand.
TGACGCTTAATTAAGGCTCTCCCTCAATTCTCTATTCTCAGAGGTATTTGAACTGAAAATAGAGGTAATTTTGGTCCAGTGGGATAAGAGCAAAGTTGAATCAAGAATGTAAAGTAGTCGCTGACTTGTTTAAGTGTAAGGGTCGGTCTCCAAGATCGATTCTTGTGTGACGTAGATTGTTCAGACTGATTCAAAAAATCTCGACGTTCTTGAATATAATCAGCATTGTTTAATTTAAACTTCTTATGCGGTTTCTATATACAGTAGGTATACAATACTTGCATCCAATCATTGATGAGGCGGTTCTTGATGTTATTAATGCATATGGAATATTTGCATACATCTTATCCAAAACACAAAACGTTACCATGAGTCTCATTATCTTAAGACATTATGCCGCGAACATGGGTTTGAGTATGTTTATAATCTTTGGAACAAGTGTTGACAGAGAGTTCACTCCATTATACAGGAGCAACACTGACAAAAGTACTGAAATCATAAATGCTGAATGAGCATAGGAAGATCATTTGTGTGTTTTATTACTGCGTTTTTAACAAACTTTAGACTAACGTTAATATGCACACAGAGAAGAAAATGCTGTCTTGTACCAAAACGAGACCGCAAAGTTTAGACACTTTTGTCTAATTTTGATCAGCGATTTTCAAACCATAACTTACCGATATAGATTAGAAAAAAACACCCAGGAACAACCAATTGTTGTCTTCCAAAGGGTATCTCTGTGTTGGTGGGTCATAGCTTCAACATAACAAATACGGAGTATGGAAAAGAAAACTAAAACAGATACAAACACTGGCTCGATAAAAAGGTCCAATGTTTGATCTCCCGAGTTTGATCCATTTTTTAGTGTTCCATTTTATGCGAAACAGGTGGAATCGGAAGCAGTTGACAAGATATTATTTGCGTTTAGTTTAAAGATTGTTATTCTGGAAACAGATGATCTATATTGAAAAAGACCCTGACATTAACAAGTTTTGCGCAAGAGGTAGGAAATGAATGTCTACACAGTCAATTATGGTTTTATTATTTGACACTTAAGTAAGATTAATTCAAATACGTTCATGGTATGATGCAGACAATTCTTTTACGGTCACAGGTTTGATTCAATCTTATTATTTTGATGGTCTCTACGATTTTTTGTAATGGAAGTTTATAGATTTTCTGCCCGAAAGTTAGATAGCGCCTCTCAAGAAGAAAATGAGATTTACAGTACAAAGGAATGATAGATACACATACACTGTGTTGTTTTATATATCTCCTGTAACTTGGGTCACCTTCATAAAAATCTATTATTCTGCTTGAGTATTAATCGCAATTGCACTATATATTCATTTTTGTTTCTGCATTCGGTTACATTACATCCCGCATTACACAAACACAAGTGTACACAAACAATAGTCTGACAAAACTTTAGTGTTCTGTCTGATGACAACACAAAGAAAACTAAAACATATAAGAACACTGATTCATTCGATAAAAAGGCCCAATTTTTGATCTGCCGAGCTTGACAACCACATCACCGTACTAGTGGTCCGTTTTATTGCGTAGAATTTGCATCCAATCTGTTTCTTACCCTCATACAAGAGGTTTCACACTTTCTCGGGTTAATCAACGGGACTAGGCCCCGTGACGGGACAAACAGATTATGAATGTACTGTTATTCAACATAAATAAATTAGGGCCCATTGTCTATATAATACTGGTAAGTGGTAACCATTGCCATTTGATAGGTGTCCGCTGTGATAGCATCTGGTAACTTAGGTTGGGCATTGTGGTGAAGCCCTTTTATAGAATTGGTAATGGGATTTAAAAGGTTTATGTTAGACAATGCCAATCAATTGGTTTTAACATAATTATTTACAGCGAGTTGTTCTTAATAGTCAGCATTGCATGAGCAACGTGTTTCGTTTATCGCCTAAAGCATCTGATACGCGATGCAGCAATTCGCTTTAAATGACCGTTCGTCGGATACGCGCACACTAAACTCAAATAAATCACATGGTGTAAATAAATTTGAGAAACTGATGCGTTATGGAGATTGCACTAAATGATTATACTGTCGCTTTTGCTGTAAAGTTGTTATCAGAAAACACCCCACTGACTTGTAATAGTGTACTTTTTTTTAAACACGGTCAGTGTACTTTACTCAACGTAAAATGTAGTGTGGTCAACGTAACATGTTGATTTATTACCTGGCTATATTTTGATGTCCTTTCAGAAATAATACAAAAATCTACCGATTTTAAAGGGTATAGGTAAGAGTAATATATTAAACACGTATATCAAGTGTTTATTGCTTTTAAATATATTGAGGTATTTCCATTAATAAGTACTCGTGTTCTCAAAGTGGGCGTATTTCCATGTGTAATGCGTAATCATTTAATGTAATAACACCATCTCATTTTTAAATGAGATAATAATGTGCTTGATACACTAAAAGCATCATCAATACTGACATTGTACAATTTAGTTGTAATGGGGATGATCCCACGTGAAAAGCATACGTATAATTCTTAATTTTAGGTCGCATTTTGCAAAGGCGATATTCACCCATGTTCGCTACATGTCTTGACTCCAGGATCGTCGAGCCATTGGATCAATACCCAACGACACTGTTTTTCATAAATAGAAAATTTGCTACCCGAAAAATATTGCTCGTGAGGCTATCATTCTACTTGTAATCTGTCATACCCTATTGGAAGATTTATGAGTTGTATTTGACTCACAAATGCATATACGTAATAATTAGGTAGGCATATTATGTGTCACACCTAAAATTCCCAAGGTAATGCTTACAAGCGTAGCCTGTGTAAAAACTATTTTTGTTTGAATTACGTGCAGCTTGTGACATGATATATCAGTATTTTTGAACTGTTTAATTCAATCAGAAAAATTGCAACTTGAGATGTTCATTGAAAACTGCGCCATTAGTTTACATTGTCCTTCATACGAACATGGCTTATGCTCATTACTGGTCGATCACGATAGGATTTCGGTTCTTAATACTTACAAACTTTTCTGATGAGCGTTTTGATCTTGTTTGAGCCCTCTCTAGCTTTTGATTTGTCCAGCTACTTTGGGTCCAACCTTCATGTATTTATTTTGTGCAAGCTAATCCTCACTCTAACCCTAAGCCTATTCATAACTTTAATCGTAACCCTAAATCTAACCCTATAATCCCAACTCTTAACTAACCCTAACCAATCAATGACAGTACCTGTTCACAAGCCTATAAGTCTCCGTGCATGATCGCCGGCCGAATTCGACTACCTTCTTCGGCCGGAGACTGAAGTGCAGACCCCAGGTCTATTAGGTACCTGTGTTAAGATGATTATGACTAAAATCCTATCGTTATTATTGTTTCTCTTTTCCGTTCAATTGTACGGAGGCTTCAGATTAAGCAACAACTTTATAGCAAAAGTGATGGTATTGTTGTCTTTCCAGCTTACAGACAGATGCCCAATTCGATAGAATAACTTCTTTTACGCTAGAATACGCTCAAATATTACGTGTATAATGAAAATTGTGAATTGGATAAGGTTATCACCTTTATATGGATTGTGCATTTATAATAAACCTACATGTATGTAAATAAAGAACACCGTCTTACATATGGGGAACGGTGTAATCTTTAATTTATACATCACCATTATTGGTGCACAATCAATATAAATCCCCAACCATGACATTATACTATCCTACTCACAAACTCTTGAGCTATTCTAGCATTACAAAAGAAGTTATTCTATCGAATTGGGCATCTGTCTGTAAGCTGGAAAGACAACAATACCATCACTTTTGCTATAAAGTTGTTGTCTAATCTGAAGCCTCCGTACAATTAAGCGGAAATAACGCAGACAACCCTTGATGTAAGCTTTTCTGTTTTATCTACCTGATATAGCTAATGTTTTGTTGTATCAATATCATTTACCGCATTAATTTTCCTTGATTATGACACCTCTTGTTTGTACATATTTGGCATAATATGTTTATGAGATACTGACACACACACACCGTAGAGTATGTGTTGTGCCTACCAATCTCGTGTCCTGTAACACTTATATGATGATGTTTATACCCTTTTACATTTCAATATAACCTTACCCACCTCAAACAACTCAACTGATAACGGCGGCGTCTTCGCGGTTTCCTCTTCCTCTTTTGTAATGAAATTAAAGATGTATTCTCATATGTCTCACTGAACTCACCTTGATTATTCCCCGATGTATTATTCACTCTTTCATTCTTTCATTATATCGTACACAGACACATTACAGAAACATGATAAACAAGAAACCGACTTAAATTAGCGAATAACAAGTCTGCTGATTTTTAAACATCTCATGCAATGCAACAGGGAGCCATTATTCAATTTTCATGACGCTTAATTAAGTATTGAGGCATTTGAACTGAAAATAGAGGTAATTTTGGTCCAGAGGGATAAGAGCAAAGTTGAATCAAGAATGTAAAGTAGTCGCTGACTTGTTCAAGTGTAAGGGTCGGTCTCCAAGATCGATTCTTGTGTGACGTAGATTGTTTGGACTGATTTATAAAATCTTGACGTTCTTGAATATAATTAGAATTGCTTAATTCAAACTTTGATATCATTTCTATCACGGGTATTTATATAATGCTTATCCAATATCGATGAAACGGTTCTTGATGTTTATGCATGTGGAATATTTGCATATAATTATCTTATCCAAAACATGAAACGTTATCCGGACAGAGTTTTGTCCCATTATCTTAAAACCTTGTGCCGCGAATATGCTTTTGATATTAAATTTAGTCTTTGGAACAAGTTTAGCGTTGAACGACAGTTTATTCCACTATACAGAAAGCAACACTGAGAAATGAACTGAAACCGTCAATGCTGAAAGAGCTAAGGAAGAACATGTGTGTGTTATATGCTCTGCATTTTTCACAGACTATTATAGACTGAAGTTAGTATGTACATTAGGGCGGGTCATAAATAGGGAAGGTTTTTATTTCAAATCGGCCATGGCCAAAAGGTGTTCCACTTGACCCCACTTGAACAAATATGCACTTTAAAAAATAATTGAAGTGGGTCTTCAGACCCCACCACCACCCTTATTCCCCTATATACTTAAATATGCACATTTTGTCAGATATTCAAAGAACAGATACATAATGAGAGGACATGTTGCCTCAAAACGTACATTTTATCCACCTAGAAGCACTTTTCAAACACAAATTAATCATCTACTATAGAAAATAGTCTATATACAATACTTTTCTCTGAATTTCGTAACACTTTGTATGCTAAGATGTCCAATATTCACCAATATCGCATAAATATTACACATACAAAACTCGGTAACTTCTAATAACATAGCCATGACAAAATTAGATTGATGTATTATTACCGGACTTGCTTAAAAAGGAATTAAATGAATCTGTAGCTGTTTATATGTGACCCATCATGACAAAACCCGTCATACGTCGCCACTTTTGAAGATACATCCCAATAAACATTACATTAAAAATAAGGAATTTTGACGGGAAAATTTTATATTTTCATGGACAAAAAATTTGGGAAATTTGACAAATGATATTCCACTCATATTAGCGGTTTACTGTTTACCTTCAGGAAATCAAAAGTCTTTTCAACCATTTTTGTGTATATATACTGGACCTTATAAATCATCCTTGTATATTTACCTTTCAACACGTTTAATGTCACTTGTGATGCAAATTATTGTCACCTAACACTACACTTGAAAGTCTTTCTTTGATTCAAATACTGGCATTAACCCTAACAGAACGGGTACTACAAAATACTACTTGATATATGCGCTGTTCGTGCGTGCATCCCACGTGGTGGACGCAATCGCCCTAAGTGATATATAGGCACGGTTTCGCTGGCCAGCGAAGCCCAACACCCGTGGCAAAGTGTCGCCGACCCAGCGCTTGGCATGCGAGGGGTCTCGGGTTCGAATCCCACCCAGAGCAAACAACTTCTTTCTTTGTTTTCTCTCTTTATTCCTTCCTTCTTTCCCTTCCCGTCGCCAAAAAGCCCTTAGGCGGTTAGGGTTAAGGCACGTGATCGGCAGATTTGACGAATGTAACCATCCCTTGCCTTCTGCCCATATACCTTCTCACTGGCTTCAGACACCAACTTTATCGCTCTTTCCACTGATTGTGTGTGGCATGGATATTTGGGTACATTTAGTGGGACATTTACTATATCTTTAACCTGCTCATCAGTTACGTGCTTTATCAGAGGTGGCTCAGTGACAGGCTCTTTGCGCCAATCTATCATTTTGCTGTAAGCCGATGCTCCAAACTTGATCTGAGGGACTTTGAAAAAGCGTACAGTCTCATCTGTTGGGTAGTCTTCATCAGGAAACGTGTCTCCTTCTGCTTCATCATCACTATATCCCTCTACTTCTACATTGGCAAGCTCGTCTTGTACATCTTCACCTGTGCCGTCAAAATGCTCTGCAACATTGACCGTGTGTTTCCGTGCAGAAAGTATCCATCTAACAGCCTCTTCACGAATGATTTGAGTGCTGTCAGCTGCCATTGCAAGGAGGAGGTTTTCTGGGTGAGCAGAAAAGGCATTTCTTGCATTGCCCTCTTGGCTATGTTCTTCTCAGTGGTTGTCAAGTGTCGCAAAAGTTTTATCATCTATAAGAAGTTTCTAGGTGCATCTGTGATAGAAGGATTGCTTTTGATTGTGAACCACATAGGGGCGTAGAATTTGACAACAATATTTGCCAATTTTGTCAGTCCAACAGAAGGCTCAGGTGTTCTGATACAAGCATAGAATTCGTTCTGCAGTTGGTAGCCAACATGAATGATTTAGCCCACCTGGTTCATTGAGTAGATCTTCTGGCCAGTTACCTGAGATCACTGCCATACAAAATTTGTACAAGAGTTTTTGATGCCAACTTGGGGAATGGGGAAGTCTGGATTGCGGATTGGTTTGAAATCAACAATGTCTCTTGAAGATAGGTGATCTTTGAGTTGACTACCGATTTTCCACCAAATGAGGTTGGGCCTGTGGTAGGCCCATCATAGTGAGTAAACAAAGCTCTGAATGGTAACTCATTGCCATGATGGATGCAAAAGACAAATTTGCCATTGGAGTGGTCTACCAAGGAACATCTGTAGGTAGTGGGTTGCACCTGCTCGCCAACCAACAAATGTTCCTTGGTAGACCACTCCAATGGCATTTTTTTTATTTTGCATGGCAATAAGTTACCATTCAGAGACTGACAAGATTGTTGGACTGGCAAGATTGGCAAATATTGTTGTCAAATTCTATGCCCTATGTAGTTCACAATATATATGGGCAGAAGGCAAGGGATGGTTACATTCGTCAAATCTGCCGATCACGTGCCTTAATGCCAGTATTTGAATCAAAGAAAGACTTTCAAGTGTAGTGTCAGGTGACAATAATTTGCATCACCAGTGACATTAAACGTGTTGAAAGGTAAGTATACAAGGATAATTTATAAGGTCCAGTATATATACACAAAAATGGTTGAAAAGACTTTTGATTCCCTGAAGGTAAACAGTAAACCGCTAATATGAGTGGAATATCATTTGTCATATTTGCTCATTTTTTTTCCATGAAAATATAAAATGTAATGTTTATTGGGATGTATCTTCAAAAGTGGCGACGTATGACGGGTTTTGTCATGATGGGTCACATATAAACAGCTACAGATTCATTTGATTCCTTTTTAAGCAAGTCCGATAATAATACATCAACCTAATTTTGTCATGGCTATGCTATTAGAAGTTACCCAGTTTTGTATGTGTAATATTTATGCGATATTGGTGAATATTGGACATCTTAGCATACAAAGTGTTACGAAATTTTGTATATAGACTATTTTCTATAGTAGATGATTAATTTGTGTTTGAAAAGTGCTTCTGGGTGGATAAAATGTACGTTTTGAAGTAACATGTCCTCTCATTATGTATCTGTTCTTTGAATATCTGACAAAATGTGCATATTTCAGTATATAGCGGAATAAGGGTGGTGGTGGGGTCTGAAGACCCACTTCAATTATTTTTTAAAGTGCATATTTGTTCAAGTGGGGTCAAGTGGAACACCTTTTGGCCATGGCCGATTTGAAATAAAAACCTTCCCTATTTATGACCCGCCCTAATGTACATACAGAAGTAATTCAGCAGTACGCAGCTGTACCGCTACCAAAACTATGCCGCAAAGTGTAGACACCTTTGATCAGTGACTTTCCAACCATGAAGATTTGATGTCAGATGAAATCAGAAATAACAGGAGAGTTATGTTTTGTGCCAGTTGTTGGCTATTAAAGGATATCTCCGGGTTGTTGGGTCATAACTTTGCTACAACAAAGAGATACGAAAAAGAATCTATACTAAAGGAGATCAGAACACTTGTTCGATAAAAAGGTCAAACGTTTGATCTTCCGAGAATAACAACCAAATCACCGTGCTGGTATTACTTTTTATGCTGAACAGGTGGAATTTGCTGCAAGATATTATTTGTCCTAGTTCAAAGATTGATATTCTGGTAAACGATGATCTATATTATAAAAAGACCCTGACACAAGTTTTGCGCCAGAGGTAGGAAATGAATGTCTGCACAGCCAATTATGATTGTATTATTTGACACAAATATGTTCAGAGCCATGATACAGACAATGCTTTTAGGGTCACCGGCGCGGCGGTTTGATTTAATCAAATCATTTTGGCGATCTCCACGATTGTTTGTAATGGAAAATTATAGGGTTTGGGGCCCTAGAGCCAGAAAGTGTATCACAATTTGAAAAGGGTTGCTGCTAGAAGCCGTGTTAAGCTCGTATGGGTGGTACTCGAGTTGTTAGATTTCAGTACGAATAATCTACGATTTACTTATGGCGATTCTTGTAGTTAGATCTTAACCACGATGATGATGATGAACACGAATGAGATGAAAAAGAGGATTACGATAATTGTGGTGAAGCTGAAGACCAACAAGAGGAAGAACAAAGAGGAGGAGAGGAAGACGAGGACTTAAGTTTGGGCATTATGGTGAAGCTCTGATATATTCATTCATTTATTGCATTCAAGGGCACAGTGGCCACGCAGCTCTGAGTTCGAAACCCGGCGGTACCACCGTGTTGTGCTCTTGGGCAAATACCCAGGGGTGAAATGGGGAGCTGTTATGAATTTTGTCCATTGAGCGCCGCCCAAAGGTATAAGCATGCCTTGGGCATTGTATGGCAGCTGACATATTCTAATGACAGCGTAATAAATGCAAAGCGCTTTGGTACATGTGCACATGTGAAAGGCGCTTTATAAATACCAACTTTATATTTATTTTATTCCGTATTAAATATAGATTTGGCGTTTGTACACAAGTTACCATTTTCAGTTTTTCACAATTAAATGGGATTGTGGTCCTTTAAAATTTTAAATGTACGCTGATGGTAGACAATGCCAATCAATTAGTTTTACCCTATTTACAGCGAGTTGTTCTTACGGCGAGCTGTTCTTTATCGCCCAAGGCATCTGATACGCGATGCAGCAATTCTCTTAAATGGCCATCCGTTGAATACGCACACGCTTTAACAAAACTCAAGTAGAAGAAGAAGAAGTAAAAAGGAATGATAGAAATCGGTTACACCAATCAAACAATTTTTTAAGCCTTAGGTTTGGGCATTATGGTGAAGCTGTGATATATTTCATTCATTCATTCATTCATTCATTCATTCATTCATTCATTCATTCATTCATTCATTCATTCATTCATTCATTCATTCATTCATTCATTGTGTTCGTGTTCAGTTCACCATTTTCAGTTTTTCACAATAGGATTGTGGTCCTTTAAATTTCAAAATGTACGCTGATGCTAGACAATGCTAATCAATTAGTTTTACCCTATTTACAGCGAGTTGTTCTTACGGCGAGCTGTTCTTTATCGCCCTAGGCATCTGATACGAGATGCAGCAATTCTCTTCAAATGGCAGTCCGTCGAATACACGCTTTAACAAAACTCAAATAAATCACAAAGTGGAAATAAATTTGAGCAACTTACGCGCAATGCAGATTGCACTAAATGGTTTCACCATATACTTTGTGCAAGAGATGCAAAAACAAAACCCTCACAGACTTGTACTTTTATAAATTTTCAGTTTTTCACAATATGATTGTGGCCCTTTAAATTTCAAAATGGTCGCTGATGCTAGACAATGCTAATCAATTAGTTTTACCCTATTTACAGCGAGTTGTTCTTACAGCGAGTTGTTCTTTATCGCCCAAGGCATCTGATACGCGATGCAGCAATTCTCTTCAAATGGCAGTCTGTCGAATACACGCTTTAACAAAACTCAAATAAATCACAAAGTGGAAATAAATTGGAGCAACTTACTCGTAATGGAGATTGCACTAAATGGTTCACCATATACTTTGTGCAAGAGATGCAAAAACAAAACCTCACAGACTCATCATATTGTACTTTTATAAATACGGTCAGCGTACTTTACCTAACAAAGCGTGATCAACGTAACATGTTGATTTATTAACTAGCTATATTTCGATGTCCTTTTAGAAATAATACAAAAATCTACTGACTTAAAAGGGTATAGGTAAGAATAGTTAAATATAACACGTATCAAGTGTTTATTGCTTTTAAATTATATTGATGTATTGCCATTAAGTAGTCATGTTCTCAAAGTGGGCGTATTACCATGTGTAATGATAATCATCTAATGAGATTTCGCCGTCACATTTAATAACATGTGCTTGATATCATCAATACGGACATTGTCCATATTAGTCGTAATGTAATGGGGATGATTCCATATTGAAAAGTATACGTGTAAGGCTGAATGTATACTCGATCGCATTTTGCAATAGTGATATTATAATTGAAGACGGAATTAAAAAGACTAGTTTGCGTATGCCGTCCTGTCAACCAGACCAAATATGCTGTACTGCGCAGGTCAGCAACCAATCATGTCGCGCCTTTGTCCTGACGTCAGACGCAAACTTGTCTTTTTAATTCGGTCTTTAATTATAGCGCATGTTCGTTACATTATCATGCCTTAATCTGCAGAAGCGTCGAGCCAATGGATCAATTCCCTGTAGAAGTAACGTAATAAATCGGATTAATTACCATAGCAATAGATGAATACATTTTTGACTATATTGCCCTGCACTACAAGCATGTTGCACTCATCACCTGTGTATGTCTGAAATCATAGATTGAATACAATACCGCTATTTTCAAAGATACTAATCCTACAGGTGCGAGTGATCAGCATAATATGGTTCAATGCATAGGTACCGCGTGAACGTTGTAGTGCAGGGCGATAGAGTCGAAAATTGCATTCATCTATTGCTATGGTAGTTAATCCGATTATTACGTCACTTCTACGAATACACAACGACATTTTTTGTTCAAAAGCGGTCCCTATCGTAAAGCGATCCCTATCGTAAAGCGATTGAGTGTAAATAAGCTCATATAATGCCACCCAAAAACAAGATTGGCTATTCCATTTGAATCTGTCGTACCCTGTGGAAGATTGTAGTAAAGTCATCCACAAAGGGAGTGTGTTTTTGAAATGAAATATTCAATCTTTAATCTCCACTGATCTTCAATAAATGAAGAGCTTGTTTCCAAACCATGTTAAGTCCACAAACAAATGTTTCTGATTTACCTGTGCGATATGGGTTGCGATGCTATAGGTATAGTAATTTCAGTTGGATGCACCATTACAAAGCAAACAGTGGATGGATGCACAGTAACAATACTGTGTGAGGCCTTTGGTTCCCAAATGAGAACAATAATCTGCAAATAAGCAGCATTGTTGGGGTAAATAATAGCTTGCTGATGTTACAATTCATTGTTGCAACTTGTCAAAGTAATTGTGATTGTATTACACAAGTAAATGAGCAACATGTGGTTGTGGACTTAACATGGTTTGGAAACAAGCTCTTCAAAATACACTCATAACAAAGCGTGATACTTGTCCAAGGAGACTCACGATGATGCTCAAAGATGTGCAGTTGTGCGATATGCAGAATCTATACGGGTGCGAGCAAGGTGGAATGTGGGTCAATTATTTTGAAACCCATATTCCCCCCGTATTGTGGCTTTACCTATATCTTCAACTGGAGTGAGTATTTGAAACCCACGCTCCCTCTGTGGAAGACTTTAGCTAAATATTCCACAGGGGGAATATGGATTTTAAATGGAAAGTACAATAACAATATCAAAATCTGCTATCTGTCTGACTTTTAAAAAAACTAGCTGCTTTCTTGAATAAACTAAAGAAGGAAGCATTATGCAATGCTGATGGGATTCAATTCAATTCTACCTTTACTACCAAAAACAAAGTACTCCAGTTGCATTTGACTCATTAATACACACAATAATTGCGTAGGTATATTATGCGACACACCTAAAATTGCTTGCAAGTGTAACCTATGTAAAACTATGTCAGTATTTTCAAACTTGCAACTCAATTATATGAACTGCAACTGGAAATGTTCTACGCCTTTGAAAACTATGTTCTCTGGAAACTGTACCGTTAGTTCACATTGTCCTACTGCTCGTGCAAAACACATTATTATATGTGATATGACATAATCTGGTCTATGGAGTTTTGAATTGAGATAAAGGCAAATAATACAAAGTAAAAAAATACATAAGAAAATAGACATCACAAAACTTCATAACTTTAGAACCAAGTCTGCTAGACCTTTGTGTTTTAAGTATATGATAGCCGAATGTTTGTGTAAGATGATAAATTTAGTAACTCAATTTTCAAAAATACCTTCTTTGGACTCTGACTCTGACATCATTAAAATCACGTCTTTCTTGCTGTCTATCCGAATCTAAAAACAAAAACCAATTATATTAGGTATACAAATGCTAAATAATTGCGTATAAAAACTATTTTGTTCGAGCTACGTAGCTTGTGGTATATGTCAGTATTTTCAAATGTGTATATAATTCAATCAAATATACTAGAACAATGTTTTGATAATATTTGTAGCTACCAATACTTTTATAAATCATTATTTATGAAAGGCCATTGTGAATAAACTTCAAAATATCTGCTATTTGTCTTAAGTAGTTTTGACTTATATCACATTGATTTTAAAGCTCAAAGTATAATCACCGGTACAATTTGCTTGTGAAAGGAAAAATAACCCGGACAATAATAACATCAAAATCACGTCGGCTGCTACTGTTCGTCTGACTTTAACAAACAGCTGTTTTTTGAATAAACTAAAGCAAGCATTATGCAATGCTGATGGATTCAATTCAGTTCTGCCTTTGTTGTCAAAACAAAGTACTCCAGTTGCTTTTGACTCACAAATACATACAATAATAATTGTGTAGGTATATTATGCGAAACACCTTGAATTCTTAAAGGTAATGCACATAAGTGTAACCTATGTAAAACTATTTTCGTTCGAGTTATACGCGTATGTCAGTATTTTCAAACTGGCAACTCAATTATATGAACTGCAACCGGAAATGTTCTATACCTTTGAAAACTATGTTATCTGAAAACTGTACCATTAGTGCTTACTACTCATGTGAGAGGAACAATGGCAACATTAAAATCACGTATGCTGTCCGAGATTAAAAACAAAACAGCTCCTCTGTTTAAGAAACTACAGCAAGCATTATGCTGACGGATTCAATTCATGTACTCCAATTGTATTTGACTCACAAATGAATACACGTAAGAATTACGTTGGTGTATCATGCGACACGCCTAGAATTCCTAAGGTAATACTCACAAGTGTAGCCTGTGTAAGAACTATTTTTGTTTGAGTTACGTGGCCTATGGCTTACGTCGTTATGTCAGTATTTTCGAACTTGTAATGCCAATCATACAAACTGCAACTTGGAATGTTCTGGGACAACAGTACCATTAGCTCACCTTGTCCTTATTACTAACATGACTAATGTAACAACACATTGTCTGAGTACTTCTTTATTTAGATTCATGTCTTACCGTAATTAATCAAAACGATGACTTGTGGAACATCACAGTGTACAGTACACAGTACTAATGGTACACTGAGCTGTTTCGACATGTCACTATAAATAAAACGTCAATACTCTTAATGCATAAAACAACATGGGTGTGGTCAGGAGTGACACTTGTTTTGTCAAACCTCAAGCAGCAAATGCAAGAAACATAATTGTATGCACGCACAAATATATGAAGTGAAATTGCTCTTAAAATTGCATAAATTTTGTTATACAATAATATTTGTAGCCGCCACTTTTCACAAATCATTATTTAATCATTATGAAAGGTCATGTTTGTGAATAAACTTCAATATCTGCTATTGATCGTTATTAGTTTTGACTTATAAATGACATTGATTTGAAAGCGCGAAAAAGACCTATTTAGAATCACGAGTATACAAAGGCCACTCTGTCAATGATTACTATGAAAAGAGACACAATAAAGTGCCACTGAAATTTACGATATAGCATCAAAATAGGTATTAAATTAAAGGCATATTGAACTTTTTGATTCTTCTAAAATATTTGTAGCCATGAAAAATAAAAGCGTTTTCAATAGACATCAGAATAGTTGATTTGTTCATTGTGCAAGCACGCTTGTAAATAACATTTTATTTTCTATTCAACTGCTAAAACATTGAGTTATTATACATGTAATAACAATGTTTTCAAATTGAAATGCCTTTCTTATGTATCTCAAAATAGCTTTATAATGTAATCTATCCACATTACATCATTTTAACAATTTGTGATGATTATCATCTTATCTTTCAGCCGAACGGCATGGAACCTGACTTTGATAAGCTTCTAACCCAACTTGCTTCAGAGGAACCAACCCTTAAGGACGCACCCATCGAGAAAACCTTTCTGTATCTCGTTCTTAAGGTAGAACGACAAAAGTGTCAATTGCAGGCAGCAGAGGCGGAATTGAAAGAATTACGAAGAGAAAGAGATGAAGCTCAAAGCAGAGTGCAGGTTTGTATATTTGTGAAATCATAAAAGTAACGAGATGAGACATAATATTTTTAAATGTTTCTATAAACAATGGGACGTATCGTGGATATAGAATCATCAAAGACTGTGGCAAATATCTTGAGTTTGTTTCCACAAGTTTAGTCCCAGAACAATGCCAAATATGGAAAGTAGGATGTTCGTACTTTGCTGCATCCCAGTCAGTATGATGTGGTAGACTACACTACAAAAACAGTGTTTAGAAAGCGAAGCAAGAATGTGTTAAGAAACGCTATGTTTAGAATATGGATGTCAGATGTTTAGAAATTGAATACCATCACTGACCAATGTTCAGAAATTTGACACATGAAATTTAGCTTCTAAACGTGAAGGCAAAATTGTGTTTAGAAAAGTGTTTAATTTCTAGACACTGTTTTTACAGTGTACACCATTCCTATGGTGAAACCACCATTTCTATCAGAATTGCAACGGTCAAAATAATTTGGTTGCACGTTAATGACTAAAGTTGGCTCTCCTCTTCGATTTGGATAAAGCCAAAAGAATTTTGATCGTATCCATTTGGAATTAAAACATCCAAAAAATTATCTCCTGCAGTAAAGGATAGGGCTCGTGTATTAGATACATGTACATACCTTGGCTGACCCTGTGGACTTCCTGGTTCAGCCAAGCTGACCACAAAGGAAGATTCTTATTATGTATCATGATCCATACTCTCTTCGACTGAAGTTATAGAAAGCAAATATATCTGTGGGGGTGTGGTGTTTGTGTGTGGGTGTGGGTGTGGGGGGGGGGGGGGGGGTCGGGAAGGGTAGATGCGTGAACAATGTTGACTGTTTTTTTTAATGATTAGAAAAATATTGATTTTAAAGAAATCTCGTCAAGTTAAGCTGTTTTAAGTCATCATATGTATTTTTGATTCGATATCAATTAACTGATGAATAAAAAAAGTACAGACCATGAAAAGAAGTTTACCCACCCAGTACCGGCGATACAATTTATATGCTCCATTCATTTTACTTAAATAAATCTAATATAATTTGATAATAGACTTCCGTATTTGCCTGAGTATTCAATTACTGATTTTCAATCATTTTTATTTCATCATTTTCTGTGTTTAGTGATAAATGTAATGTCTTTTTAAAAGGACCTTTTATTTATCCCCTTACATAAATTTATACGGAATCTATTTTGGTAATATTTGGTTGCTATCAAAATACCAACTTGATTGAAATTTCATTTCGATGTTAAACTATTATACATTTTATATTGACTCGATTTATACTCAGTCAGCGATCTAAATATAGTGATATAACTTGATATATTTTGAATAAGCATTTCAAAATAAAAATTGATTTTACTTTATTATTATACACAAAAGATAACTTTATGTAATTAAGCATCAAACCATGTCGGGTATTTCCCCAGTTCTGTTTCCACGGTGATTGTATATAGGGCACTTTGGCTCAGTGGTTACGGCCTTGGACTCATAATCTGAGAGCTTGCTCGACGTGCGTCGGTTCGATTCACCGTCCCACCACCGTGTTGCGACCTTGGGCAAGGCGCTTTGCCTCGCTTGCCTCACACCACCCAGGTGCAATGGGAAGCTGTTAGGGGTAGTCACAGTCGTTGTACTGATGAACCCTGCGCCACTTGTAGACTGCAAACGTGGTTCCGACATATTCTAATGACGGCGGAATAAAAGTAAAGCGATTTGAGGCTGTTTACGGCATAAACCGCTATATAAATATCTACATTTAAAAAAAATTTATATATTTATTTTGCAGAGACTTCGTAGAAATAACAATTCTGTTGAAAGTGAGGGATCAGAATTTACTACTAGTGATACACAGTCCACGAATAATTCTGGCAGAAAACGGCATGATTCTAAAGATAAGGGGTAAGTCACGAATATCTATAGTATATCTCCAAATAAATATCCACGTTTGATATGCATTTGTTAACCAGTTCTCTTTTGCTTTATTTAGGAAGGACTAAATTATTCATGTACTTTGAATTGCCGGATGCCTTTGGTATTTTTTCAAAAAATTTATCTATTGAAAATGAACTCTATTTTATACGATTTATTGACAATATACGTATATCTCATTCAACTATCGGCATAAGTGATTGACTTTTTTATGGGATAGGCTTTGACGCTGCATCCATTAACAGATTCTAGATGCATGGAAGATCTTTATCTGCAGTTAGTTGCCCACTGAATATTGACTCCAAGCTTTTAAAACAAGGTCGTTTTATAAATAGTCTAAAGGTTCGCCTGCTTTGTGCTCATATTCGTAAGACAATAAAAGCGTTGAATAATCTTACTGTTTGAAATATTGTTTACAATTGCTCAAAATGTATTTACAATATTGCAATAGATAGTCAAATATAATAATTTGTATACTAATCCACATTCCATTGCAAAGAAGTCAATTTTACCATTTGTTATTTACAAGACTGCGTGATTGTCAGAATAAATCCATACTCCATTAGCAAAGAGTGAATTTGCCATTTCTAGATAAATCAATTTGGGCATTTCCAACTTGAAGGCTCCATAAAATTACAATTTATTTTACAGCAAAACATTAGTCCCTCCGCCCTCACTCCACACCTGAGTCTTCCAATGCAACCCAGTCTCCCTACTAAAATGCATTATACCGCACGAGCCCATTTTGACTTGGCTAAAATCTTTCCCACGACGGCATCAAGCACGACTTCAAACCACGGGCTTCAAACAACGCTTTTAATACGTAAAAACTTAATATTCACGATTCGAGACCATCAGTGACAATAGTCACGAGCACGTCTGTTTGACCTCGTAGTAAAACCTCATCCCATTTGCTGTAGAAGAAGTGATGTAACAGGATTATTCACCATAGCGATAGCTGAAAACAATGGTTGAATGTATTGTCCTGCACTAGACGTGTACGCTGTAAATCTTTTTTTTATTTTTTAAAGAAGAGCGGTATTGTGATTACAGACATACACAGGTATTGAGTGCAACCTGAATGTGTCGGGCGATATAATAAAAAGTTGTTTTAACCTATTGCTATGGTAGTTAATCCTGTTACATCATCACTTGTATGGCGAATATTGAATAGCGATGTTTTCACCTATCGCTAATGGTATAACTGGTTACATCACTACTTCTACGGCGAATCGCGATGTCAATGCTCTCAATTCTATATAAGCAGTAAAAGCACAAAGCCGTGGCGAACCCACAGTTGACCTCCCAGTCGATGTCTAATGACTTTGGGTTTAAAAATAAGCCAACTGAGGAACACTTCAGTGAAAAACCGTGCAATACCTAGTGATAAATACTTCCAAAATATCCAAATTTTCCCGAAACCCATTAAGCCATAGCAAACGATCTTATATTATAAACTTATCTAGCCCAATTTGGCGATTTAAAGCGCCCTCTTAACCACGGTGTTGGCAATATTGTACCTTATTGTATAGCTTTTGTTCTCAAACGATGAAGATTCCAGGTGTAAAAATAACTGGTACTCCATGTTCAGCCACTCCAAGCACTAAGCGCGTGAATGGTACTTTTGATATAGGGACAGAAAGACGCATAGAGACTGAGTACAACTGAAATATCTGCGAACCTGGATTTGATAGATGAAAGGATAAAATAAAATAATAATCTAGCTAAATCTATTCATTAATAATGAAACTGCATTATAGGCAGAATGAAAATTAAAATTAAAGTATCATTAGGTAAAAAATTTAACATTTTGGGGAACAATCTGTCTTAAAACTCTAACCGGCTCCATCAAATTCTGTGATAAAGGTAACTACATCGGTAATGTTTTTTTCGAAAATAGTCTGCCTAAGCTGCATTGCCCACCAATCCAAAAAATCATATTATCACTACGTCCAAATCAAGATAATACGAGTAGTATCACTTTCATCTCTCTAATATCTTTCCAGTTTCAAAGAGCTTCATTGAGGGTTAGTAATATATATTTTTAAAAGTAAATAATGGAACCAAACTTTTGTGCGTTGAAAGTACAATTTTCTACTTGATCAAACCAGTGCATGACCTGGACAATTTCTTATTATATCTGGGACACACGCGCAAGAAGGAAAGATAATAATCAGTTAGAAAATCACGTACAAGATTTATTCACCTCGCAAATGAAATCAGAACGTAAAGCGAGAGTTCTATAACAACGGTCATTAAACTTTAACCAATATCTCACTGAGGGGGGATGGGATTGTATCCCCAACAGATTTTTTTCGGGGCACACAAACGCTTGAATAAGTGCCCAAATGACTTACGCCAATCTTGCTTATTTTAGAAAAATAATTTTAGGCACAACGTCTAATTTTGTCCTGCAGCGCTACCGGTGCCCCGATAAGTACCGGTGGCTCTTTCTATAGGCCTAGATGAGTTGACCTCAATGTTTATCAACAAAGGCAAGGGACGGGTATGCTTGAGTGAACCCCATGCAACCAATACACTGTTCAATAGCCTTATTGTAATGTTGCGGGAGTTTTAAAAACACGAGCCCTGAACAAAATGCGATGCGCGCGCATACTGCCAGGCAAAAAACAATGGAAATTGTGATGATGCGTATGCATACTGCCAGGCATTGACGTCAGAAGTCAACTCATCTATAATACAATTAATAGTGCTTTCGTTTTTATTTAAATGGAAAGCGATAACACTGTGCAAAAACACTGTGTGGCATTAACGGTAACCCATGTCTTACTAAGGCCGAAGTAGGGGTTGTATCCCTTTGAACAAAAACGCTTACAAATATTCTAAGGGATATTGAACGCAAACTTGATAGTTGGATTAGATTAGTGTGTTTCTTTCATTTATAAGTCCGACCAAAAATCGCATGATTTTTTGCCTATGTGTTAGCAACAATCCTGGAAAAAAATAGTTGACACACTTGTACTAAACAATAGAAATGCGTGCCCTATCAAAATTGGAGAGGCGGACGGTAAAACATGCATGCAATATATGTAAAGCACAGACTCCCCCTCCCTGAATCTCATCCCACTCCCCATCATTCAATGTTGGAGGGTCTCACGGACCTGATGACAACATGGCTTTGTCCAACATTGAATTGGGGAGCGAGGGGCAGAGATAATACCAAAAGACGGGCAATGTGTGCCAACATTTTTTTTCCAGAATTGTAGAATTCCAAATTTTGCGAGAGTGCACTCACATTATGACGTCATATTGACATAATCTGGCACATGTTGGTAGACAAACATATTTTGGTATTATGGAATTCCACAGTAGTTGATGAGTCCCCCTTTAGCAACTTATGTAACCAGAAAAATGCGTCAATAAGGCAAGGGTTAAATATTACGTATATAAAATGTAAGCTTCACTTTGCTCTCTCCTTGACTGAAGTTGGATTGGAAACTAATGTTATACCCAAACTATTGCACCGAAAGTATGTTCAAATATCCAAACTAATGCATCCGAAAGTTTAACCATGGAGTGATTTGAATATTCATACGCGATTCAAAATGACCTTGAGAAGATTAAAAACCCCATTAAAATACATATTCATGTGAAGGTAGTTCACACCTGGGTAGCGAATATGAGAAGATAATACAGTATATATAAATATATATATATAGTGCAGATGCTATCGATAGTGAATATCAAATTTTAACACACGCCCACACTGTTAAAGGTTATCAGTTTTGTATGGTCCTTGCCCTTAAGTTTGACGTGTATTTCAAGTAAATCGTATTTGCATTTTACCCAAAATAAACCAACGGAACCGGCCCGGTGGTGAATATTGCATTATATTGTGTTTTTAAATAATTATCAACTAAAGCTCGCTGCAGACTCCAAGTGTTCTGCATCAAATCTGTAGTCTGTTGAGCCCTTTACCCCTCTGGCATTTGTCTGTATTTTATATTCTTTTTTGTGCTTGTATTATTACTGTACTGTTTTATTTGCAACGATTGAAATGATTTGAATAAAAGCCCGTTTTCGGGCATGAAATACAAAAAACAAAACAAAAAAACAACAACAACAAAACAACAACAACAGAACTAAATTACAAAATATTTTTGTATTCCACATCAATTTTAATGGAGTTTAATATACAGTTGCAATTTTGATGATTTCACCAAAATGTTAAAAAGTAAATTACCATAAAGTGCAGCTGTTAGTCATTTTACAGTAAAAATAACACGGGTTTAATATTAAAATTTACGGTATAAGTAATTTGCCGTAAATATCACAATACTGTTTAAAGTCTTAAAACGGAAGATTCACATAAATTTTACGGTAAAATGACGGGTAGCTGGGTTAAATTTACGGTAAAATGACTGGCAGCTGGGTACATTTTAGGGTAATAAGACTGGCAGCTGGGTAAATGATTTACGGTCAATTCTTTATAGTGCATTGACGAAATATTTACAATGTGCTTATTGTGTTCAGTTGCGAATTGTTTTGATTTATGTTGGGAGACAAATTGGCTGACTGGCAGTCAATCTAATAAGAAAGGGTCACACAAAGATCACAAAAAAATATGGTGACCCAATCTTGCGTAAAAATCTAAAGGAGGTTACCGGTAATATATTGCCGACAAAAGGCTGCCGTAAATTTTAATGATGAATTTGGATTTGCTCCGTACACCTTATACCCCTTTTCTGTTATATCAAAATAAGAGCTAATAAGCATCTAAACAGTCATTTTCCAAGCGTTATAAACAATTTGATTGGCTAAAATATAAATAAAACATTCTCATCTGATTAAGCAAATAGTGGGCTCTGTAAAACTATATTCATTTTAACAGTGTAGTGGTTTCCTAAGCCTGTTTAGAGCGTTTTATTTGAAAGTTGCTCCGTCAATGTATGTCAAAAATGCTTGCTTCTCTTTTTGGACCTGTCGAAACTGCTTGCCACCCCTTTGGCTTGCCAACAATTCCTACCCCAGGGCTTATAATTATTGCAATTCATCCCCTTATATTGCCATATATTTATTTTAGAATGCTAAACATTCATACCACTTTGGTTTCTTTTGTATGTTACAGGTCAATAAAAGAACATGACATAATCGAACGAACATCTTCTGCCAGCTCCAGCAAATCCAACCAAAGTAAAGGAAAATCCAAAGCTTCAACCAAACGGAAGCATATCTACAGCAATGACAGACAATTACATCATAAAGCTCACTGTCCTGTCCTCAGTCCGTCCGAATTAGAGGTTGTCACAAAGGGAGAGGATGAGCCTGTTGTATTAGGCCAAGGAAATTGTGGGCGAGTGGACTTAATGAGATTAAAAGCCACTGGGGATTTGGTGGCTGTAAAAACGGTGCTTCCTGAAAATCAGGTGGAACCTGAAAAGTGGATACTGCGTGAAGTAAGGGCGCTAAAAGCAGTGACTAACCACGACGCATTTTCTCAACTCTATGGTGTCGTGGATCATAATCCCTTAACTACGGTTGTGGTACAGTTCGTAGGGGATTATACAACATTAGCGCCGATTACGGTGCAGAGTGCCTTAGAAGATGGTGACCCGCCTTTATCGGATGGTGATTGGATTATGGTCTGTCGTGACATGGCCAATGGCCTTGATGCATTACATAAAAAGGGATTCCTTCATTGTGATGTGAAAATGGACAATGTGTTGTTATGGCGGGAACCAATGAATAGTTATTCCCGATGGCAAGCGAAGATTATCGATTTAGATAGCGCGCGAAATTTGGATGACTTACCTGACCCGCTGCAGCTTAGTTCGTCGGAAAAAGAGCAGTGTTTCCAGTTCATGTTACATATTGCACCTGAGCTAATTGAAGGTACAACGACGTACACAACTCAAACTGAAATATATGCCTTAGGATTGTTGTTCTCTGATATTGCTGATCAGAGTCAAGATAATCGAGACTTGAAGAGATTGGGCGCCAAATGCCTGGATAGAAAGCCAAGAAGACGCCCCAAAATGGGGTATATTATTAGGAAGCTGAATGGCATGAAAATATAATTGAACAACCTCTTTGTAACCGATCTTATCTTTTGCCTTAATCATTATTATCATCCTTTATATATGCTTAGAGGCAACATAAAGATATGTCAAACTGCTAACGCAAAGAGCAGCCATAATTTATCGGCAATTAATCACCATTTCTACCTTACGTATTATTAAATATATTCACACTTGTATTTTGGCGCTTTTATACTGGCGCATCATGATGTCGAGGAGTGTGATACAACGGTTACCATGCATGAGAGATAATAATGCCTATGTAATGGCTGCCAGGTATTGATCAAAATGTTAGCTCAGTTTTTACTTTATCATGTTTATAATGTACAAAACACTTTGACGATACTCATTTTGGCCTGAAATGTGACCTATTAGTACTCGATCAATACAACTGTTCTGATAATGCACACGTGGGTCGTTTTATCGTTTTTGCATTAGTACACTTTTATTTTCAGTTTCCTGATCTTCAATAGAGGTTATCCACTTTACTCATGTGTGACTTCTAACAAAAGGCGCTGGTTCCCGTAGTATTCCTCATTCAGACCAATTCAATGCACGACCTCGGAGATACCAGCATGACTTGGGCGGGCTATTTTGAAATAGTCTTGGTTGCACATGCAGGTACTTCTTTTGAAAGTCCTAAACAAGGTATATAGCAGTCGCTGATAGGATATGCAGCTCATAGAACACGGATAACCTCTATTGTTTCTTCCTATGTTCGGTGGGCTAGTCCCATTGACAAGCTCGAGAATGTGTGTGGAGCGCGATTAACCGTCTTTTGTGGAGATCTGCCTAGGCGTATTCGTTTCCGATTCCTGAAGGGAAATTCTTTCTTTTAATTGGTTAGATGTGATGTCATCAACTACAGAAACTAAAAATGAATACATTATACAATTTAGATGCTCAATGTGATTATATATAAAAAAAAAGATAAAACGACTCATTGCAAATCTTTGTAACTAGGAATATCACATTCAAAGAATGCGCAAGAAGATGCGTATGTTTAAGCACTGCCATACGGTTTACTGATAGTTAATTTACAAGGGACAAAGATTCTTAATTTCACAGATCAGGCCGGATAGAGTATAGTCGGACATTTAACTGCAATCCCTGTATTGATATTCAGGTATATGTTTTTTTCTTGTGCCTTTGTGCCACATGTCACTAGGAACAAACACGAAATCGCCTGCAAATACAAACTCGCATGATATCGTCAAAATTGTGGTATAATATCGCCACACATTTTGCTAAATTGCTAAAAAAGCCTCTAAAATCGTCAAATTTTTGTAAAATCGCAAACGGGTTTGTAGAATTGTACAAACAATCTAAAATCGGCAAAAAATTGTGTAATACCACAGAAGGTATTTAAAACTCACAGTTGTTTAAGTAAGATTGAATAAAACATTTACAGCAAACATTTGAAGTGTGAACAAAAACTTTTTAATAACATTGAATTTTCAGAATTCGCCAAAAAATTACAAATCAAATTTAAAAATCAATATATTAAAAAAATTTAAAATTTGTAAAAATAATAACAAATTTTTTTTTTTCATAATATACATTTCATCTTGTCAAGTTTTGACAAGATGAAATGTATATTATGAGTTTCTACAAACCTAATGAACCTCTTCAAGAAAATAACAAATTTTCATTAAAAAAACAAGATTTTGGCCATTTTCCGCTTTTTCCATAGTGACATGGGCCTTACTTTGTTCCTGCATCTGTACTATAGTTGTGATTATTTCCAACAGATATACCACTGATTGTAAATTACAAGCATTATTTTTTCAATAGTTTTTGCCAGTGTAACTTCGATACTTAGATCTAAATGCACAACGGTTTGTTATGCACTATTGGTAGTTTTTGTACAAAATTCTCTAGACGATGGAGCATACATACAGCAACAATCAATCAAGGTCAAGATTACCGAAATGAACAAATGTGCGGAAGGTATGTGAATACAATGGTATCTTTCCCGCAACTGGATACACTTTACCTCCTTGTTTATTCACACCACAGCAGCAGGTATAATTGATGGTAGTATATTCGTAGGGAAACCGCGCTGAAGCCGCGAAGTAGACATTTGACATTAGTAGCCCTGCGGGGCTTTTCTAAAAGTGTACCTAAATCAAAAGCAAGGTTTTACATTGGACTATGGAAGTTTTTGCGCTCATCGCCGTCGCTTCCTCGCCAATGTTTTATAATAGTTTCTGAATCGCAGCCTCCGCGCGGGGGCCGCGGGTTTTTTGCTATGAATATACCACCATAGGCAGTTTATGTGCGTTACTCGGGTGTGTTGGAGGGGTGGAGAATGGATGTGCGTTTGAAAAAGAATATGTGTGGTGTGTGTTAGAGTGTGGGGTGTGTGTGGTGGTGGTACGCGCGTGGTGTATTTTTGTTTTATGATGAGTGTGCATGAGGTGTATGTGTGTGGGGTGGGGCGTGCGTGGGGTGGGGTGGGGTGCGTGTGTGGAGTGTTAGAGGGCGTGTTTACGCGCATATGCATACTAAATATAGATTTTATGTAAGCTTAAAGTTTACTATTTCCGTTCAGAGTAATGAAAATCAGTGTCGTTTATTTCAGCGTTGTTGTTTTTTTTTTACTTAAAGGTCTCAAACACAATTCAATTTCAAATTGAAAAGGTTATATGCCTATAATTGTCGTATATTACTATCAATAGAACAGTTTTTTCACGTTTCTCAACCAAACATTGTATTTTAATAACACGATGTAAAAATAAACATTCTTGCCAATTGCAATATTAGGTTTTTTATTGAAATACTTGTAAATACATTTTGGATTAGCTTGCTTAAAGCCATACTGTATGATTTCGGTCAAATTTTGTTATTCTTTGCAAAACAATTATTACATAATATCAGTAACAACTGTCAAGGAGGTTTTCTGATCATTTAAAGCAGAAATAATCAGGTAAAATGAAAAATGAAAGAAGACATCCGCTTAAGGAAGGGGTATGAACGTTTGGACAGTATTTATTGTGGGACATTAGAGCACATCAGACATATCGAATTGCATTCTGAATACGAAGAATGTCCTTCTGATATCAAATAATTTTGATTTTTGAAATTCGCAATGTAATACACATTTTATGGCAAATCATTAAAATTGATATTTTTGATATTTAACAGTACTTGAAGTAAACTTTATAAATCTGCTGATTTATACTTAAAGTGTATGTAGGTGGGATGAAAAGCGGACGATCAATTGAAAATTTTGACCTTTCGTATTGAAGATATGGATTTTTCCCCAAAACACCAAAAAAAAAATAGGTCTTTTGGGAAAAAATCCATATCTTCAATATAAAAGGTCAAAATTTTCAATTGATCATCGGCTTTTCCTCCCAGCTACATACACTTTAAGAAATCATTAGATTTATAAAATTTATTTCGAGGACTGTTATATATCAAAATTTTGAAAAATATCAAATTTTAATAATTTGTCATAAAATTTGTATTATATCGTGATTTTCAAAAAATGAAAATTATTTGATATCAGAAAGACATGCTTCGTATTCAGAATGCAATTCGATACTTCTGAGGTGCTCTCATGTCCCACAAAAAATACTGTCGAAACGCCATAAACGCTCATTCTAGATCCCTTAACAGTACTGTGGAACTCTATTGGGGAATTGGCGAATAAAACCATGCAGGGATTCTCGGTTTATTATAAAAATGCTAAAATTAACTGTAATTAAACCACTGCATGCTTAGTCTTTCACATGGTATTTTAGTATACCATTGCGCATTACAATCGTGCAAAAAGTAGAAATTCGAGAAAATTGAGGGCGTCGCTGTGGAGCAAATCACACATTATGGCTTTAACTCTGTGGAGAAATGTAAAGATTGAATATGCATGTGGGTAGGGAAAAGTAAGTTTATGAATGTTAAACAATTTCACGTAGATAAAACATAATCCCACAACCAAAGGCTTTTTCTGGGCATGAAACATTAGTTATTTTGTTGCTTGTTAAACGGCCCCTAAAACTATATATAATCCACATACAAAAGTGAAGAGACAATCTGATTTTCATACTATATACGTATACCAGACATTATAAACAACTAAGAATATCCTAATATGTAACATACTGTAAAAGTAGGCTGATAAAACTTTTCTACTGTAAACCTGATCAACTTTTTTTTTATCAATCAAGCATCTAACTTTAATTTCAGTATGAGAAAATATTCAGGTGATTTACAAAAGTCAATATATAAATTTTTCCACCGTTATACAGCATGATTTTAATTCATTTTTTACATCAATTGTCCTTTCCTTATTCCTCAAACGAAAAGTGATTGACGCAAGCTTGATACTGGTGCTACGAATTATACAAAAATGGTAAATTTTTGCGACACATCACCAGTCGTTTCCCCCACTGTGCTATTCCAATTGAAATCCATACACCTCTATGGAAGAGCACGGCCTTCATCTCCCACACATTCTGATAACCTCATTTGAAATTCACACTCCCTGTGTGAACGATTACAGTATGTTTTCCGCAGGGGGTGTATGGATTTCAACTGGAATAGCATATTGTCAATCCCTTCATCCATATGAAATGTTTAATCAATCCAATTATCTGAGATTTCTACACCATTGTAACATTACAAAAGGCCATCAAATGCCAGAGGAAATGTGCTGTTCCTCAATGTCAGTCAAGGTAACATTGTAATATCCTCATTTTAAAAACACGTCTTGACGATAAATTAAGGTGTCACTGATTCAATTAATACTCTGCATGCTAGCCATAGGTTTCAACATAAAAAGTCCAAGTTTTGAGATATTTTCTCAAAATATCACAAGCTGTCTTAAGAACCATTGAACCAATACTAGGCTTGTTTGTACTCATTTTAATGTATTTTTCATGCTGATTCCAAATATGGGCATGAAAATTTACAATTCTGACATTTTATTTTTAATTTTTTTTTTAAACTTGTCGTCTGCAGTCAACACCCGCGTGGAGAGAATTAAGAAAAGAAGGACAGTATAACTTGCTTATTCTTGATCTTGATCTTGATATAAAATGCTGATCAGCTCCTATTGGAACAACACTCAGCTTGGAAGAGGTGGATGAGCAGATTATTGACCTTTGAAGGATCTAAGGGCTTCAGTGAATTGTTTAGTCTCGGCAATGTTAGTGATGTGCTGCGGAAGGTCGTTCCAATCATGACTGGTCTTGATGAAGAAAGAGTGCTTGTGGGACTTGATGCTAGTGAAGGGTACCTGAAGGTAGTTTGGTTTTGAACGTCTAGTTATGATTTCTGATTTCCTGGTGACTATTTCTGGAGGTAATTTTACATCCATCTGGCTGTTGATGATCTTGTGAAAGTTGGTGAGGCGTTGTATGTATCTCCTTTCCTCCAGGGTTGGTAGGCCAAGTTGTTGAAGGAGGGCGGTGACAGAAGTTGTATTGTCCCAGCTATAGTTGTTAGTGATGAAGCGTGCTGCTCGGCGCTGGACCATTTCAATCTTGTGTTTATTGGTGGCAGTGAAAGGATCCCAAACTGATCCACAGTAGTCTAGGTGGGGTCGAACCAAGCACTGGTAAGCCTGGAGCTTAACTCTCTTTGGTGCAGATCCTAGGTTGCGCCTGAGAAAACCAAGCATACTGTTGGCTTTAGCAGTGGTTGCATCAATATGAGTATTCCATTTCATGTCCGTAGATAGGTGGACGCCAAGATACTTGTGGCTCTTCGCTGATTCAAGCACATGACCCGAGAGCGTGTATGAAGACTCAATAATATTTTTATTATTATCTGCCTTCGAAACTTCTACCTCTTACGTCGCTCGAATTTATTTTAGTGGTTGCAATTTTTTATACACCAATGCTCTAGGTCCAATATCACTAATTGTCTATAACACAGTTTTCAACTCTCACAGTCAAACGCTAACAATTTCAGATTAAACTAGATGATTTAGATACCAAAATGATCAAAATCTTGATATAGGTTGACCTGAGAATTTTTCTTGTTTTAACGCACTGAACCGTAAATACTTTAAAATTGCAGTGCGCCCTCGAAGCTGAAAGTTACAATTAGGTAGAATTTTGGTAATGTTTCAACACAAATGGCACATAGGCCTAATGAGAGAAAATATATCATTTTGAAGCATCAACTCCCAAAATGTACTTTTTAATGTACTTTTTTGCTTCATAACCGTGTCAATTTCAGTGATTTTAAAAGTAGTCTTTTTAGATGGCACACAAACCAATAGTTCCTTGTCGTACTTCCATACATCGCCCAGGCCTATTAATGCTTGTGGTATAGACATTAAAAAACCAGTCACAGCATAGAATGATCTTGAATTGATATATTTTTGATAATAATAATCCCCAGGTTTTTAAATAAATAAACTTCGAGATAAATTTCGCTTCACGATAAGTAGTGTCACCTGAAAAATTATTCATCTCAGCATTCCATTGGAGACCGTTATACAATGTAGTTTTATTAAAAATCTCATATTCATAGATTTCATCTGTCTAAAAGGTGTTTTTAATTTGTATTGTAGATATATTGAAAAGGTTTACACTTCATTTCTCTTTCAAGTGTTTCTATTGTTTGAACCGCCAATGTTAATTGCTTGTCAATAAATATGTTGTTATTGTCATTGAACATGTCAACAATGGAATATATTAGAAAAGAAACGCCCTACTTCACTGAGTGTGAGAATTTCATAGCTTTTTCTTCCAATTTGCAAGATTAAGAAGACAATTTGAAAAAATTTAAGTTGGCATACTGTAAAAATTCGTAATTAAGCATACGTGCTTATAAACGGGTTGCTCTGAACGAAGTTTTACAGTGGCTTGTTAAACGTTTTCATTTTTTTCTGGTAATTTACAAATATCTGTGTTAACATTTCTTTATGTTTAACAATATACCGTAAAAATGCGCTCTTGTCTGAGCAACCCGTTTATAGGCATCTATGCTTATATTAGACTATGCCATAGTCGATTTTTGATAAATAAAAATGTTATTAATCATGATGAACGCATTCAGTTGAACTCGAAATTATACTGATATTTAGTACATCAAAATACTAGTATAAAATGGTTATGAAAAAGTTTAGGCTATATAATTATATTTGTGACAGTAAAAGTAAAGTATAGGCCCTACGTAGGCTTATATTATTGAATGCAACATATCATAATGGCATAATTATAATGACACTTCAATACTGAACAATTCTAATTTTAGAATCTGCCAGTTTATTATCCGAAAAAACGACTATGGACTTTCACTTTTAAGCAGAACTTTACCGCGGGACTCACACACTGTCAATCATACAGTATTATTATTTTTACTTGTTTATCAATAAAATCTAACCACAAGACTAAGCATGGTGGTACAATACGCGCTAGATGCATACGTTCATCCACCAGCACAAAAGCGCCGCATTCCCTAGATAGTTGTGTACCATGTATAGTTATAATGGTACCAGTACGCGTCGGGAGGATTTAAACAATAACGAGATCTGGGCGACCAATCACAAGCCAGATTCATTTTTAAAGATGCATTACATCATCACCAATTTTAGTTAGGCCAGAAATTGGCCTAACTCTCAAGGCTAAGTCAGTAGTCCACTTGGGAAGCTAACAAACAGAGGGCGTACGGTGACTGAAAAGATCAGTTGTGAAAATCTATCAATTGTGCACTTATTAATTAAATCAGAGTTTTAAGCTTAAATGTAATAGCCAGAGTAGTGCACAATTGGCAAGTGGACTACGGAGAAGTCTATGCTTATATACGATATTTTACGGTATTGCCTCAAGTAATGAACTCAAGTAATATTCTGTTTATATGCATATAATTTGGGACATGGATTAAAGTATGTATATTGTGTTGTCACATAGAGTTGAAAGAAAGTGCAGCATTTTATTGAAAGTTCAAATAAGCTTGAAAACACTGAAATTAATTATGTATATTAAAGATAGGTCGATCGCACATTTGTAACCCACCGGCAACTATAGGCCTACATTATAGAATATTTGTCATAGTTTATTATAACTATGTGACGCAAACTGTCTCTTTTTTTATTATTGTAATGTGTAAAATATGAGTATAAACTTTATATTTATACAGTTCTTTACTTCTTTGCACATTTTGCCGTGTTAACGTGATTTTAATTCATTTTGTCACATCATCACTTTTATAATAACATGTACCCCAACAAATGATTATTTTATCTTTTCCTTAGGGATGAAATCAAAACTCGACCGGCGGTTAACCGCTGGTTCCGTCCGGTTCCTTCCGGTTTCTATTATTCTAAACAATGAAATAGGACGGAAACGTATTAAAGGTATTAGTCATCGTCCACCATATTCGTGATTCTGGTGAGGACATCAGCTCAAATGAACATGAACTAGTGTATGGTGGGAGGTAGGGAAAAAGGTCGACTGACTTTCCTCATTGCGCAGAAAAAATGCCCATCTATAAGTTAGCATATTATTTTGGTTTCAAATGAATGAAAAATTAATATGATTTTCTATTTATCAGCTTTTAGAGTCTTTTTAGTTGGGTAAGCAATTTGTGCAAGTCATTTTCATATCCATTTATCCAATGAATCGTCAATTACTTTGACGGTGATTCAGACTTTCCTGCTTTACGCTTGTGATTCAGACTTTCCTGCTTTACGCTTACTGCATGCAACTTGCATTCTCATCGCCAATTTGAAACATTTCAACTGCAAGCAATTGATTTGTCAATGTTTCCTGGAAAAGTAATAACAGAAGTAGTAGTAGCGGCGGGAAAAGTTGTAGCAGTAAAATCCTTTTACTTTTGCAATTACATCATTCTCAATCATTTCTATATAAGCCGAAAGAAACATGCCATGTAATGTAATGTAAGCAATTATATAATACGGTAATAGTCGTAGCACGCCTTAATTATATAGCAAAACATATAGGCTTACACTTTATTTTGTATGAGAATTATATACGTGCCTGCAAATGAGGTATAAACTAGACGCACCCTGTGTTCACATTTAAGACTAGAGATGAGTAATGTAGACTTTCCATTTTCAGGGTTCACATGCAAGAATTAGGCCTACAGGACGGCTGTTCACTTTCCTGCACTCAAATGCAAGAATCGCAAGAACATACTTTCTGCATGTGTTCACACACAACAACTGTATACCTGTAAATAGGTAAACTTTCTATTCCCCTGGTCATGTGGGTTGAGATGCAAGAATCCAATTGAAGCAAGCAGGCCCGTACGCAGGATTTTTTTTTGGGAGAGGTGCTGATTTTGAAAAAGTGGACTTTTTTCCAAAGGGGGGGGGGATTTTGTGAAAAGTGGACTTTCCTCCCCAAATTTGGACCTTTTTTGACCCAAACTTTTGGGACTTTTTGTATACTTTTGCAAATTTGGGGAGGTGCGGTCGCACCCACCGCACCCCCCCTGCGTACGGGCCTGGAAGCAAGTAAGGCAGCCTTTCAATTTCTAGTGTATCCTTCGTGTAAGAGAATACCAAACAAATCCCAACTCTAATCCTAACCCTATCCCTAATTCCTAACCCTAACTCTAACTCTAATCCTATTAGTATTTCGTGCTCTCTTACACTATAAGAATAAACCACATTTCTTGGGTTGACTATGTTGACATGCAAGAATCGCATAACGGCAAATTAGGTTGACATTCTGTAAGTGTATGTTTTCAGGTGCCCAGGCGAGTTGAGATTCAAGAATCGCATAGCAAATAAGGGGGCCTTTCTTTCCATTTCGTGGGTTCACATGCAAGAATTTTGTTCCTGAAAATTAAGTACAGGCCTAAACCTTCTTTTGAGAGCGAACAAATAAAGTACACTTTCTACTTTCCGGGTTACATGCAAGAATTACGCACAAGCTGTAGAGTAGACTTTCCCGTTCACGGGTTTACTTGCAAATAATACGTATACGAGTAATTATAGTAACTTTTCAATTTCTCGGGATTATACCACATCATGCCTCTGTAATATTCCCTTTGTATCTGAAATATTCTCGTAGATTATAAACAATGCGTGTATCATATTATTCAACCCCATGCCGATTGGCCAAAAGAAGTTTTCATTATCAATTGGCCCAATCAGCAACATTGTTAGAATAATTTCACCACGCAAAAAATTAAATGAATCATTTGCAAAGCTCCATTCTGATTGGTGATTAAAGTGAAGATATCATGTAACTGACCAATCAGAGGCAATGTTAGATCGGCAGGTAGTGCTCAAGGAGTTTTAACATGCACAAACTTAGACAAATACAAAAATCTGGTTAGGCATAATAGGCCTATTCATGGCAATTTGTCAGTCAAACAAACTGCACTGGTCCGACTTCAAATAGGTGTGTCACTGAAATCGTATTTCAACAACCGAAAGTCGTGCTGAGATTCAGTCAGATTGGGTAAAATCTAGATTGGGCTGTTCCAGTTGAAATCCACACTACCCCTGTGGAAGATTTTGGAAATATCTTCCACAGGGGGATTATGTTTTTTCAAATGCAACTGCTCAGGGTTAATCATTTTGAAACTCATACTCCCCCTGTATTATGGCTTTACCTATATCTTCCACAACTGGAGTGAGTATATATTTAAAATGGAAGTTACCCAAGTGTCTATTCTATTCAAAACTTATACTCCATCTGTGGAAGACTTTAGCTAAATCTTCCACAGAGGTAGTGTGGATTTTAAATGGAATAGCCCATTGGTCCTTCACACCTCTACCACTATGTGGATTTCAATTATTTCTTTAAATGTTTTTTTTTTCACATTTGATTAGTATAAAGTGAACATGGCAATATAGTATGTTATCTCAGCATTTCTCGAGACACAGATATTTCTATTCCGTATAACAACACTCAAGGTTGTTTTTTCATAGGGTTAATGAGCCAATTACTTCAACACCTATAGAAAAATAAAGATAATTCCATATTATTAGAACGAAATATAGCCTATAATTGTTTAGACAACCTATATAATTTCCATTCATTTTCATCTATACATGCACGTTGTAAACTCTTGTTTTTGTTGAAAGCTATGTTCCATGCTGCTGACTTATATATGTGATGTCAGAAGTGGATCGTAGACTCTTGTTGACTCCAAAGGATATAAGTACAAATTCGCATTGGAATGAAAGCCAAATGTTCTACCGTAAATATTCGATAATAAGCATATGCGCATATTAACGAGTTGCTCGGACAAGAATGAATTTTTAGGGTAGTTTTTTAAACTTTTTCAATTTTTATCTTTTAATTTACAAAATGTGTGTTACAGATATTTGTAAATTGAAAAAAAATGAAAGTATATGTTTCTTTCTTGTCCGAACAAATCGTTAATAGGCGCATATGCGTATCATCGAATTTTTACGGTACCGTAAAAACCCGATAGTTAGCATATGTGGTTACTATCAAGCGCTTTTAAAACATGCAAACATGAAGAGCCCAATCCACAGAAGTTTAACGGGTTTTGAGCAAATCATTGATACACATAGTTATATACGAACAAGTAAACCTGCGAATGTATGTCTCAACCCCATTAGCTCAGTTGATAAAACCGGACTTTGGCACAATTTCATGTTTTCAAAAGCGCTCGATAGTAAGCACATATGCTAACTATCAAGTTTTTACGGTATTGTAGAGACGTTCTTTGGAACTTCAACTTTGTGCATGCCTCCAACGGACGTCAATACGGCAAATGGGGTAGCAAAGACTTTTTAGAGGGTGGGGTGGCAAAGGGGGGGGGGGGGAAGCAACCTTCAAGGGGAGGGGCAAAATTTAACGAATATGGTAAAAAATGGGATAAAAAGTACAAAAGGCCTAAGAATGTTAAATATCGGGGCAGCCAGCATCCCACTGAGGTAGGGGGGGGGAAGCTGCCCCTTACGCCACTGGATACGGTTGGTATTACTATACCTGTTTTAGATTATAGTTTTATAGTGCAATTCATTATTAATAACTCGTCTATGCACTTACAACTGCCTGTATTTAATTGTACCACATTATTTGAAATATTAATTTCCATCATTGTCCATAGTACAGTGTATAATATAATATAATATAATTGTAGTGAATTTCTCAACTTTTATGCAATTGTTTTTGTAAATTGCTTTTATATTTAAATCATTACAAAAAATGTTATATTCACAAATAATTATCATATGGTATTATATGTGATGTGAAATAAGAAATATATTCAAAATCTTCAAGTTGTAAATATTCAGTAGTAATTCTTAATTTTCATAAATAAAATCAACTACAAAACATGACTACGTGTGTCTTTTATATACAGTGTGTTCTAAATCATTCTCGGCGCAATCCTAAGCAAATTACATTTGACTTTAAGGTGGTACATTTTAAATAAAATGATACATTTTGTGACTAATTTTGCATTTTTCTCAAAAAATAACTACACACTGGTAATAAAAGTTATGTATATTATAGGGGCAAGGAATCCAATTACTTCACACTGAAATTTCAGTGATTCAAGACAAGTGGTTCATGTTAAGAAATGAGGTACATTCTAGCGGTACCTCTTTTCTTATCATAAATAACTTACCGCTTGTCTTGGGTCACTGAAATTCCAGTGTAGTAACTGGATTCCTTGCCCCTATAATATACATAACTTTTGTTACTAGTGTGTTATCGTTTTTTGAGAAAAATGCAAAAATAGTCACAAATTTATCAAGGGGTGACCACCTTAAATATTTGATAAAGGAGGCAATGACTAATATCTTGTTGCTGGAACTAAAATGTTCTATGCTTTGAGTTACAAAGTGGCAATTTCTTGCACTTTTCGGTCTAATGAGTAAATTATCATGGTGTATGCAGGTAATTTTTTTAAACTAAATTGAGGGAGTTTTTTTTTCAACCGTTCTTTTTTTTCAAAGTTTTTAGTGACCTGAGTTTTTGATCCTAGCAATTTGATATTCTACTAAGTAAAAACACGTATTTTCTGAAGCCTATCTCCAATAAAATTTGCATGAAACGAGCAAGACTCATTGCATTTGCCGTAATTCGCCTCACCCAGTACCATTGCGTTTCTTTTCAGAATTTGAACGTTTTAGTATATATTTAATGCATTTAATGAAAGCATATAGATGAAAGCTAATAGATGAAAGCTTTTTATTTCCCATTTATTATTTATATTTGTTTCCGGTTATATATTACGCTAGTCAATTCACATTAATAATGACACTCATCGCTCAGACTGCATTTCATCAATATTTAATAGTATATTCTTGTCGCACATTATACATATCTGAAGTTATACATATTTGAAGTATACTTCTTTATTTAATTCATATCATAACAAAGTTTTATCACAACTTCCGGTACATTGGGCTATTCCATCTAAAATCCACACTACCCCTGTGGAAGATTTTGGAAATACCTTCCACAGGGGGAGCATGAATTTTAAATAGAATGACACTTCTCCTGTTGGTGACCATCAAAAGGCAGGTCACAGCATTGAGTGGAAAGACGTCAAAATACTTGACAGAGAAACGGATTGGTTCCGGAGGGGCGTTAAGGAATCCATTCACATCAGGACCAGCAAAAGTGATTTGAACAAAGACCAGGGCCGCCACAGACTCTCCGGAGCTTACAACTCTTTACTGCGTCAGAGCATGTCACGTGACTCACGTCACGGTTCGACGGTCTCTGACCAGTAACAAGCATCATTCACCAGTCCATCTATACCGAGTGAACAAGAAACAGTGTTACGTTTCGAAAGCTCTCAGGTGAGCTCATTTTCCGCTTTGAGTAATAGTTTAATTTCACTTCATCTAGAATGACACTTTAGTAGCTCCATTTGAAACTCACCCTCCCTCCCTCTGTGGAAGATTCAGGTTGAATCTTTCTCAGAGGGTGTATGAAATTTGAATGGAGCTGCCTAATGTGCTCATTCCATTTGAAATTCATACTCCCCCTGTGGCAGATATTTCCAAAATCTTCCACAGGGGTAGTGTGGATTTCAAATGGAATAGCCCATTTAGCAAAATACCCAGTACAAACAAGTTGAAACTACAGTGAGTTACTGTTCCTTGTGGCCAGGTTCAAAAAGAGTAGGGCACCATAGTCCGACTTTCACAATATTTTTTATGGTTAGATATTCACAATCTAAAATGCAAGTACGTGTATCTTTTTTCATTACTTAAATAAATATTATAATTTATAACACATATTATTCTGGTCAAATGGGAATACTTATTATTAGGAGTGATCATCTAATTTCTGCTCCTCGGACACAAATTGGGTGGACTATAGGTTTGCTCACCTCAAGTTAAAACTTGCAGCTTATATCACAAAAAGTGTACACAGTGCTTGATTTGAGGTTATTAGGCTATTCCAGTTGACAAACATACACCCCCTATGTGAGACATGACCTTAATCTCCCACACAGGGGGTATAGATTTCAAATGGAGTCACCCACTTAGGTAACCCTATTTGAAATTCACACTCCCTGTGTGAAAGATTAAGTTAATG
Organism: Amphiura filiformis; assembly: GCF_039555335.1. Taxonomy (NCBI): domain Eukaryota; kingdom Metazoa; phylum Echinodermata; class Ophiuroidea; order Amphilepidida; family Amphiuridae; genus Amphiura; species Amphiura filiformis. The sequence continues at coordinate 45,233,694 of NC_092628.1, forward strand.
TCTTCCACAGAGTCACCAAATGGAGTCACCCATTCAGGTAACCCCATTTGAAAGTCACACCCCTTGTGTGGAAGATTAAGTTTACATCTTCCATAGGGGTGAATGGATTTCAAACGGAACAGCTGTGTGTTCGTAACTCAAGCTAGGCTATGACAGATTACTTTGTCATGCATGGCTTATGTGTAAGGCTTATCAACACAATACTTCCAGTCAGTAATCTCAAATTAAGCATGTTATTAAAAAGTGTAATCTTAATGAAGTCAATTTGATTCAGTAGTCCGAATGCAAATATAACGTTCAAGGTACCCACGTCCAAAACATAAACATTCCCTTCCAATATGTAGGGATTTCTATTTAAATAAGGAAAATATCATGCCTGGGCTTATGTGCAAGGCTTATCTTACACATAATACTCCAAGTCAGCAGTCTTAAATTAAGCATGTTAATTAAAAGTTTATTCTTAATTATCAAGTCAATTTAATGTGGTAGTTTGAATGCAAATTGAACGTTCAAGGTACCCTTGTACAAAACATAAACATTCCCTTCCAATATGTTTGATTACATGATTTGCAAAATAAGGTAACACTGAATAATAAACATGTGATTAGTAATACTTGGACTAATGATGCAAAATCACAATGCATCGCAAAATTAGGACCTGCTATATCAATATAGACTTGCTCAAGCCCTTTTGGACCTGTTGTTGCTGTGATATGATATCTTATTCTTTTTTCGGCTATGGCCCTTGTCACTCTATGACCAAGCTCCGGTTCTTAAACATGTTCTCCCTCCCCTTTAAACATGCTAAAAGAACTAGCATACTAATAATATAGGCCTATACCAAAGTACTAAGTATTCTAGCCACTGGTATACCACTTCCCCGTCTCATGCTGTAGGCCTATAATACCCAAGAACTATAGACTGTAGAAATAACCTAGTCCCTTGTCAAAATAATCTTTACTAATTAATCTAATCCCAATTGGTGTGTTATTTTAAAAGTCCTCCCTCCCCCTGTCGGCTGTTTAATAGTGACATGCCTTCAGGGAGTTCTTGCTGTTGTCCAAAAGTTGTGCAAACTAGAAAGAAGCAGGATTTGACACTTGCTTGATATCTCTAAACATGTGGTATTATAGTAGAAGTCAAATGAAGATATACCAAAAATATCCTAAAATGCACTACAGCTTGAATCAAGGCTATATCAATATTAATTGGTACCCAGCAAGTACAAAAATGTTTTTCAAATGTGTTATAAATGCGTTTTGGATTCGGTCAAAATGTTTTCATAACATTTAAATGTCAGGTTATTTAAAGATTTTGAAAATATTTTTCAAACATATATGGAAAAACACTACCAAAACATTTTTAACATGTTTTCAAAATGTTACTGCTAAATATTTGTTGGTAAACAGTTTTACAAAATATTTTGTCAAACACCTAATACTATTATGTTAGAATATTTTGCATTGAATTTTCAAAAATGTTATCTGAATGTTATTAAACCATTATACCTTTTATATAAGGTGACATTAAAACGTTTTCTGTCAAAAGTTTTGTGTTTGCTGGGTAAGAGAGTAAATAAATTACGACTAAATGATACATATTGCTATTATTTAAACCAGAATATGATACAATTGAGGGATTATTACAAAATTGAGAGGATTAAAAAAAAAGATTACGCTACATGATTCTTCAACAAATCACACATTACACAGATTATATGTAGTATTGTTTGAGCATCCTTTGAAGATATAATCTATTATCAATTAAGAAAAAGAAAGGAACAAAAACGCATTGGAATAATACAAAATTCTGTGAAAATAATTTGCAACACAAGCTCTATCCAAAATCATTTGTACCCATTCAGTTTCCAGGGATTATGGACATGACTGCCACATCAAAATGCAGCGTAGGATCCACATAATTGGTTGATTAACGTCATAAACAGTCATATAACAATATATTATGGTCATTTGGAAGAAGTAGGCTTTTCAATAACCATCAAAACTTATGGGGTACCATCATTTTGATATAGCCTGCACTTGCATGTATAATGTGTGTAGACGACTTGGGATTTAATCCTTGCTTCCAGACATGACTTAACCCCATGAGAACTACCTGCCGATTGGCCAAAAAGAAGTTATCATTATCAATTGGCCCAATCAGCAACATTGTTAGAATAATTTCACCACATAAAAAATTGGGGTGAATTATTTGCAAAGCTCCATTCTGATTGGTGATTAAAGTGAAGATATCATGTAATTGACCAATCAGAGACAATGTTAGATCGACAGGTAGTGCTCAGGGTGTTAAACAATAAAATCCATGTTTTATTTATGTAACAAGACATAACAAGGTTGATAAAATATGAACACCAAATGCCTTAAAACATACAGGTGACAAGCTTACATATATATTATGCATTCATAATGTGAAATGATGGCAAGTTTACATATGCATTTATAATGCGAAATGATGTGAAGTACAAAGTTTTAGTACTTCATTATTAACCAGTATAACAGGAAAAGAGGTAAAGGTGCATTATTACAGTGCACTACCCACTTGGTCTTACCAAACTTTAAAGGAATTGCAGTGGTTTGAGTAATCATTTAGACATCATTCAAGGATACAACTCTGAGCAAGTGCAATACCCTATTCAGCCTTCATATAGAACAACCATCACACCCCTAATCTCCCCTGTTTCTATGTAGGTAAAATTTGACAATCAATAGCAAGTTTTGTCTATGATAATTTTAAGCTCCCAGGAATAATTTTAAATAACTGTGGCAGGCGCTCAATCAGAAACAAATAGCCACATAAAAATGGTTGATAAATCTGGAAAATACCCTTTTTTTCCCCAGAAATATTGACAAAATACAAAAAATGAAAGGTTATGCCCGGTTTTAAGATCACATCACCTATATTGGACTACTCCATTTAAAGACCACACTCCACCTGTGGAAGATTTTGGAAATATCTGCCACAGAGGGAGTATAAATTTTAAATGGAATGAGCACATTAGGCAGTTCCATTTGAATTTCATACACCCTCTTTGAGAAAGATTCAACCTGAATCTTCCACTGAGGGTGACCGTGTTTCTGCTAATGTGTTTATTCCATTTGAAATTCATACTCCTTCTGTGGAAGATATTTCCAAAATCTTCCACAGGGGGAGTGTGGATTTCAACTGGAATAGCCCTATATTGGATCTGCATGGAATTCATCATACCCGAGAATAAAAAATTAAAAGATTTGTCCAACTTGACATACAGTGCCTAGCTTATTCATTGTAGGGTTAGTTGCTACGTTAGTAAATAATCTTACAGTGCAGAAAAAATTGCCATGTGTGGGGCATAGTATACTTTGGGAGTGATGGATCGATAAAGGTCTGTTCCTGCTTCACTGCATCTGCGTTGAGATGAGTTGCATTAACCGCATTGCAGTCTCTTTCCAAATTACTGCATTGGCAGTATCGCAATAAAGTTAAATTTGTTTTATTGCAGTGCGTTGCATTGAGTTGCGGCAGAAAATGATAAATATATCGATAACGCAACACAGATGCAGAGAAGCACGATAACAGCTTTTAACCTATTAAGCTAACTTGACTAATCTCACAATTTATAATAAACAGTTTTAAACAAATTTCATGATTTTTTCAAAATGTGATACTCTTTTTTGAAAAAATGATGATAAATATAATCTTGATGTATATAATTTGATATCAAATATTTATATTTTGAAGTCTGAACAAAATGTACAAATATTACTTGATATCTTTTTAAAGATACCGTAAATTTAGGAAGGCAAAGTTAAAAAGAAGCACCTTTAGGCAAATATGGAGATAAGTTCTGACAAAATGAAAGGGGGTATTGTACAAAAAGCAAATTTGACGCTACACTACCAAAACTATTTTACATAAAAGGTGTACTCTCCTAGATAGATTAAATGGTGTGGGAGCAGACTTATTAGCAAAAGAAATATCCAAAAATGTAACTTTTTTGACTTGGCTTCATCTGAAGAATAAATTATTGTAAGTTATTGTACATAATAGATACTGGAATGCAGCACCTCCGATGTTGTCCAAACCAACTTCACTGCTAATTTTTACACCATTCTTCAATATTTGTAAAATCATACAGGTTCATCAACACTATCTTAAGAACATTTCACCCTCTACAAAGTATGACCCCATTGACTCAGATGATTTCAAATATGACAGTTATATTAATTCCTAATATGTGAACATTATATTTTTCTTTATTTCAAAACACATTACAAGTTATCCTCAATATATATTGGGTAATTGCAGTTGAATCCATACAACCTCTATGGAAGACATGACCTAGCTTCATCTCCCACACAGGAGGTGAAGATTTCAAATGAAGTCACCCATTCAAGTAACCCCATTTGGAATTCAAACTCCCTGATATGTGTGGGAGATCAAGGTGATGTCTTCCATAGGGGGTGTATGGATTTCAACAAGGATAGCCCAATTTTTGCCCCTTTTTTTTCAGCACACTTTGTGAGCATGGTAAGTAATAACATGGCGGTACATCTACATTCAAGCATTTCTGTAGGATAAATATTTCTCTTCAGTTGGTCCCAAGTTCTTTTCAACAAACTTTACAGTAAGATAATTATTTTAGGGAGAATTACACTTCTAATAATACATACTTTATCTATATAATTAATAACCACATTAAATAGTAGACCTTTTATTACTTTGCTTCAACAATTTCATTGCCATATGCATCTTCAATATCAAGATATCAAACACATTTTTTATAAGAAATTGTATGTAGAGCTTCAATTATTATGTGTTTCAGCTACAGTGACACCTCATTCATTTCCTTTGACCATTGGATGTATTTAATAGGTATAAGATTAACTTTAGACATCAATATAATTCGGTTGTATAGTGATAGGTATTTAGGATTGAAATCAAGTCTTTCTGGTGACAATATCATACTCAGGATAATATGCGACGCAATCTGGTCCATGGAGGCCAAAAGATGCAAATTTGAAATTGAGATAAAGGCAAAAATATGGAGGAAAAAACAATAAAATACATAAGAGAATAGACATAAAAAACTTATAACCTTAGAGCAAAGTATGCTACACCTTTGGGTGTTTTCAGTATACAATAATCTAATGTTTGTATATGGGAATAATTATAGTAACTCAATTTTTAAAAATTCCTCCTTTGGCCTCCATAGACCAGACTGTGCCACATATTCCAGAGGTGTCACTGTATTGAGAGCACATAATGATATAGGTAAACATTTTTGTATGCTGTGAATCAAAGTGTAATATAGCAGTCATCAGTTTACGAATGTCTTTGATATATTGTCAATAAATATTATTTATCTTAGCACCATATAGCAATTTTTTGAGATTTCTGGACACAGGCACAGAGAATGGCACTATATTCAGGGCCAGATTTACCTTTTACAGGGTCTTAGGCTATCCGCATCCACATGTTACACCCAACCCAAACCATTCCAAATCAAAGCTTCACTTAATTTCCCACTTTCCTTTTCTCTACTTTTCTTGAAAATCGTATTTATTTTATCCCCCTAAATTTGCCCCTCCCTGGCCCCCCGGACCTGGGCCCTGGGCTGCCCTGGATATCACCCATCTGACCTTGTGGTAAATCTGCCCCTGATTATCTTTAAGGTTATCATTGGTGTTGCTGTTCACATAATTCTTCAAACCATTTAGGTTTGTACTTTCACAAAATATTTGGAACACAATTATGTTTAAAAGATTGATTTCCCCTCACCAATCCTATTACTTACTGGTATCAAAAGGCTGTCAAGTAATGATCTACAATGTGAATATTAAACCCCTTGCTCCAATTAGTAGAATCAATTTGAGAAGGGAATTGAGGAATAAATATCAATCTCTTGTGACACAACCCAGTAAACGTTTTACTGACAAATATTTAGTACAAATGTTTGCCAAAAATATTTTACAATGACATTATGTTAACATTTTTTTAAATGTTGGTTTTTTTTTTCATCATCCAACCCTTTTTTCAAATGTTTTAAAAACATTTTCAGGACCTTTACATAACCATATGGGGGTATGGATTTCAACTGGGGAATAGCCCATTTTGCCTTGCAGTCAAACTTTTGCAGACCCAAAGACACCTTTGCATGTCAAAGCTCAGCTCTTCTTGCTGAAAGGTGCCATCCCACTTGGCCAGGTTGCCACACGGGTACTGTCTTATACCGCTTACTTTGATGACAGACAAGACACATAATTTCAACCTTGACTAACTATAAATAATAAAACATGAATGAATGAATTTAGGAACTTGAACCAAACATGGGATAGCCTCTTGAATATACACACTGTCATCAGGCATGAGAATACACATTCATGAAAAAGTCTGGAAAGCTGAAAAAACACGTAAAATTTGACAAAAACACCTGAATATGGGCTAATAAAATTGCGGGAATTTTGACATCAAGAAAGTCTGGTTCTAGTGTTTTGACTGGAAATTCTCATGCCTGTATCATAAAGTTGTGTAATACCCAACATACTTGCAGATGCATTTAGCTGCAAGCATGAAACTGCCTTGCATCCACATCTTCTTCACAGCTTGTTTAATATCCATAGTCATTGACAGTTTAAAGAATCAAACTATAATTAAGACAAGTAATTAAAATATATCATTGTGGCAGCTGGTGTCATGTTAATGAGCCGACTGCTTCCACTAATTGCACTGCTAAGGAGTATCTGGAATGACTCTCTGGCAAGAGACCGACTATATTGCCTACCAACTGGGCTGTGTCAGATACGGGCGGACGTGGACATCGTAATGGGAATGACTTCAGCTCACCAGCCTATGGTAAAGAAAAAAGAGAAGAAAACAATATATTTATTGCATTTAGGCTTTTAGCTAGTTCTGACGGCTGTTCTGACCGGGATTCAAGCTGCCAGTGAGCGCCATCACATGGTGAATTATGACCATTTATATTTTTGCAATATCATTATGGAAACTGTTGTACTACGTTCTTACTGTGACAATGCATCAGAATTGGCCTTCTTATAGACATCTAGATGCTTTTAGTTAGTTGTTGATATGACCAAAATTTAGATATTGCAAAAGAAATTATACTATAAAATGATCCCATTTAATTGCTTGTCCAAATTAAGTGCCCATCCATAAGACAGGTTGAGGGTCTTTCCACCCGTACTCTTTTGAGATTGCCAGGTCTCTGGTTAACACTTAAATTGCATATCACAGAACTTCTAACTGATAAGCATCATGCACATACAAACACACCCCAACAGAAAGGTCCGAGCTTCATTCACCTCCAATGGTGGTTGTTGTTTAAAATGCATTTTATGATGTGTTTTACCTAGTAACACTGTCCAGGAACTGCGGACATCAGCGGTTCCTGTCCATCCACTGTTACATGCAGATTTCTTGTATGTGTCCTTGTTTGCTGGCGTTAACAAACACACAGCTACAACAGGTTAAAGCCTAGAACGTTGGTTCACATAACACAACAAATACCTTCCTCGAGTCAGTAATTTAGATTGTATCTTTAAATGTAATGAGAAGTAGATAAAAGTATACATTTTCAGAAAGGAAACGATGAGAGGAATCAAGATTCCAGCAAAACTTAACAGTGTTTGAGAAAATCTCAAAATTTGATTTCACTTTATTGACTCAAGGAAGGTATACGCACTAAACCATTCCACTTACCTTAGTTTTAAGCCATTTGAGTACAGGTGCAGGCAACAGAGATTGCTTTTCTACTGTGACAGAGTCAGTGTCTACAATGAAAGCTTGAGCTAGTCTTAGGCCTGCTATTTGTAGTAGCTGAGATCCCATCTCTGTGTGCTCTGTTATTGTTACTAGTATCTGGCAGAAGAAAGTGAAATGAAAGTACAAGAAAAGAATTAGAATAGAAATCTTTTTCTTCCACCAAGCATCTATATAATAGAGTCTGTTTGACTTCCTCAAAGCAGTGGTGTCACGATACACACAATATAAAATCCTGTGTGTTGACTCTGGTGTGTTTACAAGCATGATCAAAGGCGGTGCATCTGTTCATGCAAGAAGAAACTTCTACAAAGTACCAACATCATTGCCTTGAGGAAGCCAAATGAATTATAATAAGATTGACACTTAGTTTCTCTTATATGGTTTCCCCTTCCTTCTCTCTTTGACACACTCCTGATTGACCAATGCAAAAGGTTACGGGTTATAGAACTGGATCTGGACCAGATTAGTTTGAAATCATATCCAATTATATGATTCTGACTGCCCATGGTGATCTTATTCATTCAATGTAGTTGTAATGGCAGCTTGCGCTTTTGGTTTTCTACTTTTGGTTTTTCTATTTTTGTTTTTTCTACTTTTGGTTTTTTTTCTTTTGGTTTTTCTACTTTTGGTTTTTATGCTTTTGATTTTTCTGCACGACTCTTGCCTTCATGATGGTGCAAAGAAAGTAATAAAGAAAACCAACATGCAATGTGCAAGAAAATATTTAAATGGCTGCTGTTGAAAAATTGAACTCACCTCCTGAGCCACCGAATCGTAACCGCTCTTGTACAACTCGCACACATGATGGCGCTTGACTAAATCAACATCTACGCCAAACACTACGGCCAATTGTATGACAGTCTCAGGCCATGCATTAGCTGCATGGGTTTTAGATAGGCGATATAGATCAGTGGGTGCACTAGTAGAAGGTGATGTAGGATGCTTAGACTGCGGATCTTCCTCTTCTGTGTGAGCTGGCAGAAGAGTTTGCACTGCTGCTGTGATGACTCGAGTCAAAAACTGCAGGAAAATCAAACATGATAATTTATTAGAACATTGCTTTCTTGTACTTTAAAAAACTTTTTCAGTACATATTTCTGTGTGCACATCGACTGCTCAGTGCCAGTAGTGGGTAAGTACAATACCTGCCATGTGTAGATGAGTACAATATATTGTGTGCAAATTACCAAATGTTCACAGGGCAGCTATTGCACTTACCCAATTCCAGCACTGAGCAGTCTAAATACAAACCATGTACACATATGCGAGCACCCCTACTCAAACAGACAGGATAACGAGGACCTCAACTTTATCCTATCTAAATGAGGACACACGCATCCGTTCCTAATCACCCTACTGTGGACATAACACAAACGTTCCATACTGTGACCCTACCTATACCCCTAACCATGTGGACTTTTGGCATGTGTATTTTTATGTTATTTGTGATATTCTGAATAGTCGTTTCACTCAGGACGTCCTCGGTTGTTGTATGTCCATGTTTTCCTACATTTTCTCTTTGAGCGTCGTTTGGATGGATACACAAATGCAAGCACCCCGCGCTCACCCACTGTCATACATGCAAACATAGGCAAATACACCATTACGTGTGTTCGCCTCCAAACGTGGACACAGTTTAGTACTATCCAAACGCGGACGTTTGAATCCTCATTCAATTGACATACCGAGGAAGTTTTTTGTCATTTTTTTTGTCAGTGTATACATAATAACATGCACAAACACATTTAGTTACCTGTTGTCTACTCGCCAACAATCCCATATCCATATCAGCACTACTAGGCAATACGATAGTTGAATGTAGATCCCTAAAGAAAGCATTCCTTGTGGTGAAATCGAAGATTCCTAGCACCTTGATCGATTTCATTCCAAACACCATGACAGCATGCATGACCGTAGACAGCTGTTTGTGAAGGTCTACCAGCTGATGGTTTGGTAGCGGCTGGCCGACGGCTAGTTCCACCAGAGGTGCAGGCCCCTGGATGAGTTGCCAGTGGTCTTCAATCTCAAACACAGGTGCTAGAGATGTTTCCGCTTCTGTTTGGTATATTCTGTCTAGGAGTTCACATGTTAATTCCAGGAATTTCAATAAAGCTGTTTCACTCAGCCCAACATCCTGAAATTTAAAAACAAAAAATCCTTTGAAATTATGTCTGATTAGATTTGATATGTATGTCATGAGAAGCCAAAACGGTTTTTTGATTTTAAGGGCTTGGTCACCCACCATTGCACAGTATTTTTGTGGGACCTGAGAGCACATCAGACAAACCAAATTGCATTCTGAATATGAGGAATGTCCTTCTGATATCAAATAATTTGATTTTTTTTTCATATTTGGGCTATAATACAAATTTTATGTCAAATTATGAAAAATTTAAATTGTTGAAATGTTTTACAATAACACATTGTGAACCAGAACAAATACACAGTATCAAATTTTAATTAGAGAATAAAGGTATTGTTTTTAGCACGGTGTCATGCATCTATTGTCTCATTACCAAATCACTGTTGTTCCTATGCGCTTTCGATTGGTTGAAATTGCATATATATGCGAATAACAGCGAAACACAGACACTGAACATGTTATATCTTGTCATATAACACGGCTAAGAACCAATAAGATTGCAGGAACTTCCTCAAGTATAGAATGTACATTATTACATATTTTCATGGAATTGATTTGACCACTGCTGCTTACCCTTCTACACAGCCTGTCCTTTGGTGCTTTGCCAACCTTTTCCATAAGATAGGCAGTTGATGACACTCGCTTGATGATGAATGTGTGCCATACCATGCTAGCCACACCTATGATAACAAAAGATTACAACAAAGGTTACTGCTGCCAGTCCTTTAAAATAGTGACAAATATTGTCAACACCAAAGAGGATGACATGTTTTGAAAACATGGTATACCTAATTTACAGAACAATGTATAAACACCGAAGAGCCTTAAAGGTCACACTCCATACCTTCAAGATTATGTTAAGGATTTACGGTTAAGATAAAAGTTAAGGTTAGGAATAGGATTACAAAGTCAATATACATTAGGGTCAGAATCAAACTTGTATTGGTCTTGAAATATGTACTAGGGTCTCAGAGTATGTTTGTGAGTGCCCTCTCATGTCCTGAAGTTTCTTGTTTATTTTCTGATGAAGTATATTACACTAGAGTCCGAAGTTTACCGTTTTCTAAAATCCATTTTCTGTGTTTTAATCAGTGTTGTAAAATTTGTAAATTTGTGTCATGAAAAAAGCTTTTAAAAAATGTATAAACAATGATATTAATGTCACAATAAAGTGTTCAATATCGCGATCAATATGCTCTGATTGGAATATTTTCACGGTAATAGGCCGACTATTGCGATGTTTGGAGGGATATAGGAGGTTCATGCCTAGGTAATATACCATAATTTCGGTATTATTAAACCGTATTTTTATCATAAAAATTGACACACACAACTCATGATTGTTTTTAACATTTACTTCTCTTATCTTTTAACAAAATTTGTCACATCATACAAAAATGTCATTTTCCGTGTTGAACCTCCGATTCCGTGATTTTTTTCAGTTTTCCGTAAAATGGAAAACTTTGGACTCTACATTACACTTACCGTGTCTTAGTACAGCATTCCTAATACCATCAAGATGTTGCAAAGCACAAGCAAAGAAGTCTGTCACCTGCCAAGAAGAAACAAACCATATAGTATATGGTCTTTATACTTTTTAAAATAAGAATTAACTGACATGTATTATGATGAACCGATGAGTCATTTCTTTTAAAGCAAGTCAACAATTGATGTTACTTTGAAACTAACTCACATGGAAGACCAATGGAATTGCATATGGACTTCCTAAAAAGTTGTTCCACTTCGATGTCTGCACCCATATCCCCAATCACATACCGTATATTTTCGAGAGGGTTTTATTTTTGCGAATTTTGCGATTAGACATGCAGGCACTAATATAACACACATACAAAAATACTGTTTTTATTATACTTTACACTTACATAAA